>NC_136490.1:72191057-72416057 GCF_053919585.1 Euprymna scolopes | reverse complement strand
ATTGTACAGGTTCACTCTAGTTTTTTTGTGCGTGTGTATAACAGTCTCAAAATATAAGAAAATAATAATTAACTGATTAAGTAATATAGTAATATTTAACGATGAGACCTTTTCAAAGCAAATCCTAAAAGTAAATGAATAGTTCTCACACATGTTTTAAAATGTTTCAACGTATTTTTGAAATGTTTGGAAGTTATGACCCCGCCCTATTCTTTCTTTCTGTGCCCCGCCTCCAAACTTGAAAAAATGCTAACAGTTACATTTCTCGCTACGTCGCCAAGAAGTGGGGTCCTATTTTATATTAAATTTATAGGAGAAGAATCCTCCATGCTAAAATGTTAAATTTTAATTATTAAAAAAAAAACTCCATTTTTTATATTATATTTAAAGGCCGTTGAAACGTATTCATAAAAAAATAGATATTGATTTCTTTTTATGAAGTAAACTACGCTGGTTTGAGAAGTAGAGAAAAACAAATATATTTTTGTAAATATGTAAATTGATCAAGTAGTTTTTTCTTCATTAGAAAAACACAATTGCTTTGTTTTTTTTTTGGGGGGGGGGTTGTAAACAATTCCAACTTGCAATGAAAAAGACGTATTAAATAACCGTAATTAAATAATTTTGGACACGAAAAACGTACATTTTTAAAAAATCAAATTCTAGTTTTAATCACGCACAACTTGGGTAAAGAAAATATAAAAACTATGTAGGTGCACATGAACATTCGGTACCCCCTTACAATTTTTCCTTTTCGTCTTTTTTTAAACTATTTCCACGGATTATTATCGATTGGGCACTAAACTACCAGATTATTAAAAAAATTGAAAAAAATCAATATTTAAAGATTTGGAAAAGGTTCAGTTTCACAAAGTGTGTCCCTATGACAAAGCGGTTATGTTCAAATTCTTTGGTCCCCAGGAAACACATCTTGCTCCATTCTCTGCGATCCCCTGCTGCCGTCTCCCAGGAACTCAGAGAAATTCCACAACGTTTCAGGTTGTCTTTTAGTTTATCTTTGTAACAAAGCAGGGGACGCCCTATTGGACGGCAAGAATTTTTCAGTTACCTATAAAAAAGTTGCTTAGGGACTCTTGAGTCATCCATTCTTACAGGATGACCCGACCACCGCATTTGTATCCTGATCAAAAATGATTCAATACCAGTGATTTTTTTTTTTTTTTTTTAATTACATTTTCACCCCAAACAAGGCACATTGCCACTTTAATGTAGGGGGCTACTATCAGGGGAAACATCTACTGGGGTACTATGTAGGGATTAGGGCAGCGAGATGTTGGTTCACGTTGCACTTGAACTTATGCATGTCAGTACAGTTGGGGAAGCAGTGACCTGGAATGGAATTCCAAAGTCTAGCAGTTCTGGGGAAGAAACTACTGGAGTAGAAAGATCTTTTACATCTAGGGATCTCTACAGTGTGGGGGTGGGATTTTGTAGCTTGTCGGGTCTGTCGAGGGTGTTCACGTCGTGGGGGCACAAGTGCTTGCAGTTCTTCAGAGCATTCACCATTATAATACTTGTAGAACAGGCAGAGGGATGCAACGTTTCGACGATGGGACAGAGGCTGAAGTTTTGATGCCAGTTTAGGGCCTATCAGATTTGCGACTCTCTTTTGAACCCTGTCAAGGAGCGAGAGACTAGTAGCCGATGCACCGGCCCAAATATGACAGCAATACTCCATACATGGGCGAATAGTGGCCTTATAGAGGTACAGGATACTTTCGGGTGTTAGAAGTTTTCTAGCACGGTAGAGAGAGCCCACCTTCCTCGCAGCGGCCCTGGCAATGCCCTCGATGTAATTGTTCCAGCTCATGTTTCCTGTGAACGTTAGGCCAAGGAGCTTGAAAGACGTACTCTCAGCTAAAGAGTTGTTGGCCATTGCTATAGGTGGTAGAGAAGGTTTCTTGTAATTATTGAATGAAACCAGTTTTGTCTTGGTGGCATTGAACGTTACCATCCATTTTTGTCCCCATTCCACTACTGATTTGAGGTCATCCTCTAGTGTTTCTGCCATTACTTTGGATATATGTTCATTTGTTTTCCTGTCGTGCCTGCTATAGAGTGTGGTGTCATCAGCATATATACCCATCTCAGAGGCAATTTTGTCGGGGAGGTCATTTATGAATATCAGGAACAGCAGAGGACCAAGGATAGATCCCTGGGGCACTCCCGCATTTATATTATATTGTTTAGACGTACGACCGTCGAGGACAACCTGGATTTTTCTCTTATCTAAGAAGGATTTAATTATGTTAAGTATTCTACCAGTGATACCGTAAGATCTAGTCTTCCTGAGGAGACCCTCATGCCATACCCTGTCAAAAGCCTTAGATATATCTAGAGCTACCGCTCTGCCCTCTCCCGCTTTGTCCAGTGAATGGTATATGCGTTCAGAGATTACAGTGAGGATGTCTGCCGTGGAACGGGCTTGTCTAAATCCATATTGATGGTCGGTCAGAAGTTTAGCATCTGTAAGGTGCTGGACTAGAGCATGATTAATTAAGGTCTCAAATATTTTGGCGAAAAGTGGAGGAGGCTAATAGGGCGATAATTTAATGGGTCAGTTCTTTCGCCAGAATTCTTGAATACTGGTACCACAGAAGCAGTCTCTCCAGTAATTCACTATTCAGAACACGATCCTGCCATCCAACATTGCAAATAAAACGCAGACATCTCATATGGAAGGAGTCAAGCTGATTTATATGCTTCCGGTACAAGGTATAATATATATATATATATATATATATATATATATATATATATATATATATATATATATATCATTGGATATCATTAGATCACTTTAGGCTGTCTTGAATAACATTTATGCTTTATATATATGTTAATTTCACATATATTTCTTGTGGTTAACGGTGGCTATCTAATGGAATCAGATATAGCTTCATGGCTGGGTTTGGGTTTCATGTCTGCGGTAATCATGACATCCTGCACTGATCATTCCTGAAAGTCTGAAACACTAATGTCTGTAGGTATTAAAAATAATTATGGTAATAACTAGCGAGGTGGGATGACCGACTTTGCCCAGACATAAAATACGCTTAAATATGATATTTTAATTTGTCCAGATTTCGTATATATTATTATAGAGTTGTGATTTCAAAAGTCAAAAAAAAGTATTTGAGTGTCTTCAGCTAGAATCGCAACCAAAACTGCAGCATTCAAAGCTGGTGACGTTACCACTCTACCAACTTGACACGCAAATGAACAGATAAAAATTTTAAAATTAAACATAAGCTAAGCTGAATGTAAACAACGATATTTTCAAGGTTGACGTATTTTTGACCCCTTAAAAACTATTTTAACCCATTTTTGACCCCTTAAAAACTATTTTAACCCATTTTTGACCCCTTAAAAACTATTTTAACCGGCTAAAGACCCATAAAAGAACGGTCCGTAAAAAAATCCAATCATTTGAGGCCCCTAGCGCCGCTCTGCTACTTTTAGTTTCGGAGGAGATAGAGTTTGAAAATATGGAGACAGACAGACAGACCGACAGACAGACATATAGCCTTAAGCGTGTGAGTACGGACGAAAGAATAAAATCTCGGTTTTAAAATATAGTAAAATAATGTAAAAAAAATAACGATTCAACGAGCAATATAATTAATGAACATAAAAATATGCTTATTTTCATAACATAAAATATTGCTTATTCTGCTTGTAACTTTAATGGCTGGTTCTTTTCAGATAAGTTAAACAATATTTGTTTCTGTGTTTTTTTTTCATGCATATTTTGGCATCATCCTTGGCCTATTTTCTTAATTCAATTTTGTAAGTCTACACAAATCAATTACATTCATAATAAATATCAATATACAGATTACAGTCTGTTGCATATTTCCGTCAATGATTCCTCGAAATGCTCTCTTAATTCTCTTTTTTTCTCATCTGAATTCATCTAATTCCATATGAAAATGTTTTAAACTGATAACTTGTTCCAAAAAGATATTTTGTTAGCAAAAAAAAACAAAAAAACCAATGAATTAATATAGGTTTTGAAATCGGCCTTGACTATTTACGATAGTTTAAAATGCTATTATTTTAAAAGTATCACTTAAATTACTTCTTATTCTTCTTTCTGCAATGCAGTTAATTCTTTAGTTTTTAATTTCACCCTATAACTATAATAGTTATTCATTGTATTAGTTTGTCACAATTTCAACCTCAATATTATATTTCAATTTCCATAGCAAGAAAGTAGAGCCTCTGTTCTAGTGGTTTCCTTTAAATGATATTTTTAACTTTCCATCCAATCATTCTATTTCCACATAAAACTATAGGCAAAATATGATTGTTAACTTTAAATTTATCATAAAAACTAACACCGAAATTGAATGCTTTATTTAAATTTTTATTCCTTTTTTTTTATTTATTATGATAATATATATATATATATATATATATATATATATATATATATATATATATATATATATATATATATATATATATATATATATATATATATATATAATCAATTTAACATATTAATTAGCGTTCGTTAATTGGCTGGGAGATGGAGATTCAGTTTTTTGCCAAGTCATACTAAAGACTAAAAAATGGGATTTGATACCAGCTTGCTAAACACTCGGTATTATAAAGTGAGGATTAAGGGTTACTGGAGAAATCCTAGAAAAGGAATAACGTCCCTCTCTACTTTCCTTAATATATATTCACATTCTATTTTCTCAATATGACAACTTATTTAAATGTATCTTCATCATTTTTGTTGATAATAATCTAATAAAGTAATTAAACGTCATCAGTTGATGACAATTATATATACAATTATATATTATTATTATTATTATTATTATTATTATTATCCAATTGTATATTATTAATTATAAATACAAAAAAT
Source organism: Euprymna scolopes (assembly GCF_053919585.1). NCBI lineage: Eukaryota > Metazoa > Mollusca > Cephalopoda > Sepiida > Sepiolidae > Euprymna > Euprymna scolopes. Next base: position 72,411,157 of record NC_136490.1, on the reverse strand, counting down.
GTATATATTCAAATACTGACATTTTCTCAAGAATCAACTGAAATAAGTAATTTCATCCTGTCATATTATTATGTGTTGGGCTTAAAACTTGACCCAACACATCATATCTGTTTCATAAATCACTTCATACGACTATATGTATATATATATATATATTTACTTAACTATTCATGTATATATTTCTGCATCTTTATATTTAATGTATGCTTATCAAAGGCAAACTAATGAATAGCCTAAAATAATATGAATTCATTCTAAATGCACTCTAACAATAAACAAGAGGAAAACATATTTCACGATATTTCTGAGACAAAGTCGTATCAGTTACATTATTTACATGATACCCACTGCTATCCTCATCTTAACTAGCAAGATGAGGATAACAGCCCGAATCATGTAAATGATCTAAAGATGAAAAGGATTTTTGAAATTGCTGGTCATACATTGATTCATTGCATTGGCAACACAATTTTTGGCTGAGTTCAATCTGACATCTTTATAAAATACGTGTTGACCTTCAAATCCTCAAATGACTTTTTAGATAAAGTATTCCCTCGCTTTAACTATAAAATAATTTAAAAAAAAAACACCACATTAAATAAATTCGTCCTTATTTTGTACGTTGGTAAAAGTAAATATTGAATAATGTTTCTTCTAAATTTATTTTCTTTACACAAACAATGTTGTTACTGTAAGTAATTAAGGAAAATAATTTATAATTATAGATTTTCCATAAGTTTTCAATTAGCAAACAAGTTCAATTTATACTTAAAAAAGAGTCAGTCATAATGAATTTAGCTTTTCCCATACAATAATGATGATTAACAATAAATAAACGTTTGATTGGTAAATAACTTCCCACCGTCGTTTTTTCAAACTTTAGTGGTTTTTTTTCGATAATTCTATTGTAGAATCATTTTGTAATCTATTTTATGCATTAAAATTTAATTCAAATTAATTTCTGTTAATTTTCACATCATTAAAATGAAACGTCAAGTTAAGAAAAATGAACATTTTCGAGTCCTTCATTTTGATGGGATTTATGTTTGCTTTTTGCTTTCTATCAACACGGTATTGACAATTTTGTTGAACGTTAGGAAAAAATTGTAAATAAAAGAGAATTAATTAGTTGTTATGCTTTATTAAACATTTTAAATTTAAATTAAAAAAAATATGGCAGTAACTTAGTTGTCAACTCAGTAGTAATATAATAAAAGCATTCAGCTGACCAGATCTTTTTCTATAGACAAACAATACAATTGTGTCTATTTAAAAAGTATTTATTTTGTTCCTCTTCAGTGGGTTAGACTCAGGTATGGGTTTAATGAACGTGTTTCTGTGGAACGAACTTGATTCGAATTTGTCATACCAAACTGGAGTCGTTAAACACTTAGCCATCGTCACAATATCATTATCCTCTATATAATAAAGTAGTCGGTTGTTACTCATTATAAACGATTCATTGTATATGATCATTGACCACAACTTGCTGCTTTTTATTAGTACATTAGGATGTGGTAAAATGCAGGTTCTTATCTTATTTTACCACTTCCATTGATCTTAACCGATTTTGGCCGTGACTTCTCAGCAGAAAAAGTATAGAATCTAAGATTATCGAGGAATTTGAGAAATAATAAGCCTATAACACACCTCAGATATTGTTCTGCCGTTTGTGCATATTATATTTGCATGAAATATCTTGATTTTTAATCCTATTAATGTCAAAATCAGACGGGAAAAAATGAGTTCATTTTATTTATATAGAGAAGAGAAGATTAGGATGTGGTAAAATCCAGGTTTATATCTTTCGGAAAAGGTATAAATGCATGACTTAATACAGAGAGCGAGATAGGATTATTCTTTAGTACTTTCCAATATCCATTAACACCTGATTACACAACACCTGATTACACAACACCTGATTACACAACACCTGATTACAGAGGGCTGAAAGATAAGAGCTTTAAACATTTTCTAGAAAAAAATATTCAGAAACAAGTGAGATGATCTACCAACCTACAGAATAGATTTCAAAATGAAACCAATATTGCCTGTCTGTTGCTTTTTATAGTCTGTTTCAACATACAAATGCTGCCTAAATATCCATATGTACATATATGAGCACATAACGTTGCACTTCAAACTACTTACATGTACTCATTCATAAAAGTCAAGATGTATGTATCAAAATTCACCAGATTCTCCACATTCTACAAACATCTCTAAGGCAATATATATATATATATATATATATATATATATATATATATATATATATATATACATATATATACAGACACACACACACACACATGTATCTGCACAACCTTTCACTTTGTCCGTTGTATGTATGTGTTTCTGCTCTGTGTATATATCAAATTATATATCTCAGTAATTGAATTAAATCTTGCTTGTATCTAATTTGAACAAATTTTGGTGGTTTATAACCAAACCTGCCGATGAGATTGAAGTTATTTGTAAAATCCAATTAATGGAAACCAATAGAAGTGTCTCATTCATTTTATAATTTGATAGCAGAAATGTTCGGCTGGATTTGTCACATATCTCCGGATATGCATCACAATATTTCAGGACGCTTCTGCTTTTTTTCTTCTTCATTTTTAAAATGCTCTCGTCTTACATTTGCTGCCACAATCTTGGCATTTGAAAAACGTTTCTAAACAATTTTTCTGAAACACGTCTTCTCTCTTAATCCTCCTTCATTTTAACAACCCCACCCTTACTTACCTACACACGTTTCGTTGTTCTGTTTCATCGACGATAGAGAACATATATTCTACTGCCTTAAAATGAACATCACTGATTTTACGAGAATAATAGCGTCTCCTCCTTTCACCTGTGTATTTCACTTTTTATCTAATTCCACTTCATGCTAGAAATTGTAAAGGTGGATGGGTTTTATTAATGACACTTTTCAGCCTGTTTTCGTCATCTCTGTTGTTGTTATTTTCAAAACGTTTCAGCCGTAGTACTTTTCGTCAGTTGACTTTTAATGTAGTCCGTAATCTTCTTACAATCAAAAAACTCTCAAATTACACATTCATAATATTATTCTCATATAATTGTTCTCTATGCCACACATGTGCTTGCATCATTACATTGTCTACACATGCCTGATAAACTCTTTCGTTGGTCAACAGTGGTAACGCTCTACCGGTAGAAGTTTCTCAATCTTAATCCATCCACTCCTAACGTTTGCAATCACAACAGCACCAGCTTCTAAATTAAATGCTTTATTCAATCAACTGCAGTAAATTTCATTCCACGTACTATGCTTTTTTAAATATCTAGCATCAATTATTCACATAACTTTCAGATAGGATTCACTTTATAATGCATCTTAACCAACGTCTGTATCCATCAAAAACTCGGCTAGCTACAACTACTGCAATAAGTTGCTTTCTTCCTCTCGTTTATCAAAAACGATTTTACTTTTTACTAACAGGCTTTCTTTTCAAAAACTTCTCATCTATAGAACACATTACCACGAGAGTTATTTCCTGCAGAGTATAACATTGTCGACTTCAAGTCTAATCACAGCAAGTATTTGTCGAGCCGTTGTATTATGTAATCACATTTTATCTATTCATCGTTTTTAATCCTCTCATAATATTGTTCATTATATAGCTGATAATCTGCTCTACGATCGACATTTGGATTTTCTAAGTGATGCACCATCATTATAAAAGATCAGGACGTTTTGATAATGCCACTGAGCTTAGAAAAAGTCACATAAAGCAAATTTTCTTAGTGATGGTAATCGGTGGGGTCATATGCATAGTTAGTTTCCTGATTCTTCAATCTAGGTTTTGTATTCTTCTTTCTTCTTTTATTCAGTTTATGAAGGGTTAGGAGAATCTTACAAAGAATATCTTCCAAGTATTTATTTGTTTGATATATAATTTCCATTATATAATTTAGTTTCAATGAACTTGTTCTTCTCTTTTAATCATCTCTTTCACCTCTGTTAATTTAAGGATGAATGAAAAATGCCCAGATATTTATAAATTTCGCATTCCTTTGATTGCTGAGTTCTATGACTTCTATTATTTCAGGATTTTCCTTCTTCATACAATCCAAATTTCATTCCTATATTCCTATATCCTAAATAAAGATTCTAGTGGTGGTTATTAGTGCGACAAGTGGTTAGGAATATTAGAGAATGCCAGTCAATTCTGGCAGGCTTGATATCACAGAAAACTGGAGTAGGATTGCAACCCATTTTGGAAATCGACTATATCTGACGTTAATAGACTGAGGCCCCAGCTGTTTTGCCATTTGAAATCCTTGCCTCATCAATCAAGCAGTTGGAAATAGTGTTTTGCAAACAGTGCCTACCAATTGAGTTACTAACAGACAATGGCACAACGGTTTGTGGAGAGAGAATTACCACATTTGCACAGATATGGGTGTACATGTATGATTTTGGTGTACTCATGTTTCATCAGGAAATGAAATAATTGAGAGATCTCACCGCACAATCAAGCGCATTGCTATAAGAACACAGTTCTCAGTTTTGGAGGCAGTATATTGGCACAATGTTACGCTAAAAAAATGACAAAACAGTTTTGACTGCTCAAGCTAATGCAACCCCCACCTATAAAATATGTGGTAAGGGTATAAATGCAAAATTAGTACCTAATACTGCAGTTTCTAATCCATACACGGCAGGAGATGTCTAAGTCAAAAGTCCACACAGAAAATGTATAACACAGTTAAGCAAGGGTACAGTGACAAAGATAAATCACCCACAATCATTCTTTGTTAATGGAATACCACGTCTCATAAAGGATATGCGTCTAGTATGCAGAGAGTATTGTTCTGTCAATGACCATGTGATTTTCCTCAAATGATGAAGCTCCGATGATGTAGAAAGATCAGGTGAAGAGCACTCTTCAGAGAGTGATGCATCTGACAATCCAGGACAGGATGTGTTAAGTGCCTGAAGAGAATGCCATGGAAGAGATACCTGAGACTGTACCATTAAGACGGAGCAACTGACAGAAACGGCTTTCTGCACATTGCCATTTGTGTGATGTTAAGATCAGTGAGAAGTATAACAGACATGCACAGAAGTGCTCAAAAACTGTACATGCAGGCTCTCACTTAAGTCTTCTTGGGGTACAAGAATGCTGACTTTTGCGTTATTTGTTAGTGGCATCTAAGGCTGCTTGTTATCTATGTCAACGTCATCATTTGTGTTCATATTGGTATTAAGGTTTATGATTGGATTTGTGCTACTGGTCGACTTCAACTCCATGTTCGTACTCGAATTCATATTTGCTGTTGGGGAATGTTAGCGATCATTCTCTTGCAGTTTTTCCCTGATTACTTGCCTCCCAAAGGACAAAGTTAGACACAAACACAACAAATCTCAACTCTAGTTTTCTCTCTCAGCTGCCAAAAATTCATCTGTCTATCTTCTTTAATTCGTCCTCTTAAAGTAGTTGTTTATCCTCATATACAACTTATAAAAAATCTAAGTACAAACACAAATAATTTTTTTTCCACTGAAAATCTAGTGATCCAAACAGTTTGCATGCTTCAAAGTTGGTGATCCTTAATTTTCTTTTCCATTGTTACAGCATTACATTTAATCCTCGTTTATATTTTAAACCACATACAACTATGATCATAAAGATCGTTTCACATCACATTGTCTCGTGCTCAGATCGGCATATCGCGTTTTTTCTGTTGTCTTTCCATTGCCACTTCCTCCATTTCATTGTCCTCGTGTTCAGTGCTTAAATTTTCATCATTTACGTGCCTTAAATCTAAAATAAGAAATTATCATAAGTAATCAGTTAATCAGATTCAAGTAAAAAATTTACAAGTGCAGAAATCATTAACAATAAGCACCTTTAAATATGAGGCAGAAACTTTAAATAAATGAACAATACATTTCGAAAAGTGTGAAGAATATATTGACGAAAATGTTGCATAAATCTAAAAATCGATGTGTTGATAAAAATGTCAATCATCTTATTGAACTATTGAACATAAGCCAAATAATAATAATAATAATAATAATAATAATAATAATAATAATAATAATAATAATAATAATAATAGCACTTCATCCCCAAATTTGCCATCAAATAAGGTATGGTTCCTAACATTTCTTTTAGTTATGGATAGAATTTAAAATTATTTTTAATGAATTGCTTACAATTGCATTAAATTACAAAAAAATGTTGATAGGTAATTATAATGAATTATAAGTCGTGTATCTTTGAAGAAGCTGTATTCTACTTAAATCTACATAAGAATCGAGTTGCTATAAGAAAATGGCGTCCTATAAGAAAATGGACCAAGAGAAATAATTAACTTAAAAAAAATACAAAGAATTCTTTCTTTATCATTACAGCTATAAAACACACGAATCACCCCCCCCCCCAAAAAAAAAAACCTCCAGAAAGATGATAGAGGTTTCTTTCAAAAGTACAACTAAAGTTTAGGAATACTTAGGAAGACTAATACTCAGGTAAGACTAATACTCAGGTAAGACTAATACTCAGGTAAGACTAATATTGCAAACCCCTAACTGATATGGCAACTTTCTAAATAAAGCTTTGAACAGTTTACCGTCAAGCACGTGTATTTTTTAAAAAAAGCTGATATATATATATATATTTAAGAAAGCATTATATATTTAAAATGAAATATGATGTTTCTGAGTATACGAAAGAGCAAAAACATTTTTCTTGTCATTACAATATTTTATACGTCTTGAAACTTTTTTATATAAAGAAATTTATGCCTGGCAAATATCCCCTCCTTCACATTACGCCATTGAACATAGATAAACTTCAACTTTTTCTCCTATTGAATATTTATATCCAAATTCTATCAGTGGAAACATGCAAGTTTGTTAGCCATGTTCTGCTGCCTAAATACTCTTCGCTTTTAACAAATTACATCCACAAATGCAACTAATTACTAACTTGATAATTTCCCGCCAACGAATGCGGAAGACGTTTAAAAAGAAAAAAAAAAAACTCAGAAACGATTTAATTTCTTCTTTTCTTTTAATTTTTTTCTTTAATTTCTTCTAATTCTTTTCACGGCTTATTTATTCATTATTTTTTCCTTAATGAAATTTGCTTTCTTAAATTTTTAATTTATTTTTTCTTCTCGTTAATGATTGCATTGTCTAATTGTTACAGTTTGAAATTAAGTGCTTCACTCACACTGGAATGATTCCATTCTTTTTCTCTGCTTTAATTGATAGTCAATTTTTCAATAATTATTCTCTGATTGATTTCTTTATATCATTCAAGCTTAATTAGCCACTCTACTCTCTTCCGTGCTTTTCTTTGCTTTTATTTGGCTAAATGTGATAATAATAATAATAATAATAATAATAATAATAATAATAATAATAATAATAATAATAATAATAATAATAATATGTATAAAATAAGAATAAAAAGGCACAGAAACACAATGCTATTGATTTGTATCGAGGCGTAAGAATAAGATAACATAAGGAGCGATCAAAAAAAAAAAAGAAAAGAAAAGAATGGGAAGCAAATAAAAATATCCGTTAAATGTAAATGCTGAGATAAAGCTTCGTTTTGTTTATGCATCTCAGTGTTCTTAGTTCGGTAGAAAATAACCATTGTTTTCTTTAAAAAGCACTCGGATGTACGTTCTTCCTTGTCCATTATGTCTTCATTGTAGGAATTTTGGATGATGTTTAATGATCATCAGATTTGTAAGGAAAATGAAGAGAGATATTCAGACTAGATTAAAAGAATTCTAGAACAGAAAGAAGATAAGACTCAGCTTTTATAGGGATTCTTATAACAAGCCTTTTAAAAAGTTTCCTTTAAAGTAGAAATAAAATCACTGCTTATTAATTATAAACTTTTTGGTATTAAAGTTGGAATGTAACGATAAAATCAGTATATGTGTTAAAAATTTTTACAACTTAATTAATTATAGGACGTTATAAATATTTTGAATTGGAATCTAAGAATAACAGAATTGTGGTTTTCTTTTAGATTTCATTATTCTATTGAATTGAAGATATCTAAGAGTTTCGGATTGGATTTAATTCTCTGTCACCATAAGAGGATTAATAATGGTAGAGAAACTGAAAGTTACGCTGTTGAAGAAAATGGCGATCAAACACATGCATCTCTTTCACCTTCAAATAAAATGTTTAGATTTTTATACTGGAACTTATTTTGATTTGCAGAAATTCTAACAAAATTTTGTTTGGGTGTATATAGTTCCAACATTATTTCCACATTAGCTAGGAAATTTAATACTAAAAATATACATTATTCAACCAATCAGAACATTTTTGACTAAATCTAAGAGAACTCGTTTTTGAGCTGATCATAGCAATTTTCTACTTAGATTCTATCATTCATGTAACATCATTGATGATACAACCCGACTGGTTTTGTTTGTTTGGTAAGTGAGTCAAACTTCATGAAGATCGTCCTTAGGATTATCTGCTCTGCATGAAATGCCTTGTTGGCCACAGCAGCTCTTTGCTAACCTACAGAATTGCAAGTTTTAGCCCCGACACAGAAAACAACAAGATTCAGTGGTTGCATGCGAAACTGAAAAAAGTTTGACTCAGAATACACAAAAGAATAGTAATGGTATAGAGCCAACATTTGTTACATATTATGAATCTTACATCAGTAGAGATTAAGTTAGCTGGTGTGAATTTTGACAAGGGTCACATTGAGTGCAAAATTGCAACCCAGATCTGCAAAACAGAATCATTCCCAAGGTTGAATGAAAGATGGTTGACAAGACGTCAAACGCCTTAGACGAAACAAAAATCAAACGGTATGAGCATATCACAAATGATGCCACATTTTCGAGCAAAAGAAAACTTAGAGTTTCAGATTAGTCTCTCTCAGGAAGCCATGTGAACAATACTTGCCTCATAATGTAGAAATTGCTAATCTCAACAAATGTTACCAATGTCTCTGTCCATCTGCATGACTAATTTTTTTAAGTTAGCAAATTAAGTTTACAAAGTAAATAACTAGCTACAATAACATTAATCTCTCTTTCCTAAGTTCGTTCTCTCAAAATAAAACCTAAAAAAAAAACAGTTAACAAACGAGATGATCCGAGCCACTGATGAAACTTGTTGAAGAAAAACAACAACAATGAATAAAAAGATGAGCATTATAAAAAGCCTGCATATGTATGTTTTAAAACACTTTTATTTGGTTTCTTGATCACTCATTAAAGAAAAAATTATACATCACCACTTCACTTTATTGATTTGTGCTTCTGCATGTGAAACATTTTTGCTTGCCACACCTAGGGACAATAAGGAGCACTGGATAACAGATTTTGATGTTCTCATTTCCTGATTTTCTTTATTAGAGCCTTGTTAATCAGGTTGAGGCTGTAATATCACTTTATGGAAAACTCGTTTGCCATAGATGGCCCTACTAGTTTCACTCAGCATAGATCTGACTTTACCATATCATGGTGAAGAAGTGTTTAGGGGGATGCTGCTACTAACACACTCCCTCTGTACATGGAGCATTAGTCTATCAGCTGCCAACCAAACTTAGAATACAAACATCACTGTACATCACACCAAACACATTGAAGCCGGACTGTCAGAACATTATTTAAGCAACATTCTGTATGCACCCATACTGATTAGTACATAAACTCGTAAACAAAACCGTTCTGTCATATATACAAGGTGCCTTAAATAAGTTTCCAGACTTTTTTCGTATGGTCACTTTTATTGAAACTAAGCCCTTTGAAGTAATTTCCTCCGGCTGCAATGCACTTGTTGTACCGTTCCAACAACTTCTGGAAGCCCCCCTGGAAGTCCTCTTGTGTGAGCATGTCAGTAACCCTCATCACAGCTTCTTTCATCTCTTTAATTGTCTCATAATGACAGCCTCTAAGGTTGTCCTTGAGTTTAGGGAATAACCAAAAGTCACAGGGAGCAAGGTCAGGTGATAGGGAGAGTGAGCAAGGTATGGATATAGGGGGAGGGAGGGTCTTGATGCCCAGCTTGGTCAATAGTCTGTGACAAAAATGGAGTTCTGGACTGGTGCATTCACACAAATCTTCCGCATTTCAGTTCCCTGCAAATAATTGTATACAGTTCCAATACTTACATCAAACTGTGCACTTATTGTCTCTTTATCCATGAAATTCTTTATTTAGTCACGCCTCTCATCATCTCCCACAGACTCCAAACCTTCCTTGAATCTCTTATGCCACTCAAAAACTGATGCTTGATCCAGGAAAGATGATCCAAAAGCAGTTTGAAGTATTCCATACTTTTCTGTGGCATTTTATCCAAGTTTAAAACAGAATTTTATTGCACATCGTTCTTCTAAAGTCTCCTCATGTCCAGATTGCATTTTTGAAATTCACCAGCTGTGACAATCAGGCTTTAGTAGGGTGTATTCCAATTTCTGTTGTAGTCAGTCATTTCATAAGATGTATCACAATAACATACTGAATTTTCAAGAGTCTACGATAATTTTAAATGCATGTACAAAAAAATTTGGGAAACTTATTTGAGGCACTTCATATGAACACTCAAGAACATTCAATTTTTTTATATCAAATTGTTGTCTTGGTGAATATACATTTTCTCTTTGAATTTACTGTTCTTAATACATAGTCATTAATTTTTCTTTCCCTCTATGCACGAAACATGTAACAAGTCAGTGGAATATTTAGTCCTTGCGTTTTCAGTTACACAAAATAGATTCGTTAGTAATTAACAGTACAATCATCATAATTCAAATCATTATTGTTTTATTTTTATTGATGACTCTGCATGCATGGCGCATGCTATCTTGTTAGACTTGCGAAAATCTTGTGGCTGTAATCAAAACCTCTTCATACTTTTCGAATTATTTATCTACTTAATTAATATGAGACAAAATCTTTTCAAGGTGGAAGTATTTATTCACTTGCCCGCTACCTATTGTCTAAAAGCTACAAAGTTAAAGAAAGAAGGAAATGGAGAGAAAGATATTAACTCATGATAATTATTTCGATTATTTCTGTTTTGTCATTCTGAAAACTTCCATACCATGGAAAAATATCTTTTCACTTCCTGCTAAACATTGTGCAAATGAGACCACTGAATGGTTCAAAGAGGCAATTGAAGAACATGTTCCCACATGCAAATTCTATAGCAAACCCCACTCTCCCCAATGGTTCATTTCAACTTGTGCAGCTGCCATAGCACAAAGTCAGCATGCGTACCGCAAATTTAACCGACATAAGTCCAGCTCAAACAGACAGAAGTATATAGAAGCCAGAAATAACTGTAAGAAAGAAATCACGACAGCTAAGAGAGAATTACCGAAACAACCCAAAAACGCATTGAAGCACAGAAATTAGGAACCCGAGACTTCTGGAAAATCTACAACAGTGTATCAAATAATGGGCAATCAACAATTCTCCTACTATCCAACAATCATGATGCTGTTTGCTCAGCAACTGAGAAGGCTAATATGCTTACCAGACGGTTTGCCTCCAACTCCACACTGGACTCTGCTAACCACCCCCTTCCTGACTTTCCTTTGCAGACAGACGCCACACTAGAAGATCTGAAAATCACCCCTGCTCAGGTGCATGCTATCATAAGAAAGCTTGACACTGCAAAAGCATGTGGACCTGATCTCATCCCGGATGTGCTATTAAAAAAGTGCGCCGCCGAAGTAGCTCCAATTCTCTCCAAACTTTACAACAAATGCCTTAATGAATCTTGCTTTCCTGCCTGCTGGAAAACTGCTTCAGTATTGCCAGTTTTCAAGAATTCTGGTGAAAGAACTGACCCAGTAAATTATCGCCCCATTAGCCTCCTCCCACTTTTTGCTAAAATATTTGAGACCATAATTAACCAAGCTCTAGTCCATCACCTTAGATGCTAAACTTCTGACTGACCAACAATATGGATTTAGGCAAGCCCATTCCACAGCAGACATCCTAACTGTAATCTCAGAACGTTACTGGATAAAGCAGGGGAGGGTAGAGCGGTAGCTCTAGATATATCTAAGGCTTTTGACAGGGTATGGCATGAGGGTCTTCTCAAGAAAATTAGATCATATGGCATCACTGGAAGAATATATAACATAATTAGATCCTTCTTAGATAAGAGAAAAATCCAGATTGTCCTTGACGGTCGTACACCTAAACAATATGATATAAATGCGGGAGTGCCTCAGGGGTCTATCCTTATTCCTAATATTCATAAATGACTTCCTTGCCAAATTTTCTGTGAGATGGGTATGTATGCTGACGACACTACACTCTATAATAAACAGGACAGGAAAACAAATGAACACATATCTAAAGAAATGGCAGAAACACTAGAGGAAGACCTCCGATCTGTAGTTGAATGGGGACAGAAATGGATGGTCACCTTCAATGCTGCCAAGACTAAACTTGTTTCCTTCAATAATTACAAGAAACCTTCCCTACCACCAATAGCAATGGCTAATGACTTTTATCTGAAATTATATCTTTTAAACTCCTTGGTCTAACGTTCACAGGAAACATGAGTTGGAACAATTATATTGAGAACATTGCCAGGACCGCTGCAAAGAAGGTGGGTTCTCTCTACCGTGCTAGAAAGCTATTAACGTCTGAAAGTATCCTATACCTCTATAAGGCCACCATTCGCCTATGTATGGAGTATTGTTGTCACATTTGGGCTGGTGCATCTGCCACTAGTCTCTTGCTCCTGGACAAGGTTCACAAGAGAGTCGCCAATCTGATAGGTCCTGAACTGTCAGCTAAACTTCAGCCTCTGTCACATCGACGAAATGTTGCATCCCTCTGCCTGTTCTACAAATACTTTAACGGTGAATGCTCTGACGAACTGCAAGCACTTGTGTCCCCTCGATGTAAATACCCCCCGACAAACCTGACAAGCAGCTAAATCCCCCCCTTCACAGTAGAGATCCCTAGATGCAAGAGAGCCTTCTACTCAAGCAGTTTTTTTCCCCAAAATAGCTAGACTTTGGAATTCCCTTCTGGGTCCCTGGTTCCCCGACTGTACTGACATGCAGAAGTTCAAGTGGAACGTGAACTGACATCTTGCTGCCCAACTTCCTACACAGTACCCCTGATGCTTATGTCCCTGATAGTAGCCCCCTACAACAAAGTGGCAATGTGCCTTGTTTGGGGTGAAAATGTAATTTAAACATTTTTTTTTTTAAATACCAATTTTATGCTCTCAATCACTCATCTAACACAACTTATCATTCCTATGGTAGATCTTTATGGATCCTCTTCTCTAAAATAAATCCTGTTTATGCCTTAGACGTGCACAATATATTTTAAACAAAGATATCTACTATAATATTAAATGGTATGCACATGTGAACATGTGAAATCTGGCAGGATTTGAACCCAGTTTGCCAATTTCATTGTTCTTGCTAGTAAGCATTAGGAGAGCACCTTTATTTCTGAATGTAAACATGATGATTTGATAGACTTTGTCAGTCACAAGTAATAATGCGTGAAACGTTTTGCTGAAATTAGAAATAAAGTGTCACATGATTTATATTCTACAGTGAACTGGACAATCAGAAGATAATTCAGAAAATAATGATTAGATAAAAGATTTAATACGTCGGCTATATTCAACTAATACTCTGTGGATCTTGCTTGTTTCCATACAGAGTGGATGACTTAATCGTTTTATGACATCATTCCTTAAGGCGGAGAGATAGAGATAATCGTACATAGTGGATGACATCAGAACAAGATGATGTAAACAGAAAGATATAGACTATCAGTGAATAACATCACAACGAAATACAACCAAATAAAGAGAGAAGTTGGGAATCTTTTATGACGTTTGTTGATGATGTTTTATTTGACGTTGATAGAAGAACCGACTTGATCACTGATGGTTAATATACCTAATGGTATATTCTATATAACCTCTGTAGATCCAGCTGGTTTGTTTGTTTGTTTGTTTGTTTGATAGTTGCATGCACACTAGAGGACGTTACAAAAGCATTCATTATTTATGGCATTGTAAAGGATGTCTTTCAACTCATCTCTAATCTAAATCTAAATGCAGATTCCATGAACAAAGTTTCTCTCCCAGAATTGCCGGCCTGTGGAACACTATTCCGCTGGCCTACTTCCCGGTCGAATACATGGTAACCTTCAAATCCAATGTAAACAAGTTCTTGTTGAGTTGTCCCCATAAATAATCAAATTCTACCCAATTTACACCATCAACAATTACTACACTACCACCTTATATTCATTAACCCTTATCCTCGAGTAGCCTTCGGGCCTTATAAGTGGTAACTCCCTCCCCAAATATCTCTATTTTAATGACGTCATCATTTTGTGACATTATTCAATATATTCAGTAACAGTGACTAGAGGTCTTACATACTACTAACACTTTACATCTTGTTTGTTTGTTTGTATCTTGTCACTGTACACTGGATTTCATTACAATGACAGATAGACGATGTTATAAAGCTACAAATTGGTATTTTATGACATCATTTCGTAAATATATATAAACAAATAAGATCAAGCTCACTGAGATAGATTTCCTTGATGGACAACACATTATTAATATATAAATGGATATGTAAAATATTTTGAAATTTCAAAAGGTTTTCGTAAATGTTTATTAATATACTGTCTCTATTACTGTCCATATAGATGAGTCGTGATCATTGGGTTCACGGGTCGTCTATGTTCTCTGATTTAATGAATAACGTCATTCTTGTGTTACTTCTGCATTTATTATATCTCTTCCTATATCTTCAACTCTATTTAAATGGAATGGTATCATCCCTTTGTGATGCCACCCATTATGCACGGAAACAAACAAGCGATGACAATAGTTTTTGTAGTATATAAATATAACAAATACTTACCCAAGGAAACATTCGCTGTCTTGATAAAAAGACGCCTTTTCCAATTTACTTGTTTGATATTATTTGCAATTTTTTCTTTTTCTTGTTTTCACTTAACTGACAAGACAGGCCTACTCTTATTAACTATACCTTATGTAACTCTTCACTGCAGAACATGCTCAGTTTCATCAGTGAATGAAATGTACTGCTGTTAATTAATAAGCAGTTTCTGTCTGATATCACATACAGTTTTACAAGTATCTTACATAATCCTAGTGACTTTTTCAAGCTTGGAGATAAGGAAACTTTTAATTGTGACGAGTAAATAATGACGTGTAATTATAGTAATGTTTGTCAGGGGAAATAATTCGTGATATGATTACTTCTTAAGTAATGGGAAAAGTCTCTACCCTAAAAGTTTTATTTTCTGAAATAAGAATTTGCAGAAAGCAACTGACATAAAATAAAATATATTTGTGCCAATTACAGAGGGAGGAGAGATAGGTGAGTTCGAACTAAGTATCTATATATCAGACGGATTAATATTTAATCTGACTTTGAAAATCTGGCAAGATAGATTTATATGTTAGATCTTATAACCTATTTCACTTATAGATTGTATATGTGAACAGGCTAGATGTAAGTATATTTATAATAGCCTCAAATTATACCCTTTCTCAATATAGTGATTTCTGGATTTCATCTTTGTTCCCTCTTAGTTGAATTTTTCAATTCTCTAGTCTTCCTTGTAGACGTTTTTGATCTTTTACAGGCGTGGTAAAGATTGGAGAAATTGGTTTCAAATGTAACTTTCTCTTGTTTCTCCATCTTTATGTTGTAATGGTATAGTTGTTAGAATTTGACAGAGGGAGATAAAGTTCTACTTTTACAGATTCATGCCCCTTCTCTCAATATATTTGCATTTCTCTATGACAAGGAGGCGAGAAGATGTTTGCTTGACCAATGTTTTGCTATGCTGATCAGGCGGAAGTGAGAAAAGACGGCTGGACCAATGTTTTCTGGATTCGCATGAGTCAAAGATCAATTGGATCCTGTTTCAGCTCCATCCATCATATGAGATGACAGCATCCTCTCAGCTCAAAACAACACACACAAACACACATGCACACTTACTAACATAACATTCATTATCGCTCTTTCTCTCTTACCATATTCCTTGACTTTTACCCAAACCAACACACCCACAATACAAAAATCTTTATTCAGTGTTTCTATCGACACTAATAAACTCATCTGGGAACTAATTTTCAAGCCTTAAGTCAAATCCTTAAAATGAAAAGCTGTCGCAACTAACATCAGATTATTTTTCCACTCATGAGTTTACACTTTAGTGAAATGGATTTATTTCATATTGGTTTTCTGAGGTGTTCCACGATGACAGTTCTGCCTCCATTACAGTCCTTATGTGTCTCTGTAGTCGGATCTATGATGCGTACATTCTACCACTAGTGGGGCAGGTGAAAGAACCAATCCAGTTTTTTTGTTACATTTGTTCTGACGTTTCCTTGATTATTCTGGCCTAACAGATCCGTCACCAGATGGAAAGTTGAACACACACACACACACACACACACACACACACGCGCGCGCGCGAGAGAGAGAGAGAGAGAGAAAGAGAGAGAGAGAGAGAAAGAGAGAGTAAAGAATAAAAATCTTAAATACTAAACAATAATTTATTATTTTCAGTTCTGAAAATAAGGATAAAATATTTACATTTTCATTTTTATTACAACTTATCGTAAATCAATCTCGTCATCATATAAAAATGAACACTATATATATATATATATATATATATATATATATATATATATATATATATATATATATATATATATTGTTTAGTAAGGATCTACGACTTATCAAGAATAAGGATAATGAAATGAATTGTTAGTCAAATGAGAGAATTAAAACTGATGAATAAAATGATGAAAATTTGAGTACTTATCTTTATGAATAATTAATGACAAATATTTGTTTACATTGGATTTGGAAACTGCTATGTTGTAATCTGCAAGAAAGCAGTCCTGTGGCAAAGCATAGATGGGAAGTTCACAAAAATATGTTTATAAATGCAAATTTTAGCAGTGAACCTTCATTTAGATATGTTTTATTGCATGTGAAAATGTTATTCTAATATATATATATATATATAAATATATATATATATATATATGCGTAACATATTGTTTAATAAAATTATAAATAATTAATAAATAATAAACATTTTTCAATAACACAAAAATATACAAAATGTACAAAGTATACGGATCATTATCGATTAAGTTAGAATCGTCAGTTATCAAAAACATAAAATTTACATGTCACAATAATATATGGCCCATATTTGGCAAATTATTTTTAAAAAGATTCCCATTATTATTATCCTGCTCATTCCAATCTCTCCATTCTTTTTCGAAGTTTTTTTGGATTGTTCCTGATGCTTATATATTGGTGTTAGTTTGACATTCTTTTTTATTTACATACTTTACTTCTTCTTCTTCTTCTTCTTCTTCTTCTTATTATTATTATTATTATTATTATTATTATTATTATTATTATTATTATTATTATTCATATTGATTATTATAAAAAATGAAATTTATCCACAAATTGTGAAATAGACGAAAGCGATTGGAATAGATGCTTTTTTATCTTATGCAAGAAAACATTTTGTTGTCTCTGTCTTTCTCTTTGTCTTGAGATGCAATTGAAAAGAAAGTCCTATATTAAAATCAAACACAACTTCTAGTTCATGGAAGAATGAGTACACCAGTTCATATTCATGCTGATTATGTCTGCTCATATATATATATATATATATATATATATATATATATATATATATATATATATATATAGAATAAATGACAAAAATTTATATTCCAAAATTCATGATGTTGACAATCTTATAGTTTATTCCTTTAAATCAGTTGATTTATACAATTCTTGACAATATCTGTTTCGTAGCGTATAATATATTATTCCCTTAACTCATCAGAAGAAATAGCAACAATCAAACCGTCAAAAGGAATTAAAATGTGATTTGACATGGTGAACATCCGGAAATTGGAAGAGAATTTGCAGTTGCCTTTATATTTTTTCCATTACGCCATATTGAATTTTACTCTGTAATCACATTGAGCTTCTTATACTAAGGATTGATATATAATAAGAAAAATATATTTCTACGAATATATATATATATATATATATATATATATATATATATATATATATATATATATATATATATATATATATATATATATATATATATAGCATATGATGGTTGTATTGCTTGGTTTCCTAGATGTAAATTGAATGAAATTCTCGTGATTAGTAATGAGCGCTCAGTTTGTTTATTATACAAACATTATTGGTTGCATATGTGCATACATGTTTCAGTAGAATCCCAATTCAAGGATAACACTTCATCAGACCAAAAAAGAATTTATTCTTTTTTAGCCTGGTGAAGTGTTATATATATATATATATATATATATATATATATATATATATATATATATATATATATATATATATATAAGAACACAATTTAAAACAGTAAATTATACTTTTCATGAATTTATTGTTTGACAAGACACTCAAATAAGAAATAATAAGATTTCCTTTATCTGCAGAATTAAAAAAAAAATGCGTTCTTCTCATCCTTTTATTTTTTTTTACTTTCGTTTCTGTTATATTTTTTAAATTATTGTCTGCCATTACTAAGTCTGTTAACTGGTGATGAAAGATTTCGTTACGCCGATTCTGCTATCCCTGAAGGAAAAACTTTAACGATTTGAAATAATTTTTCTTCCTCGACTGCTTGCAAATGGGATCTTTCTACCGACTTGGATTACACATTTTTTTTTTACTTTTAATTTGAATCTATTTGTCAACATTATAAACTCGACAGCGTCTTATTAGACCATTGACTCTTATGATCAGTTCGTCTTGGAAATACACAATCACTCCATATCCTTTCATCGAGATTTTTAATCTTTAATTTTTAATTCACTTTTTTAGCTTTCATTTCTTTTCTTTGTATCTTTTCATTTCTTTCATAAACTCTTTGCACTAATTTTTTTTTGCATTTATAACTATTTTTCATATAATGCAGTTTCAATTCATGCCAGCAAATTCATAGCTTTGCTATAATACTCATATGCTAATATCTTTCCTCGTATGAGAAGAACGTATTTATTTGAAACTCTGCATATTAAGGAAATCTTAATATTTCTTATTTGAGTATCCTGTCGAACAATAGCTTCATGTAAAGTATAAGTAATAGTCTTAAATTGTGTTCTCATATGATAAACTCTATTTCCTATTTTGGTTGTGCGGAGCTTTTTATTTGGTTGGGATTACTATATAACATTAAGATTTTTATTCTCTTTAAGTTTACAGGAGCTCTTGGATTGTAAACTTAATTTTTACATCTTGATTTTAAATATATATATATATATATATATATATATATATATATATATATGTGTGTGTGTGTGTGTGTGTGTGTGTGTGTGTGTGTGTGTGTGCCTTGGGATATACGTGTGAGTGTACTTAATTTTGAATATTTCCATCTTAAGTGATTAGCTTTAAAGTTCACTTGAATGTTATTGCCACCGTGTTGGTATTGCTTTTCCGAAAGTTATCAATTTAATTTCTCTAAAGCTATACCAAACATCAGTAAATTTTAAAGCTGATATTTTACGATAGAAATATTCAAAATTAATTACATGCAGATAAACAAAGAGCAGCAAAAACTACAATCTTTTCGAATAAGAGCAAATTGCATTTGCAGAGGTGAACCAGATCTCATTGACAATATCTTCAGCAGCAATCTAATCACTGCTGAATGCACACGTGCACGCACACACACACACACACACACACACACACACACACACACACACACACACACACACACACACACACACACATATATATTCTAAAAATAGATTGACTACGTTTGTTTTCTGTTTGCTTGTTTCCCATTTTTACTCTCTTCTTCTCTCCGCTATTTCTATTTTTCTTTCTCTCTTCTTTTTCCGTATTTTCTTATTCTTTCTTCCTCTTCTCTTCTTTCTTTATCATTTTTCCTTTTTCTTATTATTCCTTTCTCAATGTAAATCTGTATTGCTAATCCTTGAGTTTTTATTTCCCCTTTTCCATTGGCTGAAGTTGTTTTGCTATAACTTACCTCAATTTTGAGTTTTTCTTTAAAAACTTTATTTTTATTTCTCCATGATCCGATGTATTTTCCGGAAGCATAAAGTGTGAAAAGAGAAAGTGGAAACTCTATATGAAAATTTAAATGCCTTCAATTTTTGTGAAATTTTAACAATAGTTATGATTAGGACTGTGGCAACAGAACATTCTTTTCATTCTTTTGACTCTCGGGTATATATCCGACACAGACACATTTAATCAACCGAGAACCACATCCGTCTATATAAAAACATATAATACATGAACGGATATATACTCAAGAATTAAAACAATGAAAAGAATATGCTGTTGTCACAATCTTAGTTATGAGACATGAATATTCTTCAAATCTCCGCTTCTTTGGATTAGTTTTTAATAAGTTGGGCACAACATCCCATTTCAAAATTCAGATTTGTATTGAATTTGCTCTGTGGCAATTGAAAACCATAATGCAGTATTCCCTGAATTTCAAATTACGAAGCATGAAATTTTAGACATTTTCTAGATTCAAATAGATATAACAGATTTTGATCCAAATTAGAATAAGTATTCTAGACATAAGGTTTGATTCTATATCTTAAGTTAAACTGTCATAAGAGGACCTAAAATTGATGCAAATCTGTTCATGGAGATTTATTTTACCTATTCCGGGACGGTTATTTTTCTTGTATATATATATATATATATATATATATATATATATATATTCCTATATGCACACATGTTAAATATAAGCATGTATTAATATAGATAATAATCCTTGTTATGTATCATGCACAATTAAACGCGTTTCCTCTGAAATGGAATAGTGAAAAATAAATCTTTGCCAATATATCTGTCACTTGTCGAAACAACTTTAACATACAGCTCAATCGCCTTCTGATTTCAATCTAAACTTGCCACCTTTTTCTAATCATCTGAAAATCAGCTGTGATTTTGAAACTTTTCAGTCTGCAAATATCTAAGTAAATATGTAAATAAATATCTAAGTAAATATGTAAATATATATCTAAGTAAATATGTAAATATATATCTAAGTAAATATGTAAATATATATCTAAGTAAATATGTAAATGAATACACTAAGTTTTGAAATTTTCCTCACCATTTATTTATGTTCTGCATAGTTACACTTCTCCCACTATTTTGCTGTATGGAATCTGGTAATGAACCTAATGAACTTTTTGTGAGCATTTTGGCAGATTGGAATCAAATAAAACAGATGTGCGTGTAGTTAAATTTATAGTTGCAAATGATATTAGTCTTTGTGTGTGTGTGTGTGTTTCGATCTCGGCATAAGTACACTTGCTGCATTTACCTCATTAAAGAGTCATGATACAACGAAACCTCTCTTTGTCGATATATATATATAATATATATATATATATATATAATATATATATATATATATATATATATATATATATATATATATATGTTAACATCTCTCCTGAAACAGTTTTAAAACGGTCTATTGGCATCTAACTGACTTCACAAGCCCATTTTTTATAACTACCTTTTGGAATTCTCTTCTTTTCTCAAGGTTTATTGTTCTTTTGCCTTTTTACCTGAAGATGATTCGACGCAGGATAGAAAACATTCATTCCACATATGAACCATATATTCTTTTTATTTTAACACTAGTGAAAAGAGAAAAAAATGAATTAAAGGTAGCTGTTTATGCTTTATGTTTATGTTATGTTTATGCTGTTTTAAACAGTGTTTGTTTAAATGCATTTATATATATATATATATATATATATATATATATATATATATATATATATATATATATATATATATACGTCTCAGTGTGTGTGTTTAATTCCCCTCAATTCGCGTGTGATTGCTGCTGACCCAGTGGTAAAGTCCTGGCCAATGGAGTTAAAGGTATACTTTGTAACTGTATCCCCCGATCAGCAGTAATTATCACTTTGTACACTGATAATTGCGAAATCATGAAACACTAGTTTCTATAGGTATAAAAATAATTATTAATATTTATATACTATAAGAATATGTATTTCCGAACAGAATAGTTTCACACCATTTTATCTTTTACAAACTTACAAAGATTAACATCATCATAGAATGATGATTATGTCTTATCTCTAGAATCGTTATTCTAATTTTTATTAGAGACCAAGTGATAGAGCGTTCGGTTACCAAATCTGACTTAAGTAAGTATGAAAGAACTGTGCAAGATGTTGATGGATAGAATGCTGGAGATCACAGAACGGATTTGTGGCTGAACGAAATGTTTCCCGTAGATCTAGGGGTGATAAGTTGGGCACAACATCCCATTTCAATATCGGTGATACAGTGGTAAAATGAGGAAATTGAGAATCGAATAAAAATAGAAACGATTGGAGAAAGGTTTTAGTGAATAAGGATATCTGCTGGCAGCAAAGTGGACAGCAAGTAGAGTTGTATGCAAAGCCAGAATGGAGGCGCAACAATCTAGGTTTCCAGATGTACTAGAAAAAGATGATCAGAAGTAATGTATTCATGTTCGCTGGTAAAGCCAAATATGGATATTAATGGAGAGAAGCGCAGTTAAACTGAAAATGGATTTTTAGTAACAAATGAGCAGAAGAAGGAATAAGCTTGGAAATATCATTATGAAAGCTTGTTTGATATTGCGTTTTTAAATAAGAAAATTTAAAAGTTGTAGGAACATTATCTAGTCCAGTTTTAATAATTGCAAAAGACCCTAAGTTGTTGCTAAAGTCTTGTAGGTGTGAGTGAAATAAGCATTGCGGTTATTGTGGTCTGGACAAATCAGACAATAAAGGAAGAGGTTGTTCTGGAAGATTGAGAAGGATAAATAAAGACATGGTCAGAGATAGGTTAATTTGAAAGTCAATTTCTAAAGCCATCTAATACATCCTAGTATGTAAACTGAATATGATGATGGTATTTGTAAATTTTCCATTTTTTCAAAATAATTAATCACACTATTTCTGTAAAGAAATCCCGATATTTACTGAGATGAGCAAGCAAAGTGTCTTTTTTAAAACATGCGAAACAAAAACTCTTCATAGTTGTTATATCTGTTTAAAATTTTTAAACATTTTGCATTTTAAAATAATTGTAATACCCAATTTTCTATTCTTTCAAAATCTCAGATTTCTCTTTATCCACAATAATTTTCCATTTTGCATGCCAAAATTTTGGTGCCCGTAACTGACGTGGTGTCTTGTTTCTGCCTTATATACCGCAATTACGACATATGGATGTCTTGATATGATGCTTCCATGAATATAAAATTATATTAAAGTTTTAATAAATACATTACCATTCATTGTTTTAAACAGAATTTTTATATGATAAAAGGTGATCTTAATTATTTATCCAGTTTTGTCTGTAATTTGTCTGCAGATAGCTTCAACTATATTCAGGAACAGCCATAGATTATGTTTTATAACGGTTGAAATTTTATCAAATCTCTGATTAGAAATAAACATTTACAATATATATATATATATATATATATATATATATATATATATATTATCTTCCCTAATCACAAAATTCTGGTGGATGATTGGTGTAATGGATACACCTCAGACTACGAAATTAGTTCTGCGAATTCGAATCCAATCGAACCAATTGTCATTATTTACATACTAAGAGTTTCGAAAAAGATATGCATTTATAATATCCTTCAAAATGAGGCTAAATTGCAACTTGTATTTAAATAATTGTACATAATGAATAATTTATAATAGGTTATTTAATTTACACAAAACAGACAAACCAAATCAAATAATAGTTTTGCAATAGTTATAAGTTGTTTTATATATTATATGGTAGATTCCAGTTTAATATATTGTCATTGGCAGGGATATCTTCTACAAGAGAGATCGAAGTAGGTGTTTAGGTGTATGCATGCATTTCACACGTATTTATATACTAGAATGGTACGTGTTTTTGTACTATAATGAATATGCACCCCACCCCCTCTTATTAGATAAATAAAAATAAAAACGTATGTGCTCATTTATAACAATATTATATAGTGTATAATATTTTATTAAGATTTGAGCTTAAATTAAATAATTTTAGGGGATGTTTTTTATGTGTAATTTAAGAATGTCCTGAGAGAAAAGATCGTATATTATTATTAGGTGACAACAGAATATTCTTTTCATTCTTTTGACTCTCGGGTATATATCCGACATTGTTAGACACAATCAACCGAGAACCACATCCGTCTATAGAAAACATATAAGATATTAACGGATATATACTCAAGAATCAAAATAATGAAAAGAATATGCTGCTGTCAAAGTCGTAATCATTATTAATCTGAAAAAAAAAATAACGTTGAAAATCCATTTTTACTAGCATCTTACTTGACTGAAGTATAAACTAAGCTGACAGGTAGTGTTATACGGAAAAGTGTTCCTAATTAGATTTGTTCCATACTTCTTGTAAGGTGTTCTGAGCTAAAACAACTAAAACGCACACAAAGAAGAATTAGCTGATCAAATAAATAGAAGAAAATATAACATTATTTTATATAAAAGATAGATAAAACACCTTTTAAAATGTCTCCAATTTAAACATAGTAATATATTTAGTACTATCCATACATGAAAACAATACCAATCAAAATATGTTAAATTGATTGGCAACACTGATACATGATGAAAAGTATCAAATATATAAATCTATAGATCTATAATAAAATGGCTGCTTCTTCTAATAGCTTGCTATTTGCCTAGCTACGTGTCCATCTCAAAGTCATTACAGTTTCTAAATATACTGCTTTCCTCATTAAAGTATTTAATTAGAGTCAAAGTGTTCAAAGAGGACAGAGAAAATTAATCATTGGTCTACATTTCGAGTAACACAAACTGCTTAACCTATATTGGTATGGCGCATGTACTCAGCCAAGTTTCATACCAAGTGTTGGTGATACTAATTTCACAAATAAAAAGTCCGTTATAGTCAATGTCTTGGCTTATCTATTTATTCATCTATAAGTAAAAATGAAAACCCTTATACATATTTAATAAGCACATTTTTATTGCTTTTATTTTGCCTTGTTCAGCTTTCATGCTTAATGATGTCGACTGATGACATTTATTGCATTTTTAATGTATCAGCAATCGTAAATCTGCAACCGAGTAGCATGTCTGCCTATTTGCGCCGTTGCTAAAGTTTGGTCCACGTTTAGTGATGATGCATTCTGAGAGTCTGGAGAGGAATCTCTTATGTCAAGTAGACATCAGTTTTTTTTACTTTTTAAAAATTGTCTATCTTTTATATGGCATTGTTTCATTCAAGGACCATTGAAAATGATTGGAAATATCCAAAGCTCAAGAAATCAAGAAAGAAGAATACTAAAAAATATATATTAAGAAAATTAATATATATATATATATATATATATATATATATGTGTGTGTGTGTGTGTGTGTGTGTGTGTGTGTGTGTGTGTGTGTGTGTGTGTGTGTTACTATATAAATATATGAATATATAAATAATATATATATATATACTAAGACAATTGTAATTTTTATTTTTAAACAGGTGACGAAACAATTATAATTGGATGGCTAATTAACGAGTTTGCTCTTATGAGAAACCCAAAGAAAAAGATGATTATTTTAAATGGATGCAAGATTATGTCTTAGTTAAAAACTGTGAATTTTTTTAAAAATATAAATAAAAATAAATAAATGCATAATCTATCTCCAACCATTGCCCCATCTCCGAAATATTGCATCCCTGTGCCTATTTTACAAGTATTTTAATGGAATGTGCTCCGACGAACACAAAGCAATTATACCCCCACGACGTAACTAGACTAACTAGACAAGCAGCCAAAATTTCACCGTTACACTTTAGGGATCCCTATATTCCGGATAATAATAGTTTCTTTTCTCAAAGTGATAGACTTGTGAATTCTTTGCCAGGCTCCTACATCTGTGACTCGACTGACATTCAAAAGTTTAAGTGTAATGTGAACAAACATCTCGCTGCTCAACACCTTACATAGCATCCTTGTAGAATTGATACCAAATAGTAGCCCTTTTTCCTCCAAGTGGCACTCTGCCTTGTTTGGGGGTGAAATAACAGTAAAATATAAATAAAAATATTTCAATTATTTTTTTATATTTGTTATTATCATGTAGTTTGAATAATTTTTTTTATTATGTTCATTTTTTTTGTTTTAGTCTCCTTTTTTCTATATTTGTCCAACTTGTATTTATTTCTTCCTTTCGTTTTAAAGATGCATTGTCTTCAGATTAATAGCACTTCTTGAGGGACTTTTACATATCATAAACGGATATATTTTACTGAACGATCATAGAAAATCGAAAAATGCCTATTTAATATGAAAAGAGTTTTTGTGTCTCTATTTATATTATATTTTTGGATAATTTCCAATATATATCGCAGGAAGGGAATACTTTTATAATTCATGATTACAAGCGTTTTAAAATAAAGTAAAAGGTGTAAAGAAGAGAAGAGAAAAAGGGGGGAGTCAGCTGACCGGTTTCGTCCTCGCTTTCTTCAAGTTTTATCGATGGATTTAAAAAAAAATGGAATCGAAAATATGTACAACTTTAAATAAAATTACTTTGCGTTCCGTTATGTGTGGGTATTTTTTTTTTAATGGGTGAAAGCGATTAAAATAAAGACACGTTGTATTACTCGAAGATCGCAGAGGCTAATAATATCGAGTAATATAACGTCGCTTTATTTTAATCGCTTCCCACACATATTTTTCTTTCTTTTTTTCCCACACATAACGGAACGCAACGTAATTTTGTTTTAAATCGTACATATTTTCGATCCCCTCCCTTTGAAAAATCCCTCAATACAACTTTGAGAAAGCGAGGGCGAAACCGGTCAGCTGACTCCCCCCTTTTTTCTTCTCTTCTTCACCCGATTTACGTTATTTTAAACGCTTTTAATCATGAATTATAAAAGTCTTCCCTTCATGATTGCGATATTTACCTCCGATATATATATATATATATATATATATATATATATATATATATATATATATATATATATATATATATATATATATATATATTATTCCTCAATTGGAATTCATTTTTTTAGATGAGCATTATATATTAATTTTTATTTTATTTCGGACTATTAGTCTCATCTTTATTAGTTATTGTTTTTGGATCTTTTTATTGGTTCACAACGTTTCGGCCAACTTCCTCTGGCCTTCGTCAGGTGGTAACCGCGACGGATAGGAACTTTGAATCTCCTAACTGCATTCTCAGCCATCACTGCCATCCGTAGCTGTTGTCGTCTCACCACATTTTTGACCAATTACCTCTGGCACGCTTTGGGTGGGATTGAAACTGCTATCTTCAGACAATGTTCATCTGGAACCGTAGAGATTCAACGTCTCTATCAACTGCGCCACGAAGGCCAGAGGAAGTTGGCCGAAACGTTGTGAACCAATAAAAAGATCCAAAAACAACAACTAATAAAGATGAGACTAATAGTCCGAAATAAAAATAAAAATTAATATATATATATATATATATATGTATATATATATATGTATATATATGTATATATATATATATATATATATATATATATATATACCTGTGTGTGTGTGTGTATGTGTGTGTGTGTGTGTCTGATTGAGAGAGAAAAAGAGACCACAAATGGGTTATTTTGGGATTTTGTTTTTATTTTTTATATTTAACTTAGTTTGCAAACTCACTTTTTCCTAATTCAAATAATTTAGCCGGAACTCAATGGGCGACACAACATGTCACATTCTTCCTAGTATATAAAACTTATTTCTGTCTTTAAATCCTATTTTTTCACTTAGCAATTTATAAAATAATGAAAAATATAAAGTTAGTAATTGTGAATGTTGTTTTTATGCATTTGTGGTTCTATTGGTACTCTATTGAACTGATAGCAAGACGAATGATTCTCCTTCTTACATGAAGTGTTGATCAAAAGTCTTAATAAATTCGTTGTAGAAACGTGTATACCCTAAATATCTTTTTAATGTCGAATTTTTGGAATATATATACTTAATGAATGTGTCATCATTTTGTACTTTTCTCATTTAGATTTTTTTGTGTGGACTCACCGATGAACAAAATATGAAATCTGAACTGTATAAATAGACCGAGAGGTATTGACTCTCGTGATGCGTGTGCTTCGTATTCCGCAATCTTGACGTTAAATACTACGATTGTTGTTCTCTGTATATTCTGTTTTGTACTCAACACAAGTAACTTTTTCTAAACCATATCCACGTCCGTGTCTTCCTCAGTGACCTTTCTGGGCCACAACAACTTGGTGACGAGGAACTCGAATTCACAAAAGGAATACTCACAACAACGACGAAGAACTAAAATTCAAAAAGGACTATCAACAAAAATGTCTATTTCGATAAAAATGAAAAAAAATAAGATTATACACGTAATTAAATACGAATGCTATCGGAGAATTATTTTGTTGGACGCCAAAGAAAACGTTCTCAAAACTGTACTTGAAGATATTTCCATGTAAAACTAAATTAGAATATAACGGAAGCACGATTTTATCTAATCAAATTGCTATTTTCCTTTCATAGAAAAAACGTACAGGATTAATAATATTAGTTCAACCTGCAGCATTAATAATATTACAGTTTTTTTTTCTCTAGTAAGTAAATCTTACAAAAAGTACACAAGATAAACGATTTCCAAGAAATCGTCGTGCAGATGTTCGAACAAGAATTACAAGAACAATAATGGCTACATCAGCAACAACTACAAAAACAACACATGCTACAACAACAACTGCAAAAACAACAGGTGTTACAATCACAACTGCAAAAACAACAGATGCTACAACAACAACTGCACAACCGATGCTACAACAACAACAACAACAGCTACAAAAACAACAGATGCTACAACATCAACTGCAAAAACAACAGATGCTACAACAACAATTGCAAAAACAACAGATGCTACAACAACAACTACAAAAATAACAGATGCTGCAGCAACAGCTACAAAAACAACATATGCTACAACAACAGCTACAAAGACAACATATGCTACAACAACAACTGCAAAAACAACAGATTCTACAATAACTAAAAAAACAGATGCTACAACAACAACTACAAAAACAACAGATGCTACAGCAACAACAACTACAAAAACAACAGATGCTACAACAACAACAGATGCTACAACAACAACTACAAAATAACAGATGCTACAACAACAACTGCAAAAACAACAGATGCTACAACAACAACTACAAAAACAACAGATGCTACAACAACAACTAAAAAACAGATGCTACAACAACAACTACAAAATAGCAGATGCTACAACAACTACTGCAAAAACAACAGATGCTACAACAACAACTACACATGATGGGTTTATTTCTTCTCACGATCGGCCGTGGTTTTCATCATCAAGAATTCAAAGCTTCACATATTAAGTTTCAAAGTGACCGTCTCGCTTCTAGACGTTCAAATTCCAAACTGCAGACTATCGTCTGTCGTTCTCAAACTACCTCTCCGTCTCTCCCTCTGCTTCTGTCTCCTTAACTCTAAAGTTTTTCTATCTATATCTAGAACTGTCTATTTTCCATGACGTCATACACACGTGTTCTGGACATACGTGCCTAATACTTTTCCTTTTTTTACAAAAGGAATTTAAACCTATACTCAGTAACCTATATTTCCAATATGTTAAAAATATCTTTATTAAATTATCTTGTAGCTGCATTTTTTCAATTGAATTTTTATAACAAAATTGACAGTGCACATTCTTTTCTTGAAACTATTTTATCGCTAAGCTGTTTTACATTCCATTTTCTAATTCTCACACGTAATCTATTTCTAAACATAAATTACGAGGTTCGAATTTCGTCTATGCTATATCATCTTCATTTAAACTAAATCTCTCTATTTTTATACTTACATGAAAAGGGGACAGCCCTTATCATGTAACACTACAACAATAACTACAAAAGCAAAAGATGCTAAAACAACAACTACAAAAACAACAGATGCTACAACAACAACTGCAAAAACAACATATGCTACAACAACAACTACAAAAACAACAAATGCTACAACAACAACTGCAAAAACAACAGATTCTACGACAACAACTGCAAAAACAACACATGCTACAACAACAACTACAAAAACAAACGATTCTACAACAACAACTACAAAAACAACATATGCTACAACAACAACTACAAAAACAACAGATGCTACAACAACAACTACAAAAACAACAGATGCTACAACAACAACTACTACAAAACTATAGATGCTACAACAACAACTACAAAAACAACAGATTCTACAACAACAACTACAAAAACAACATATGCTACAACAACAACAACAACAAAACAACATATGCTACAACAACAACTACAAAAACAACATATGCTACAACAACAACTGCAAAAACAACAGATGCTACAACAACAACTACAAAAACAACAGATGCTACAACAACAACTACAAAAACAACATATGCTGCAACAACAACTGCAAAAACAACAGATGCTACAACAACAACTGCAAAAAAACAGATTCTACAACAACAACTGCAAAAACAACATATGCTACAACAACTGCAAAAACAACAGATGCTACAACAACAACTGCAAAAACAACAGATGCTACAACAACAACTGCAAAAACAACAGATTCTACAACAAAAACTACAAAAACAACACATGCTACAACAACAACTACAAAAACAACAGATGCTACAACAACTACAAAAACAACAGATGCTTCAACAACAACTACAAAAACAACATATGCTACAACAACAACAGCAAAAACAACAGATGCTACTACAACAACTACAAAACAACAGATGCTACAACAACAACTGCAAAAACAACAGATGCTACAACAACTGCAAAAACAACAGATGCTACAACAACAACAACAACAAAAACAACAGATGCTACAACAACAACTGCAAAAACAACAGATGCTACAACAACAACTACAAAATAGCAGATGCTACATCAACAACTACAAAATAACAGATGCTACAACAACAACTACAAAAACAACATATGCTACAACAACAACAACAACAACAACAAAAACAACATATGCTACAACAACAACTACAAAAACAACATATGCTACAACAACAACTGCAAAAACAACAGATGCTACAACAACAACTACAAAAACAACAGATGCTACAACAACAACTACAAAAACAACATATGCTGCAACAACAACTGCAAAAACAACAGATGCTACAACAACAACTGCAAAAAAAACAGATTCTACAACAACAACTGCAAAAACAACATATGCTACAACAACTGCAAAAACAACAGATGCTACAACAACAACTGCAAAAACAACAGATGCTACAACAACAACTGCAAAAACAACAGATTCTACAACAACAACTACAAAAACAACACATGCTACAACAACAACTGCAAAAACAACAGATGCTACAACAACTACAAAAACAACAGATGCTACAACAACAACTACAAAAACAACATATGCTACAACAACAACAGCAAAAACAACAGATGCTACTACAACAACTACAAAACAACAGATGCTACAACAACAACAACTGCAAAAACAACAGATGCTACAACAACTGCAAAAACAACAGATGCTACAACAACAACTGCAAAACAACAGATGCTACAACAACAACTGCAAAAACAACAGATGCTACAACAACAACTACAAAATAGCAGATGCTACATCAACAACTACAAAATAACAGATGCTACAACAACAACTACAAAAACAACAGATGCTACAACAACAACTACAAAAACAACAGATGCTACAACAACAACTGCAAAAACAGCAGATGCTACAACAACAACTACAAAATAACAGATGCTACAACAACAACTACAAAATAACAGATGCTACAACGACAACTACAAAAACAACAGATGCTACAACAACAACTACAAAAAAACAGATGCTACAACAACAACTACAAAAACAACACATGCTACAACAACAACTACAAAAACAGCAGATGCTACAACAACAACTACAAAAACAACAGATGATACAACAACAGCGTCAAAAACAACAGATGCTATAGCAACAAGGACTACAAAAACTGCAGATGATATATAGCAGCTGAAAGCCGACGAAAGACAACATAAATCTCTTGAAATGTTGCTTCAGCAAAAACAATAAATACAAAGAAAATCAGGAATTACTTCTCAAAAGCTTGACGAATAAACGTAATACGGACATTTACACAGCGTCTTTGCTAAACACGATATGGAACACTATGGATACCTTTACCTACGTTCTTTAGCAAGACCAAACGTTTGGCGCTTTCTTTAGAAGATATAAATATCGTTTCTACGTCGATTACAAATATAGGCCTAATACTAAATAGTTTGTCTTTTTTATGAAAGCTAGGATCTTCGGAACAAAGCAGGTTCGTAGACGAAATCCTACCTTAAAAGACTAGAATCTGGAGTTCGCTGAAACCATGAAATTTATATCAGAACTCCTTAGTCCCAGTACGTCACTGTTTCACAAATAGTGGAAATATTTGGATTTGACTTAGCGGAACGACAAAGGCTATTTCGCATCTGGCGTCGGTCGTAAACAAACACTTAAACGATTTTAGACTAGCAGAATTATCGGCAGATAAAGTGAATGTTTTATGTTTGTTCAAGAACTAATGTTGGCAAAATATACTACATTTAGACGGATAGTACTAGAGCAACTCGAAAGTGAACCCAATCCCACTTCACAGTGACTTGCAGAGGATTGCCATAGGGTTATAAGCCTCAAAAACGATTCTAAAACATAGGAGAATCAAGTGCAGCATATGCCAGAAAAGTAAAGTATACAACTAAAAATGTCTATCTAAAAATGAAACAATGAATACGTCCAACCAGATTCTCTATATAAAACAAATAATTACTCTTCTAACAAATCAAAATGGCTTCTCACATTTTTAAAACGAGTGAACTATATAGAAACAAAAGAAATTACCCCCAAGATCATGTTACTACTGTAGAAAAATATACTGGGAAAAATTCTACCTGTTTTGAAATCAAATTTGTCAAAGATGTGGCAAGCTGTGTTGTAAA
This sequence comes from Euprymna scolopes, assembly GCF_053919585.1. Classification (NCBI taxonomy): domain Eukaryota; kingdom Metazoa; phylum Mollusca; class Cephalopoda; order Sepiida; family Sepiolidae; genus Euprymna; species Euprymna scolopes. The sequence goes on along the minus strand of NC_136490.1, from coordinate 72,377,927 downwards.
AGATCGCATTATAGAAGCAAACGCAAAACAAAGAATAGAATCAGACAGACAAAATCCGACCAAAAATTGAATTAAAATTTACGCAAACACGTTAATAGTCAAGATATTCAATAAAAGTGAAATTACAGTAAACATTGGGTCAGACTTTTTAATTCAACAAATCGACTTCGCAGAAGAACACTAAAGTTAGCTCGCACAGTGACTGGCAATGGGATCCATTTTAATAAAAAAATATATATATAATAAAAAAAAAATATATATGTATATATATATATGCATGTAAAACTACGTATGTTTGAAGCAGAAGACAATCAAATGTTGAAAAATATGAAATATGAATTTAAGCAATTATTAAACAATCAATTTAAAATCAAACGATAAATATTTTTAAAATTAGAACGAACAAGAATAAATATTTTTTATAAATCAAAACGAACAATAATTTTTAAATCAAAACCAAAACCTTAACGAACGATAAATTAGTTTAACGTAAAAACGAACGATAAGTTAACAAAAATAAAACAAATGAAAGATTTCCAAGTAAAATTGAAAGCGTCCGTTTTAAAACAATATGAAAATCTGTGAGAACAGTTTTAAACTTTGGAATTTATCAGCCAACATTTTTAATCAGAAAATGTGAAAGCTGAATAAAGTTGAAGAAACGAAAACTTATCGTACGAAATCCCTTCCAAATAAAACTGCTTATGAAAAACAACTAAAGACTTATTAAATGAATTACAAACATCAAATCAAAGAATACATTATAAGAATAACGCATATATAATTCGAAAATGCACTAAAAATAAGGCAGCAACAATTAAAAGTGAACAGAAAATAAAGGCGTCTAAACAGTTGCATAAAAACGGAGAAAACAAAAGAAATTGAAGTGTTAAGGACAAAGCAAAAAACTAATATACATCCGAGTACCAAGTAAGATTGACAAATACGAAGATAGTTCGACTATACTAAGTCCTAGCACTTCAGTTTCTTTGTATAAACATAGGAATATCGAATAAACCGAACTTGTGCAACGGAATTAGAATGTCATATATTACTAAAGAAACGCAGACCTTAAATCAAATTATAAAGGATTGCTGATATTGAGTATATAATACAATGTACAATAATACTGATAAACGCCACCAAAATCAATAAAAAAAACATAACTCAGATGACACTAGACATCTTACGCGTAGAGGAAGAGCCGACCGATCTCATTTTTGAGACACTTGATCTTGACCCACCCCACCCAAAGCAGCGACGATTGAGGGGGAAATAATCACTGACCCACTGTTTGTTGACCCGAAGCAGAACATATAATAACAATTAGGAGAGAGGGTGGTGGGGGACTCCCACATGCACAAAATATGAACTGTATAAACAGACTGAGAGTTACTGTCTCTAAGGGTGTATCTACTTCGTAGTACGTTATCTTGGCGTTAAGTATTACGACTGTTGTTCTCTGTATATTGTGTTTTCTTCTCAATACAAATATCTTTTTTTTGTAAACCATATTCGTTACAGTATCTTCCTTAGTGACACTGCTGGTCCACAACATACGCTATGTGATAAGAATATCCTTCATACCCATTTGATTCATAAAGTAATTTATGTAAAGTTAATAACAGAGATAAAATAATAATAATTTCTCTTTGAAACATGTATTAAAACATTGCCAAGTAAACCAATAAAACAATGAAACAATAAAACAGTGTAGATCTTAAGACCATTGAAGAAAATTAAAACGCTTTTATGATTATTTAAATGTTCAACATTAATATTTTACAACTTATCTTCTTCTAAAATATGCATTAAACATTTACTATTATTACTAATGCCAATCTATTATTACTTTTATATTGGTATTTATGATTGCAGTTATAAGAATTGCTTTTTTAATTTTATTGTGTTAAAAAGAAAGTATTATATTTGTATTTTTAATTCAATCATAAAACTAGAGCATTTCATTAGTCTTGTGTAAAAACAATGCAGTATTTGTATAGTGCTGTGGCTTTCGTAATACATGTCATTAAGGACCGTAAGCCAATAAATGATGTAATCGCTGAGGTTCTAGCAGGCAAGGTCTATTGAACAGTCAGACTGCCAATCATAAATTAAAAGTTTATACAAAAAGCATCAGAAAACAACAAAATTGCATTAAAAAAGAGAAAAATAAGGAACGCGATAATTTGTACTGAAACTCAATCAATATTTAAAAAGATTTCAAAACGAAAAAATTGTGTGTTTATGCGTTAAAAGTTATTAAATATTTCGTTGTTTTATGGATTTTAAAAACTAAAATACGTTCATTATTTACTTACAAATTACAGATAAAAAAGAAAAGAACACAATTAAATTTATAGTAAAACTGAATTTTATTCAATATAAATATATATTATTTATATATCATAATAATATTTATATTAATAAATATAATATGCATATAAATAAAAATATGCATCTAAAATTACGTATGATTGAAGCAGAAAGCAATCAAATGTTACAAAACGTTAAATATAAATTTAGGCAATAAACAATTATTAAACAATAAATTTAAAATTAAACGATAAATATTTTTTAATTAAAACGACCAAAAATAAATATTTTTTAAAATCAAAACGAACAACGATATATTTTAAAAAATGAAAACGAACGATATTTTTTAATCAAAACCAAGACCAAAGTGAACGATAAATTAGTTGAATTGAAAAACGAACGATAAAGTAGCAAAAATAAAGCAAATTAAATTCAAACAAATAATGTTAATATAAACTTAAAATTAAATTCAAACAAATAGTGTTAATATAAACAAAGTTACTAGTGCAGAAATATTTCAAACTTCAAAATATTACAAAAATATGTTGTGGAATTTAATTAAAAGTTTCAAGTATTCTTTTTTGGATTTTTTTTTTATTGTCATTCTCTGTGCGAGGTTAAATAATATTTTTCCAACTGACTTCCTGCCACATTTTTTTACGCTAATGAACATACAGATAAAGAAAAAATCTCTAATAATAATAATAAAGTCCTCATTTAATGATTTATTTGATAAATAAGTAAGTTATGCGATGGTACATTTTTTAAATATTGTTATGAAATTTCAAATTTTACTAATAATTAAACTTTAAAAAGTCTTACTTTGCTATATTCACTTGACAAGAAATTCTCTCTTTTAATTGCATGTATCCAAAAGGGCTAATGAAAGCACACTGTCTTCGGGGTGTCAAAAATGGTACAAAATTCGAAAAAATGAACAATACTGATAGAAATCCACCCAATAAGTGTCACTGTTTCGTCAGCCATCTTGATTGTTTGTTTACCTTAGTAGGTCGATACTAGTTCTTTTTCGAACCTAATAATAGCTTTAGATTCTGTTAAAACATACCAAACTTATCTAGATAGGTAGAAGACTAACTTTTGCTTTTGGTAACATTCATTTGTTATGTATTTGAATTTTTACTGTTTTTTTTTTCGTTTGTTGCTAAATCCCCGGAAATAGTAATCTTTCTTTCAGTTTTGTCATTAGACGTTATCTACGGTTGTTTCTTGAGACCTCTGACCAGATTCAATAGACCAAATTCAATGACATCAGCAGGTAATATGACTTTAGTTCCTCGGCCACAATAGTGTACAGGAAGTACATAATATTGAATTGTCGTGTACTAACCAAAGCTGATTCAACTGTTAGATGCATTAAAGGAAGTCAAACATTCTGATTTCAAAGGAGTAATTATCACCTCAGATAGAAAGGATATGCAAATGTTTAGCACATGATTAAGATAGTGACAGGGCGTAATAGAAGACGTCACAGAATAAGAGAGATATGACGGAAAGAAAGTCTAGATGGTCGACATTTGTTGGCAGTCTTGGTTACCTTTGCAGACAATTAGGGGTATGTGTTCAATCTCTGTGGTACTTTCTCTCTCCCTTTTCAAGAAGGATACACCTGTACATAAAATTAAAATAAAAATTTTACTTATACAGAAAATGGGTCCGAAGAGATGGAATGGACATTTCAACAGCAGAATAAACATACTTTGCCACTTATATAAGTTACACACCCTTCTGTCTAAGAACTTTTGACAGATACTTCATGTCTGTTAATTTGTCAAAACAAAACAAGGAACACTGCACGGGTTTATAAAGAGTTTTTTTTCTTCACATATATTATTAACGACGTCATCATCTGGTGTCTTTAAGTTCGGATATAAAGGGTGAGGCAAAGTTAACATCACAAATCATATGGGTTGGATGGTGAATTACACAGAAGTTGTAATCACAGTTTGTTTTTCTGGTTTCCATATTTATGTATTCAATAATTTATTAGAAATCATTTATTAAAGCACGGTATGCTCTTCATCAAGCTAATCTCTCAGGGATTAAAAACAAACTTTGCTACACAGCTCCAATCGCACTTGAGCGATGGCAGCTCGGATTTGTTTAAGTTCAACAATAAATATATGCTTTCTGCTTTCGACTGATGCACGAAATAAAAGAAATGCTTAAGAATCAACAAAGTTACAAAGAAAATGTTAAGTTACTTATCACTGACTCTGTCTACACCTTTTCCATTTGCAATAATATTCATTGTATACTTTTGATTCAATAAAAATTGGTATGTTATTCATAACTAGATAAAACTTTGGGTTCCTGTTTTTTCCAACAGTATTAGTGTGTAAATGGTTTTTAATTTGGTATAGCCGCTTTCATAGTGTACAATGGTGTCAATTAGGCCAATCAGTTACCTCTTACCGTTACTCTATTTGTATATCTAATAATACTTTTAAAAAATAAACGTTTTGTTTGATTTTTTAAAATCTTTTATAAAGTTCGTGTGCTATATTTTATAGAAAATTCTATAATATTGTTACTCTCGTTTTTGACATTTATTCTGTATAATATATTTTGGGTAAATATAGTGAATTTATCATTGAGTGTTGTACAGAAACAAATAGCTCCTGTTTATTATCTTTATTCGGTGAATTACTATTACTTATCTCCCTTCTCTATCACTCTTCTGCTGAATAAAAACGCGGCCATATTGTTTGTTAATTAAAGACTTATGAAAAGGTACCATTCTTCTCTTTCTTAATCCAAGTACTAATTCAAATTGGTAGTAAAGTGGATATGTACACAATATGGATACTGGGTTAAGATAAAAACGAAGGTCAAGATAAGAAAAGAAAAATGTGTAGAAAAAGGACTTGAAAGCAACTACACACACGCACACATAATGTCTTCATTCTTATCTCAGATAATCAGAATGAAAGAATAGGATAAATAAAAAGATGTCATTTTGTGTTTCAACGAACTATGGCAGAAACAGATGACTCCAAGTGATGAGTGGGAAATTAATCATGATGGAAGAGGCTGGGCTTTTTGTACTTAAACAGAAAACTTTCTCAAGATAGAGAATAAGAAAAAAACATCTTTGATAAATAAAGATACAATAATGATTTAAAAAATAAGAAGATAGAAAATCAGCTAAAAGGTGCCCAGATAATCAATGGACAGTGGATAGTGCTGTGTGCTTAAAGGGCAAAGTGTCTCGAAAATACAAAAAAAATCAGTAGAATCCTGGAATACGGAGCCCCTAAGATATGGTTTTTCAGGTTACAATGTGGAATGTTTTTTCAGACCCTGGTTACGGTATTTGCTTTGCCTTACAGTGTTATTTATAATGTTATCTGATTATATACATTTGTGTTATATACTGTATTGTATTTTGTTACTAATTTTTAATGCCGTATCCCGGAGTTCTTCTGTAGTTCAAGTCCAGTAATCATAAGAGTTAAATAATTGCTGGGAATGACCGTTGAGAAAGAGTGAGAAAAATGCTTATGTTTTTTCAAACTCAAGAATTTGTATGGAATTTTGAACCGAACCCTTTATTTAATCCATGTACCCATGGTGAAATGGATAAAAGTGCTAAGTGATTAGTTCTAAGTTATAGACTGCTTTAAATTGAAAGTTCGATCCTTAGTACAGGTGATATAAAAATTATTTAAGATTGCTACTGGTCATAGCTGACAGAACAAGAACAATCTATACACCTGGATTAAAAGATTCAGTTCGAAATTCCATACCAATTTTCGAATTCAACATAAAGATTATTGAGTTTGATAAGACACTAGTAGAAAGTCGGAGGTTACATCGGCTGGAATCTTATGAGAACAATATTTAAGATGTAAGCAGCACTTCGAATAATCCAAATGATCCATATAATTTTTATTGGACAATACTTCACATTTCGCGTCTGCTGAATTCAAAATATTTTATTAGTTGCACCATATCATGTGAGAAGAAATGGTCAGACAAAGCGGTTCATGGGTCTATTTAAAAGAACCCCAAAGAAAGCGAGGGGTACATCAACTGAAAAGGCTATTAAAAATTTCCTTGTCAGTATACATACAAATTAAGGATCCAATCTCGATAATTAAATGGCTAAAACTGGGTTATTTCAGTGAACTTCTATCTGTTGAGCTGGGTATTTTCCTGAGTATTCCAAGGAGGTGCACCCTCCCTGGCCTTGCCTCCCTTCTTTGAAATGGAATTATTTGATTATTAACTGCATAACGCACTCTGAACGGAGAATGCTGACTTTTTTTTGGTTTGTTTGATGTCATTTCAGTTGTTCTGCTAATAAGTGGGTGCTCAATTTACGCAGTAGAGGATAACAGATTGGTTCATCTAATTTAAAAACATTAAAGTTTATTAGCGGTTTGGCTTTTTGGTTCAGTTTGGTTTGTTTAACCATAACGACGGTGACATGCACATCTGTACGAGAAAGAGAGAAGCTGCAGAGAAGAAAGAATGAGATAAATCAAATTACAAATATGTTTCCGAAATGGGAAAAAGATTCACTTTTAACACTATCATCGTATCGCTATAAAGTCAGAATTGTCTAACTATATAAGATCCAAATAAGATGGAGGACTGTTGCAACAGCCGAGGAGTAGCTACACCCTTCCCCACCTTGGCTGGTGTCCTTTTCTCCACCCTACTATCTCTTACTTACAGAAGAGATGATGCAAATTTTTCTTTATTCTATCGATATCTTCATTACAGACACTCGACTGAGCTTCAATCTATGACTCCCCATGTAAAACATTCCTCTCTGTCAACAATGTCAATACTCTTTATTTATGCCTAAAGTTAAATGAAAATTCCATTAGCAAATTTTCTTTTCTAAAATTACAAATCTGTGGAACACAATACCATGCAACTGCTTTTCGACTGGCTATAACATGGTCGCTATAAAGTCCAATATAAACAAGTTCTTGTCCAGCCGTCCTCTTAAATAATTAAATTCTGCCCAATTTCCAATCATCACGGTATTGTCTCACAGACCACCTTACACTCAATAACCTTATCCTCGTTTTTCGTTTTGATAAGTGGTGACTTTCTAATGAAAAAAACATCTTTTTGCAGTTTATGAATCTGTTCACACCAAAATATTTTTCATTAAGGTAATTTTTTCCTAATGTCTAATTTTAAATTAAGATAAGCTTTCAGAGTCGAATTTTAGATTTTAAATGTTCCTCTATTTGTAGTCTAATTTTGAAATTTGAAGGAATTGTATTTATCCCATTTTGCATTATATAAACGTCACTCTGTGTGTGTGTGTGTGTGTGTGTGTGTGTGTGCGTGCGTGTGTGTGTGTGTGTGTGTGTGTGTGTGTGTGTGTGTGTGTGTGTGTGAGTTCCTTCATCGTAAGTTTGTTTATTTCATCTTGGATTTCTTCATTACAGCCGTTTTGTTAATGGGATGGTAATTTTATGATTTTATGTTTTCATAAAAGTCTCCTATTCTTATCAATTCGTCAGATGTTATTTCCATTCAATGTTATCAACAAAAAGTGAATTTTTGTACATGATAAACCTAGTGTTTTCGTTTGGCGAAAAGAAATTCCATCCCCATGTTGTTACAAGTCTGCCATCTTGGGTGCCGTGCAAATCCAAATTTCTGTTTTAAACCTTAATTTCGTATTTTTTTGTTTTAGTTTTAAATTCCAATTTTTTTCCTATTATTTATTCTTTCCTATTTTTTTATAATTTTTAAAAAAATATATTACGATGGTAAAATTAAAGATTGCGTAACTGAACTCTTGAGCTGAAATATTTTTAATTATGTGATCTTTTTTTTTTTACAAAGGAGTCACCACTTATCAAGGCTGGAAGCCACTCGAGAATAAGGGTTAGTAAGTGTACAGTTGTCAATGGGACAATGGCATAGTAATCGTTAGTAGTGGAAATTTGGTAAATTGGATTACTTAAGGGGAACGGCTCATCAAGAACTTGTTTACTTTGGACTTGAAGACGACCATGGATTCTCAAGTGTTGCTTGTGTAACTAGTTTAGGATGACAAACACCCCGAAATAACATCAGTCTTCTTCTGTTTATCTGAACATTATTTTCAGCCATTCTAAATTTCTGTCATCAGACTCAAGCTATACCAGTTCCGGAGAAATACAGTTTGGAGATTGTGTTTCACTATAGACTTAAGTGTAGGCATATTTACAGTAAGTATTCATTGTCTCGCAAGATTGAATGTGGTAGTTATATATTAAATGTTTGTTTTTTGCTATAACAATTTTTTTTCGTTGAAATTCGTTTTTTTAAACATTATAGGATGTATGAATTCCAATTAAGGAATAATATATATATATATATATATATATATATATATATATATATATATTATAGGTTTAAATGGATTTCCACAGGAGCAAAGTCTAAAATCTCAACAGGACACTAATTTGAAGTTCGTATATGCATAAATTTATTTATGTACGTGTTTATATATATGTAAATGTGTGTGTGTGTGTGTGTGTGTGTGTGTGTGTGTGTGTGTGTGTGTGTGTTTGTATGTATTTATTTGAGTGCAGAAATGTATATATCAGTGCAAGAGATTGCTAACAGGATGTGAAGTATTTTAGCTTTTCTTGCTATGGACCATAACAACACGATACTTCAATTTATCAAGTCCTTTTAGTACTACTAAGGCTTTTCAAACTGTAAAGAATTGTCTTGGGTATTCTTGAATTTTGTCTGTGAAGATAATTGGAAATGATATTCTTGATTCTTATTAACTTTTCCTTTAAGTGAATCAACATAGCTATTTCTCACCTCTACATTTTAGATACCCCTCCACTGTAGCCGCTCCACAAAGAAGTTTCCATCATTTAACTGTAGCCAGAGTATAAAATCTGTTGATTCAGAATTTTAAAATAATCCAAACATTTCTTTGTAAGAAAATAAATGTATAGATTGAAGGGTTTATTTCTGTCAATATATTCACAATTTATCTGACTTAGTCTGGCACAGATGAGAGATCATAGGAAAATAATGAGAAAGGAACAGAAAGTGTTTTTCTTCATAGTAAATCTATATGATATTTTCCGTAAATCTAATTTGCAAAATTAAGTCAGCCTGATCATTAAATAGCTTCCATCTTAAAACTTAAATGTTTTGATTAGAACTCACTGCATTTTTCATGTTGATCCATTTTGTAAAAAGAAGAAAATGCGAGCCAGTTTATTTTTTTTCTTGCAAATCAAAAATATTCCTGCTCAGATTATTTTCGAATAGAAGTCATGTTTCTGTCTGTAACAAATGTCATTTTCATATACGAGCCGTTTTTTTCTGTGAACAGCAAATTTCAGTATTATTACAGGATACTAATACTGGTATATATTGAATAACTGTTAAAAATCATATTTTTGTTCAGACTGAAATTGATGTGAAAAAAAGAGATGATATTTGAAAAGATGAACGTCATGTGCATGGAGGGAGATATATTTTTCTCTGAAATAATTCACATTGTTTCAGATTATAGATTTTATATGTTCATGAAATATGTGTAAATGTATAAATATATTTAAATGTGTAAATACAAAAATCAATCGAGACTTCCAGTAAATACAATGGATTTTATTTCAAAATAAGCTTACATTCAAGAAAATCTCTTCTATGATATTATAATTTATATATATATATATATATATATATATATATATATATATATATATATATATATATACGTAAATAAATAAAAAATGAGAATTCAGAATAAAATTTTATAACATAATCATTTCTATCTATATCCTCCTACTCTTTATATCAATCTAATTTCTAAGATAATGTCTTCATGTCAGCCTTTTGTACATATACAAAGTTTTCTTTTTCTCCTTTTCTGATAAGAAGCATTTGGCTTCGAAATGCTATAGCCTGAAGAGGCTCGTTTTCTTTTTTTCCTTATTGATTTTATTATATAATAAAGTTTTATTAAACTTTTAATTGTCATCTTTTATTTCTTATATATATTGTTCCACTTAGCCGTGTAGAGCATTTACTATCTTGATAGGTTTATTTGCTTGAAAATTATTTAAATCTTGATCAAGTTATATATATATATATATATATATAACTTGATCAAGATTTATATATATATATATATATATATATATATATATATATATATATATATATATGTATGTATGTATGTGTGTGTGTGTGTGTGTGTGTGTGTGTGTGTGTGTGTGTGTGTGCTGGTTGCTTCTGTAGAAAGCGATCGTTTATTAAGTACCTGACAAAAACGTCTAGTTTTAACCGAACATTTGTCTGAAACATTCGTGTGTCTAATGTCGCGATAATGTAAATTTATATATATTGTTGTGGTGGCACACATTCATTTGCATATGTGGATAGTAATTACACATAAATAGGAAGACTCAGTTAGTCTGAGTGTGTGTTCACCAGAGCCACCGAAGGCCGCCGAGAGCAGATATGTTTCTCCAGCAAAGACTCTCTTATTTGACACCATTATGTAAATATCCTGTAAATATACCTTTTCCTAATACACTTCTTATTTGATCTACCTTTGTTTGTTGAGTTGTCATTTGTATTGCTTTCTACGTTACTTGTTTCAACCTGCAAACTTAACAGTGACGACGAGGATGAACGTCAAATATAACAGTTTGATGAAGAAATGGAAAGAACTCACTAAAAAAAAAAAGTACAACGCAACGGTTGACCTTTCTAAGGAATACAAGTTTTGACGAACGAAATAGTCGTAAAAACGGATTTTTCGCTAAAGAGAAGTTCGACTCAAGCGGAAAAAATGAATAATTCAGTGAACATTGGAAAACTGTAAAATATTTTTCTCGCGAAATACAACACTAAAAGAAAGAAACGGTTGTTTCTCAAATTCCAAGAACAAAAACTACATTCAGGTTAAAAAAAAGTAACCTCGATTAATAGTATTTTATTTACTAAAATACTAGTCGGAAAAAAAAGAGACAAACCAAAACCTTTAATTGCAGTCTCAAAGAAAAAAAGCAAAAAAAAAACTCGAATGTGACAAAAAAAAAGCGACGATTTACGCCGTTTCCCGTGGAATCCATCTTAAAAAAAAGAAATAACAAACTGTAAAAGTGTATTTTTGTAAAACGACAAACAGATTCGTATTACTAAATTACAAGGAAGTAACATACGAAGAAAAAAAGTTCACCAGTGGATTTCCTAAATTGCTGTAAATACCAACTAAAGACTTTTTGGTAAACCAAATTTTTCTCTTCAGTATTTTAAAAAAAAAATACCACAGTTAAACTAAAATCAAGGAAAGATTTTTTTTAAACTAAAGTTGTCACTGGATAACGGATATAAGACAGTAAAACGTTATGCAAAAAAAAAAAAAAAAATTAAATGTAGTCCATACATTTTATTTTTTTCAATTGTGACTCGAGTTGAAAAACATTTTTTTTTCTATGGAAAGAGTTGTACTTAAGTTCGGCTGTTATTTATTAGGAAATGCCTAAAACGGAAAAGTAAATCGTATTTTGTGGTTTCAGCAAAAGCCTCCGTTCTTATGTTGTGGTTGGATGAGCTTGACTCGCTAGCGAAGTGAGAAAATATTATTCGAGCAGCGACATTGCTATTGAAAACAGGAACTATGAACAATTTTTTTTTGTAACACAAGCCATTTTATATGGTACGGATATTGTGTTGCATGTGAAATTGTACAATTTTTCTTCGTAACTGCATTACTGCTACTGAAGGATACAAAAAAAAATGGAAGATTTATCTAGAATGTTAATGCAATTTTTGCAGACGCAACAAAAGGCGCAATCCGAGCTAGATGCACGTAGAGAGGAGAAATTATTGAAATGGCAATTGGAACAAGAAGAAAGGCAGAAGAAATTACAACTTGAACAAGAAGAAAGGCAGAAGAAATTACAATTTGAATATGAAGAAAGGCAAAATGAACGTTGTGCTGAAACACTGGAACTATTAAAGACTAATCGAGAAAATGCCGACAGTACTAATTTCTCACATACAACTATATTTAATAGCATGGACACATTTAATTATGTGCCGGAGGAAGAAAAGACTTTTGAAGCATACTATACAAGATATGAGGATGTCTTTCAACTGGACTGCAAAAGTTGGCCAAATAGCCAGAAAGTGAGCCTTTTACTCAGGAAGTTGGGTGTAAAAGAACACAGCAAGTTCATAGATTATATACTACCTAAAAAAACTACGGAATTAGATTTCATGGAAGCTGTAAAATTACTAAAAGAATTATTTAATCCGAATATATCTCTTTTTCATAAGAGATGGTTGTGTATGAATCTAAGGAAGATGGACAACCAAGATTATTTGACATACGCATCAGTTGTCAATAAAAACTATGATAATTTTAAGCTAGCGGAACTAACAATAGAAGATTTCAAATGCCTAATCTTCGCACAAGGGTTAGTCTCCACGAAAAATGCAGAAATACACAGACGAGTGTTGGCTAAGCTGGAATCTGAGCAAGATTTAATACTTCAGAAATTAGCAGAGGATTGTGAAAGGGCCATTACACTAAAAAAGGATTTAAAAAAGATAGAAGAATCCGGAGTGGCATATGTAAGAAAGGTTAGAAAACCATGCACACCAACCAAGAACTATACAAATAGAAGCAGTCAAAACGGAACGAGATATTCCAAATATAATAATTATAATTATAGTAAAGAATATAACAAGTCTCTTCCTAGATATAACTGTAAGAGATGCGCAGAAAGACATTGGGAATCGGATTGCCCTTATAAGAAGAAAAAATGCTACATTTGCAAGAAAGTCGGACACAAAAGCGATTGTTACAGATATAAAGATTTCACCAGAAAGAGAGTACAGCAAACAAAATCAAATGAAAAATTAGACAAAAATCGGCGAAAATACATAAAAGTGGAAATATTTAAAACGCCAATAAAATTACAACTGGATTCAGGATCCGATATTTCTATAATAAACTTGAATGCATGGAAAAAGTTGGGTAAACCAACCATGATGAAAACAAGTAAATCAGTTCGGACGGATAAAATTTTAAGGAGAAGTTATCCGTCCGATAAAATTGAAAGGGATTACGAAGAAATTAAAAATGTTCGTATTGAAAAATAGCGAAAACCTGTTTGGAATAGATTTAATTGAGAAATTTGGACTCTGGGATAAGCCAATTAATACATTCTGTAAAAAAATAGAATGTACTACTCCAACAACAGAAAATATAAAAGAGGACTTAAAAAAATTATTCCCTGATGTATTTATGACTAACTTAGGTCGTTGCAATAAATTTAAGGCCTCGTTTGAACTTAAAGAAAACACCAGCCCAATTTTTAGAAAAAAGCGAAACGTTCCGTTTGCTGGGTTGGAAAAGATTAATAAAGAATTAGACAGATTGGAACAGACAGTAATACTATCAAAAATAGAACATAGCGACTGGGCAGCCCCCACCGTATATGTAAAGAAAAAGAAGGTGAAATCAGCGTTTGATAAACTATTGCCAAGACAGGCAATTGTCCGAAACACTACACACATGATAAGAAATAAATATAACTCGGGAGATCGAGTATATTTCAAGTGCTACAGGAATAACACTTCTTACTGGGAATGTGGAATAGTGGATAAACGCATTGGTGATTGTACATACATGATTAAAGGTCCACAAAATATACATAAAAGGCACCTGAACCAAATAAAAAAACGCCACATTCAAGATGATGATTATACAACAGCAGTCGAAGAGGAGGAAACCATGGACATCATATACGAATCCTTTAATTTGGAACCGCCTCAATATACACCTGAACCCCGAAGATCAGGTAGAAAAAGAAAATTAATGAACCATTAATGTTAAATCCCAAGAGAAAAAGATATTGAAATCTGTGCGACTTCAAATCTTGGGAGGAGGGTGTTGTGGTGGCACACATTCGTTTGCATATGTGGATAGTAATTACACATAAATAGGAAGACTCAGTTAGTCTGAGTGTGTGTTCACCAGAGCCACCGAAGGCCGCCGAGAGCAGATATGTTTCTCCAGCAAAGACTCTCTTATTTGACACCATTATGTAAATATCCTGTAAATATACCTTTTCCTAATACACTTCTTATATGATCTACCTTTGTTTGTTGAGTCGTCATTTGTATTGCTTTCTACGTTACTTGTTTCAAACTGCGAACTTAACACACACACACACATATATATATATATATATATATATATATATATATATATATATATATATATACCATTATATAAAAGGAACTTAGTCTGTGTATATCTGTGTATGTATGTGAGTTTGTTCCCAATGAACTTTAAAACAGCTGAGCCGATTTTTATAAAACTTTACACAAACGTATTTTATGTGCTTGGCAGTGTTCTTAAATAGACTTTGTATCGAAATATTTTTGATAAGTACCGACAATCGATAAAAAACTGATGAAACAGGCGATTTTGAGCAAAGTTATTACCTTACACAGCCTAACGTCACAAGTGCATTTGAGAAGTTTTATCATCACACAAGCCGAGAGGCACGACATATAAAATCAACAGTATGTTCTCTGATATGACAGGGGCGCGTTCAAAATGAATGTTTCTGTTCAGAACACAATTAAAGCATGATACTTGACTTTTGCATTTTTAACTTTAATTCAAGCCATTATATATAAAAATAACTTTATAAAATCAACAGTATGTTCTCTACAGTGCAATTTAGGCAACCATATATTGTAGACTAAGTCACTGCAAAGAGGTATGTGAAGTGTATGTATGTATGTATGTATGTATGTATGTATGGCGAATGAACCCTTTTTCGGGGTCAACGGCCAACTAGCACCGTGGTTGTTGGGGTGGAGAGGGCTCCCGCAAACCGTGGTGAAGGCAACCTTTCTAGGAGAAGCAAATCTCTGATTTAAAAAACCATAAAACGGGAGACCAGCATTAAGCTGGTCTGCAGTTTAACTTGTTGCTGGCTATCTTGCTCTTGCTTGTTGCTGGATCTCAACATTTTGAATCGAGAGAGACTTAGCTGTCGTACAAAGCTAAGACTCTGTAACATCATCTGTGTATAGATACTCCCTCAGCCATTTGTCTATAAAAATGATCTTGTGATGATAGGAAAGTTGTGACATGTGGAGGCTTGAAATGCTGGAAGCATGTGATAATTGATCTCCATGACCATCTTCAGTGTCATGCCTGCTTGAGCGTGTGAATTCACCGGTAGGACTAAAAAAAAGAAGTCATTTTTGGGCTCATGGACTCAATGTCTGAGGGAGTGGCACTCGTCTGACAAGACGTTGCAATCATCATCATGTATGGGTAGAAAGGTTTCTAATCGTTCCTAATTTTCTTTTTGGTTGTAGGTTGCCTGAGGGAGTCTCTCTGACTGAAACAGATGGCTATTTGTAGCGACCATATGTAACTGTTTACCCTCAAATAATATATATACATATATATATATATATATATATATATATATATATATATATATATATATATATATACATATATATGAGCTTACAAAGATTTATTTCCTATAATCTTTTATATAAGTTTAATAACACAAAATACATGCTAAATATATTGATTTATCATTTAAAATATCGCTATACTGTTGATCTTTGAATTAAAGAAAAAATGTTACATTAAACTTTTACAAAAAAAAATGCAACTAACATCATAAGGAAAAGAAATGAAAGAAGAAATATAGTTGTGTTTTCACTTGCAGTTTAAAAATAGATCACAATTTGTTGAAAATCGTCGGTCTCTCTAAAAAGAGATGCATTGGAACACGGTTGCTAAATATTTGTCCAGGAAATAAAACAATATTGCAAAACAATACTATTTGTTATATTAAAATCCCCCAAATCAAACAAATAACAAATAATAGTTAATTATAAAATTTTCTTTTTCAAAACCAATATGCAAGTTAGTTAACATCGAGATTGGCATATAATATCAAATAAAGTATATACGTAAACAGTATATGTAAAGGTGGTGCGCCTATTATATAATGTTGAATTAATTTGAAATAATAACTTTTGACTTTACTGTTAGTGCAAACAAATGGTCATAATTTTCGCATTTATTCATTTCGAAAAATATATGACAAAGTTATCGCAAAAGCAATGTTTTCTTTATTTCTCAGACTGAAGTTAAAATCATATTTTGCAATGTATTCTTTTAAACCATTTCTGGCATGATTCGAAAAAAAAAAAACCCCAAAAAAACAAAAAACCCAAACCAAAAAAAACAAAAAGTGAACATATTTAAAAATAAATGTAATTTTATAATGAAATATTTGATGTCAGATATAAATTTAAAAAGCTTCGATGACTGCACACACACACACACACACACACACACACACACACACACACACACACACACACACACACACACGTGTGTATATATATATATATATATATATATATATATATATATATATATATATATATATATATCCGGTTTGGCAATTAAATCTTATACGTGATTGTTGCCTTCAGTCTTGTCAACATATATTTACTCTTATAAAACTGAAATTAAGTCTAGCAGCCATTCAATTATTTTTGATTCCTCGGGCTGTATTTGTGAACAACAATTTTAATGTTCCATACTTGTTGTTTTCATTGTCTATTAGAGTTTTTTTTCTGTGTCAACTGGAGCAATACATTGCTTAACAATAAATAACATAAACTTGCTCAAAATTGCAATTTTGCTTAAACCTAAAGTAATGTCGTATTCCGCAAATTTATTTTGAATGTCTGTAGTGAGCAGAATTATATATATACATATATATTAGTTTGTTTGTTTGTCTGTCTGATCCTCCTTTTTTTCAGAACCTACTGTGTTGAACTAGCTGAAATTTTGTATGAACCTTTGTTATGATAATGTGCAGCAAATTAAGTATTATGGTATCAATTCGATGCTAAGTGTGGGATTAATAGAGATTCACATGAATTAATCGTTGCAATAACAACTTTACTGTAGAAGTTTTCTCGGAAACCACTGACTCGATCTGACTGACATTTTTTATGGACATTTGCTATTATAAGCTGCCAGGAACTATTATAATATCCGTTCCATGCACAGTAAGTGTTAATAGAGGTTAGTATTTACTTTTATCAAAATCTACCGAGCCGATCTAAAAAAAATTTGTATGAGCCTTTCTTACAATAAGGTGCAGCGAACTAAGAATATGATATCCATTGAATTTACAGTTAGGGATTAAGAAGGATTTGGATTTAATGCAAAAACGCGTGTACATTTAACCATATTCAACCATTAATTTGGCACAAAGCACTCATTCTAAATTAATGGACTATAACTTTTGTTCCTTTTTCCTTTTAATGGGCTAAAAGTCTAATATATAGCCTTCAAAGTTTTTAAAACCTTAAAAATGTAGAAAAACTTTAATCCGAAGTTCTTCATTGGAAAACTCTTGCTTGTTAGCAAATTAATCTCTTGCAATCGCTGTATTTTACAATTTTCGGTAGTTTTAATATATGGACCTTTACCAGTTGTTTACTATGAAAAAAAAAAACTGTTGTTAAATATGAAAAACTGTTGTTAAATATAAAAAACTGTTTGGGGAATTTAAAACAAAGGCTATTATCTCATGGCTTCCCATAAATGTTCATCAAACACCACCTCCTTAAGAATAAGAACAAAAACGGCCAGACAGAGACGAATAGAAATAAGTCCAAATGACAAAATCCGAAATTCAAGATAAAATGTTTAATTATGATAAAATAAGCGGCAAAAAATATCTAAATAGTTCGTAGAAAACCAATATATTAATAAAGTCCTTACAATTTATAACGATTCCTGACAAGCAAAAAACATTTTGAAAAGAATTGTCCAAAAAAAGAAAAATTAAAATGATATAATTTGAAATCTGAAATCTAGTTTAAATAAAATATAATATACAAATAGAAAAGAATAACAAATAAAGAATAAGTTAAGAATGAAGAATGTTTTCTTAATTTGAAGATTTACTCTATATATTAATACGATAGCGTTTGATATTTTCGGTATCACGCTTTCATCCGGGTCGTTTAATTGTTATGTACTTCCATTTTCTGTCATAAATAATTTTATCAAGAATTCTTCATAAGTTTTGGATTTTGTTTCGATTATGGTTGAAGGAACTCATGTTATATATATATATATATATATATATATATATATATATATATATATATATATATATATATATATATATATATATATATATATATATATTATCATTACGGCTTCAATTCAAGTTAATGCACCCAAGCCATATGGATAATTTTTTTTTATTTTTGAAAAAATCGCAACTTTATAATATATAAAAATCGAGAGAATATTAACTCTATAATAATACTAGCATTTCGGCCCGGCGTTGCCCGGATGTTTGGATGTGTCTGTTGAACAAAAAAAAAAAAATGTGGAAGTAGGAAGGCAGGCTCGAACCCGTACCGTGAAGGAAGAAAAAAACGGGGTAAAAAACCTAACGTCTATGCTGTTACGACCACCGCCAAACCGGAAGTGACATTTTTTAAAATTAAGGCTAGACAATCTAAAGGAGAGGATAACTTAAAAAAATATCGGCGAAAAAAATGCCCCCCCTGTAGAAAAGTGCCTAGTTGAAGGTGTAGATATTAATGTTTTTAGCCAATTTTTTTATATTTGTCGTATAAAAGGTCGAACTTAAAAACGATACTGATCTTGGTAAAATCCGTCGCCTCTATTGAAAGTTTAAGGCAGACATGCAAACAGACATACATACATACATTTATATATTGGTAACTAAAAATTTTCGACCCAAACTGATAAAAAAGCTTGTCCTATCTCTGAATACCCTTTATGTAAAATTTAAAATATTTAGACCAGAAATTGTCTGAATAATTTGGAAGAGACCGCAGAGGTCAATTTTTTTAAATTTGACCCCTTTTTTGACCCCTTAACATTCATTGTTTTGGACTCAAATCAAGTTATTAAGTTAGATCCATGTCCAAGGAACCTATATATAAAATTTCACGTATTTAGACCCAAAATTGTAGGAGGAGTTTGGTAGAGTTCTCAAAGGTCAAATCGTTGAACTTTGACCCCTTAATCGCCAAATTTCTGTCCGAAAACGAATCATATCAATTTTCTCAAATCTCAGTACCCTGTATATCAGATTTCGAGTCTGTAGACTTAAAATTGACAGAGTTATTGCGTAGGGAAATGTACACAGACAGACAGACACGTTCACTTTTATATATATATATATATATATATATATATATATATATATATATATATATATATATATATACGAAATCTGCAATAATTAAAATAACATATTTAAACATGGTTTATGACCAGGTTAGGCTGCTAGCTTAGATAAATACATTTGCAAGTTAAACAAAAGAGTTACAATAATATCAAAGCGTCTCCATTTACACTAAACATCTATAGAATGCCAACATCAATATATTACATATGAATGAGCCGTCTGTGGAATTTCCACAGGTTCTGCTCGGTAATTAATAAATATAATTGACTCAATTTTTATGTTCATCATTCTTTTTTTGTTTATATATATATATATATATATATATATATATATATATATATATTATTGTTTTTTAAATATAATTATCCACTGACACGTGTTTCGTCGTCTACGACTCATCAGAGTGGCTGAATCTCGCAAGATTCGAAATCGGGACACCACAGTAATACCGCTGACCCATCTCACACGACTATCTGGATATATCGTGTTTTACTTAGATGTTTGTTTTGGTGTTAGCGATATTCATTCAAAACATATCGCTAAAACCAAAACAAACAACATCTAAGTAAATCGCGATATATCCAGATAGTCATGCAAGATGGGTCGACGGTAAGGGTTTTAGGCTCATTACTATGGGGTCCCGATTTCAAATCTTGCTAGATTTAGCCACTCTGATGAGTCGTAGACGATGAAACACGTGTCAGTGGATAATTATATTAAAAAAAAAATAATATATATAACGCTCCCCATGTGGGGGTACCAAGTTGGTTAAATGGGAAAAATCATTCCCAACTCGCATTTAGGTAAAAATGCACTTTTGTAAATAATTGAATTCATTAAAAACATATCGCTAAAACCAAAACAAACAACATCTATATATATATATATATATAGCACTTTCTAGCTCCCATATATATATATATATATATATATATATATATATATATATATATATATATATATATATATATATATAAAACACTTGCTAGCTCCCAGAACTTAATTCATACTGAATATAATTTTCATTATATATATATGTATATGAATTAAGTTCTGGGAGCTAGAAAGTGTACTTTTCCTTAGAACTGAATATTTGTTTCATATAATATGTATATACATATACACAAATATAAATATATATGCACAAAAATTCGGTGTTTATTTACTTATGTATTATAGGTAAAATATTTACGCATGGGTGCGTGTTTCACTGTATCTACTGCTCATCAGCGTGACTGATTATACCAGGGCTCAATTCCACCACCGTAGAATCTGTTGTCGGGTATGCATACTACTATGCCATAAAGACTCAGGTGAAATTACGTGCTAGTTTATCACTATAAATTATGTCAATTTTTGTACAATATAGAGTACATACACATTAACCACAGTTTTGCCAAGTATTTTAAAATTCATAATGAGTAGCTAATTATTATAGGAGTCAATCCTAGACGTATAAATATATAAAGATATACACATACCTAACTTTATACAGATAGGGATTACATTTTTCAGAAGAGATAAACGAGACAATTCTATTTAATTTCATAGTCATAAAAATAAATATATAAACACACTTATTCTCAAGATTATGTAGCTTTAGTTTTATTTAACTCCGTATTTTTTTTACTGGATAATACTTTCTAAATCAATATTGCTTTTTAAAGAATAACTTTTTGTATTAAAATCTGATTTTTTTCAAACAATTTAATTTATAAACAACTTTATGAAGCTAAAGTTGTTTTAAGAGAGCAAATTCATGGCTTTACAGAAATGCTGGTTATCTTTTTTTTTACAATGAACTATTACTAGTAAAGATCCTGCAAACATCCAATAAATACATCATGTGACCTGTATAGAAACACATTGATGGAAGAAACATAAGGCGCCTGCTATTTTCCAAAGCCTGAGGCTATGCTTTAAGCGAATGAGACTCACCCTCAAGCCATCCATCGCTCGGTGTGGGTGGCACTCGGGGGATTGGTATCATTTCATAATGGGCAACTAACCAAAAGAATTGCATAGAAAACTCAATAAGGAAAGTCTGAGTGCTTAGAAGAGACAATCACTTTGTTTCTGGCTGGGCCCAGGTTAACTAGACCTCTCAGGTCATTGGCTGCTTCTAGCAGACTGGAGAAGGATTTGATACTGCCTCCAGGGCATTCCACAGAATGGTCTCTTGCTTCGGGTCTTTTGGACAGATTGCCCTGTGTAGGTCTAATGACAATTTTAGTTGCCTCCAACCCAGCCATCCCTGTTTAGGGAATCTTAAAACGACAATAGGCAAAATCCTTAAATATAGAAACAAAACAATGCCAACAACAACGACGACAACGACGACGACGACATTGATCCAAAATCATAAAGTTGATCAACATAATAACTACAAGCCATAATAAATACGAAGTAAATTTTTGTTATGGCCACCTTGACAAATGACATTGCATTAAGTTTCATGAAGTTAATATTGCTAATGGTGACAATAATTCACTAAAACTAATCAAATAAAAAAAAACGCATTCTAGTTTCTTTCTCTCTTTATTTCTTATGATTTCCCTGAAACATTATTCCTGGAAGATGCAGGGCCAATTACAAGGAATAATTTACTGCAATAATCTCTTCTTTTTTTCCAACTTTCATTGTGATGGAAGCCAAAATAACAAATTATTTGATTAAATAAACCAATTTTTGTTCATATTTCGCGTCAGAAAGTGAATATTACATAAATCAGCAAAGCGAATCCAAAGGGAGGCTGAAATCAGAATACAGAGCATTAGTCACTGACACTTTGGGGCTAATATCAGACACCAACATGCAATCTAATAAAGTAATGCTTCATTTGTTATTGCAGTGTTTATTCAACCACAATATAAACTTTACTCTTCATATGTAGAATAGAGTTCTCTCGGTAGTCGGTAATGGAATGTAAACAAGAAAATCTAAGTGCTATAATTTCTCTTACTGTTGAAATAAGTGTAATAACACAAGTTTTATTGCAGATTAATTACTAATATTTATAATTTTATTATTAGATATTAATTCAAGCAATACACTCATTTTATTATTAAAATATTCAATTGGGACAATCGACTTAAAAGAAAGAAACAGTTTATCAAAATAAAATATGAATTAACTATTAAATAGAAAAGTCAAATCTCAGACTTTTCCCGAAATGTATGATGAATCACAAACCTAGAAGATAATCACATAGTCTGAAGAACGCCAGGTAAGAAACCACTAATCACTAGGATGCACTATGGATCTTATGTCTACAATATATAGAAAGAGATAGATGGATTGATCGATAGGTAAACTGGAATGATTAGTATATTGGATTTATATATAAACACAAGACAAACTAGTTAAGACAGATAATATTTAGAGTAGTGATATATATATATGTATAGTAAGCTATAATATATATATATATGTATATATATATATATATATGTATAGTAAGTTATAAAATATATATGGCGATTAAGCCACACTGAATATTCCGCGTTTCATCCACTCTAGGACTCTTCAGGCTTAGTCCTAGAGTGGATGAAACGCGGAATATTCAGTGTAGCTTAATCGCCATATATATTTTATAATTTACTATTAGCTCTACCTACATATTGAGCACTTTTTAATAAATACTTAGTTTACACATAAATTTATACTTTCGTATATTAATTTTATGTGAGTAAATGAAGTATATATATATATATATATATATATATATATATATATATATATATATATATATATAGATAGATAGATAGATAGATAGATATCTACATCTATATATCTATAAAAGTGAAAGTGGGTGTGTGTGTATTTGTGTGTGTGTGTGTGTGTGTGTGTGTGCGTCTGTCTGCCTGTGTACATTTCCCTACACAATATCTCTCTCAATTTTAAGTCTACAGACTCGAAATTTGATATACAGGGTATTGAGATTTGGGAAAATCTTTGTAATCTGTGTTCGGCTAGAAATTTGGCTGTTAAGGGATCAAAGTTCAACGATTTGGCCTTTGAGAACTCTACCAAACTCCTCCGCCAATTTTGGGTATAAACACTTGAATTTTAGATATAGATTCCTTGGGCATGGATCTAACTTAATAACTTAGTTTGAGCCCAAAACAATAAATGTTAAGGGGTCATAATAGGGGTCAAAGTTTAAAAAAATGCAACCGCGTTCAATTATTCATTTATTTAGAGGGACCGACTTGGTTTTAAGAAAGTTGCGATCTATTTCTAAATGGCAAGTGGAAAAGTGGAAAAAAAAATTCTTCCTTTTTAGTTTGTGTGCCATCAGCTAAAATCGAAACTAAAACATACAGCTTTCCATTAGCGTATGACCTAAACCTAAACGTACATAAAACCTGCAAAACATAAGGTTGTTTAACATATAACTTTTAATTAGATCTTGCTCAGAAAAATGGGTATAGTCAACGTACATCAGGCCAAGGTCAATGTTTTTTTTTAAATTTTGACCCTTTAGCAGGTATTTCACAATCTAAAATTCAAATTGGAAGTGTGCTAAATACCCTATATATCAAATTTCGATTCTGTACACCAAATATTCATATATATATATATATATATATATATATATATATATATATATATATATATATAAAGATAGATAGATAGATAGATAGACACATACATACATACACACACATACATACATACATACATACATACATACATACATACATACATACATACATACATAAATACATACATAGAGATGTATAAATATTTCAGTGTGCTAGAACGTTTTCATCTTAAATTCTTTACAATTATGCAGAGTGTAAAAACTATACATAAATAAAATTCAACGTAAGAGTGAAATGAAATCAATCATCCAATAAGATATTATGAAAAATGATTAAAGCTTTTTTTTTCAAAGGAATGTGCAAATTAATGTTCATATAGTCGCTCGAACATCCATGACTGAGTATATTAAAAAATTCATTTTAATAATTTATAAATTATAAAAAATAGGCTTTTAATTTACATTGCCAGCGCAAGAAAAAAAAAACACAACTTTATAGGTATGTAAACAGTTATATACGGTTAAATTATTTTAAATGGTAAACATTTTATATACGGTTAAATTATTTTCAGACATATTAGTTTATTGTATTAAATTTAAATCCTCAATAAAAAATACTTAGTATTTTTATTGAGGATTTATTTTAGAAAAGTGGAACCTCTGAAAATATGTTTTTACCATTAAGCTGCATCTGGTCGTTGGTTTTGGTTAAATAATATTAACACAATGCAAAAAAAAAAAATCTTAATTTTGCTTATCTTTTAAAACAAACGATCTTTTTGTATTTAAGCCTTTGTTTTTAAAGAGGTGTCTTCATACTCAGATTTCCCTTTCTTTGCTTTCAATAATTGATATTTATTTGGAGTCACTAGGTCAGTCTATTAGTTTTATCCAACTTTTGGTGATCTCTCAAAAAAATGATTCAGAGTATTTTGTTTGTCGTTTTCTTTGTGTTTTCTGTCACTTGAAATACCCTCAAATAAGTTTCATGATATGAACATGTTTTTATTTTCATCTGATTAAAAGAAAAGGAAAAAAAAACATCACAAATATTATCTGATAAGATCAAATAATTGATTGAATAAATGGAAGTCATCAACCATTTTTCTTTTCTTTCTTGTTGTCTTTACTGATAGCTTAGACTATTTTATGCATTCTTATCTCCATTATTCTATTTTTATACAACTCCATTTAAAAAATAATCATTAAATGAAAATAAAATCAAATAAAAAGTTCCTCTAACACCAAAAATATTTTTCTTTATGAACATTAGTATTATTTTGAAAGTATAACACGTGATCAAGATTTAATATCAGCAAAATAAGCCAGAAGCCTCTACTGCAGATTATCCTTAAGTGTATTAAGACAGAATATTTGTGTCGATTGATGAACTAGTTATTACATATGCAGAGTTCTTATTTCTTTAACAAAAAAAAAATAAATAAATAAATGAATTACATACTCTGTCTGGAGAACTTCGCCACGTGATTAAGAACAGTATTTTTACATTGAGAGTGATTCCGTTATGTCAAAATATGTGGATTTTTAGGTTATACTTGCTAATGTCATCTTTAAGGTTGTATGTTTTTGTACATACAGCATCTAGTATCAACAAATGTTATTTTTCCCATATACTGCGCCTAGTAATCGCAAAATGCTCACTTATTTGGTACTCAAGGTCGCTAACTGGTGATTTAAGGAACACTTATATGTCAGCGTGATTATGCTGTATTATCTTTTAGCTGTGTGTAAATTATGTTTTAGAAAAAAGATGATACATAATCAGGAGCAGAAAAGTTGCTTAAATTAACAATTCGATTCAATTCTGAACTCAACTACAGAAAATCATGCAAATACGTGTTTACTTTCGTCAGGATAATTTATATCTCATTGTAATGGAGATTTGAAGTTTGTCTGTAACCGAAACGACATTACATTTCCCAAAATAATTTCGATGTTTTTAAACTGGGATATAGAGATTAATTTTTTCATTGTATTGTGTACAAACCGTATTTGAGTTAATTAAAAACGTTCCAGACATTATAACCCCCTACCTTCTTTAAGTGGATCTTACTGAACTAAGGAATCTATATCGAACTCAAGAATCTGTTCAAAATTTCAAACTTAACCATTTATTTAATCTACGAGAGTAGATTGTTCTCATTTCGTCAGCCATAACTAAGTTAATGTAATTTGATTATATTATCATCAGAAAACTGTCACATTAGAACTAATTATTAGTTAGCACTTTATCCATTGCACCAAATAACATAAATTATCAATCTTCATCTAAAATTTTCTGAAATATAACAGAAGATATTTTTTTTGCACTGCCTTATCAGCAAGAAGAGTTCAGTCTCAAAATAACCTTCTTCCTATCAGCTTTCCCAAACAAGTGAGAAGACCTTAGGTGGTAAACAATGAACCTATCCAACATTCTTCATGTAAAATGAAGATTTGTAATATCTAATGTTTTTATATACTAGCATGATCCTTGCATTAGTGATGGCTGGGAAAATTGAGGAACTGAACTTTGTTAAAAATGTTAAAGTGATAATCTAAAAATTAATTAAATTGGATTCTCTATTAAGAATGGTAAGGTAGATTTATGAACATGTATGTGTGAAAAGAAATATTTGTATATTTTGTTAATTCTCAAAGAACACACTCACATATAAATATATCAACCACACTGATGACTTGTATAACGATGAAACACGTGTCCATAGATAATTATATTAAAAAAACATATGTCACTCCCATGTAAAGATCATATTAATATATGAAAAAATACTTCCAACTAGTTTTTAGGTAGTGCTTTTCATTCAGACATATAGCAGGTAAAATAAACAAATAAATAACACAAAACATGTGATACAATTATTATAAGCTGAGATTGGCTCAGGAGTAGAGCTTCAGGCTCCATGCTCTAGGGTTCTGGTTTCGAATTTTACTAGATTCTTCAATGCTGATTTGTTGTCTGTGAATAAAACGCAGGCACACACACACACACACACATATATATATATATATATATATATATATATATATATATATATATATATAAAGTTTGTTTTCATATAAGCTAGACCGCCTGATGAAGTCTCTAGTTACTGCGTAAAAACAAATAAAATATATGGAGATTGGATATATTTTTCCTTTTAGATTCGGAGTGGAAGATAATGCTAGGAGCTAATCAAAACAGGGGTATCATCAATGAGAGAACACTCAACTGTCTGTGTTTGAAGGTGCGCATATACAATTAGAATTTTCCCCTGAAGCTTTCACACAATTTTTATAACGTGTAATGTTTCTGAATTTCAAAGAACTCTTTTTATCTTGTTTAACAGGAATATAAAGAACTTATTTGCTTGCTTTTAGTCATCCATTTTCATGCTCTTCCATTGGCCATCATAAACATGCAGTTATGGACACATTTTGGTGCTAGTCTGAACTTCGAATTGGACCTATTTCAGGATGTTTTAATCCCAAACAGAACCTACCACATTGCAGGTGCTCTAATCTAAGAGAATAAAGTATTTGTTTTTACACTGATTTTTTATAAGCCACAATAAAAAGGTATCGCAAGCAGATTAATCCAAACACAGTAATTTGTGTTATTACTATAAAGGACTTTCTGACACTTTACTAATGCTTAACTTTCTTTACTCATAGATTGTAAAAATTCATACTCTGAGTCCAACATATTCTCAAACTATTCCTAACCATTCATATCTCCATACATACATATCTGATTTTTTTCTGATGTTTAATTTTTTTTCTATGTCAAAAATCCATCTTTGTCTCTTCGGAATTTGTCGTTGCCAAAAAGTAAAACGTCTTAAGGATTTATTCTCCAAAATGTGATGTGTTTGCACACAGATTAAATACTCTTCCGGAATCTCACCAAATATCTTCCCACCCATTTCCAGTGAAATATGTTTATTAATTCTTTTTAATTTTCTATCCCCCAACTCCATCTTTATCAGCCAATAATTTGAGATGGCAAAAAAGAAGCAGATTTTCTACTGTGACTGTTACATTAGAGATTCTGATTTATAATCCCCCTCCCCCATCATGTCCTTCCACTTTCACATGCTCTTCTTTGCTCTTCTTCGCTTTTCCTAATGCAGCTTAGGTCTGCCATCTTTGACAACCGGTTCCAGAAACAACAACTGAATTAGCAATAACAGAAAAGAACAACGAAAAAAGAAACCAGTGTAAACATTTTAATTCAACCACTCAAAATTCAAAGACTGGAAGAAAAGTACAAAGAAATCAAAACCGTTTCATCAATAAATTTCGTTTTTATTGTTTTGATTTTCTTTCCTTGTCATGACTAATTCGTAACCTTTTTTTTTAATTTTAATTCTGTCACTTTTGAGGCAAATGTGTGTTTTTTTCAAAGAACTCAACAATTTACTAGATTCTTCTTGTCTTAATTTCTAAATGTGAAGAAAATGAATTTTTCTTCATTGCTTTTTTTCTTTACAAGATCTTAACAAGATCTCCCTAGATAATATCAAACCTCAAGTTCATCAACTCTTGCCAGAATTCTGACCTAAAAATTATTTTATTAATCTTATTAAAATGATAAAGCTAATTTGACAAAGCAGCCATATTTTCTGGATAGTTTTTCTCATCAAAAGTCCCAGGCGAATAGCTCACTGATAACATATTTGCACAATATACTCAGGATCTACGGTTCAATTACCACTAGTGGGAAAATAAAACTTATCAACAATGAAAAAAACAGTCGAAAATAATTTTGTGTCAATAAAAACTTTGTTTTTATTTACTATCTATTAATAGATATAGTTAAAACGTATATATATATATATATATATATATATATATATATATATATATAGCCGCACTGATGAGCTGTGAAACAGCGAAGCAGTACTGTATGTGGATGACTATATATATATATATATATATATATATATATATATGGTGTTTGGGAAGATTTTTTCTTTGTATGTAAATAGAAATATATGATTAGCTGATGAAAAAGTTATAGGAAGAGTACAGATTATCAAGGCAGTAGTTTTTACGATGTGAATACCATAATACTTAGTTCGCTGCATCTTATCATAACAAATAAAAACCAATAAAACATTCGTCAATCAATAATTTTTCATTATGTATATGAAATCGAGCGAAGATACTCACACACCCATATACTGGGAGTATAATTAGGTTTAATGTTGAAACGACTCCGAGAAATCTATCTATATATTTTTTATTATAATATACGTTCACACGAAGGTTTCTGTTATGTAACAAAAACTATATATTCTTCATCCATTTACGTAATTGTTAAAAATATTTTCTTTCCGTCACGAGTTTCATGTTTATACATTAATTCTGTATACTCACTATTCCATAGATAGCTATAACATATACTGACCTAACGGGTCATAGGTAGTTTAGAGTTTTATTAATTTAAAGGAATTAGCATAATACAAAGATAGAATTTAACATAACCAAGTACTGAGAGCGAGTATAAACTAGTATTTATTAATAAAATATTAACTGTTTGGTTTACTTCGTTTTACAGTATATCAATCTTTTTTACATGATTTAATATTAAAACACAAATTACATTGCAAAGAACTCATTGAATGCTAGCTGCCTGTGTTCTGCCCTTGCCCAGGAACGGAGATAAAATAGAGTATAGTTAAAATAGTTATAAATATGGATTCTTTTGTTTATTTTTTTTACTCAAGTGAAGCCAACATATCTTGTCTGCAAATAAATCCCAAGGCTAGTATGTTTGCATTTTCATTAAATTAATCATAATAATGTAAGTAGAAGTTTTATAGAAATTGTTTAAATTGTTAAGATACCGAATTGAACGGAAATTTACCTGCTGTTGTTTTCAAATATCAAATGGACTCAAATGCCTAAATAAAATGGTAGGTTCAGTAAGTCCATTTTTGGGCTCGGATTGAAAGGATATCCGACTATTAATGTAAAAATAATTCTAATGGCCAGAATTATCACTTTAGTATGATTAGCATTTTCTATATGAAGAGTTGCGTAAGAATTTAAAGATTGTGGTAATTATGACATGTCTGTTTAATACAAGAAATGTGTATTTAATCATGGTGATGTAATAGTTGAATGTAATTTAAAATGTTCGATAAGTTTCATTGAAGATCTGATCCTCCTTAGATCTGAGGCCCTGTCGGTGGGGCATTAGAATACGCCGACTGCCCCCCCCCCCTGCAGAGGGTAAAAGTCCCTCAATGGGGGGTCCTGGATATGACCTTAAACTATATTCGATGGTGAGGCCCCAGCTTGCGGGCTCTGGGGAGTGTGGAGCCACCCTTTAATTGCCATTGCTCCCAGGTCCACTCTGACCCGGAGTGGTAGTATCTGTTAGGGTCCCATCTATGGGTTAAATAGAAACTGACTTGCAAAAAACAAATATATTCTATTAAAAAAAAATTCTTCAAAATCACCGGATTCGGCATTAAATAACCTGAAAAGGGTTGATATTCCGTAAAACAAAAACAACCAACCAACCAACCAACCTTAGATCCGAGTAGAAGAATTGAGGAAGCATGGTAGTATGGAATACGTTAAGTGATATAATAATCCTGTATATCATTTTGAAGATCTTTTAGGTGAATGCCTCTGTAATATTAAGAATAAATATTAGCATGCATAGTCTGTTTAATACAATGCATGTATATGTAATGATGTGTTGTAATATTGTAAGGTAACATTCTGAGAAGAAGCGGTGCTGTAGAAATAATGTTACTTTTCAAAACACTTCTGGTGATGATGTGAGGCAAAAGGCGGACTTCATAATAAGAAAATGAAAGTGTTTGCTGCAGTCTTTGTAGAAATACCTATTTTAAAAAGGCATTATGTTCTGAAAAATTGTTATAATTTTTAAACAAGAATGAAATTTGTGCATAGTTTCACAAAAAAAAAAAACACTAACTAGAAAGATATCTGAGAAATGAATGCCAACAATAATCATCTGATGTATACAAAAATGAATTAATGATGCTAAACGACAGCCACAACAACAATCCTGAGCATCAGGGAGAATTTCCATGAACAGAGTTTCTTTCCAAGAATTTCTGACCTGTGGAATATTTTATCGTTGAACTGCTTCTCTGTAGACTACAAAATGACCGTCTTCAAATCCAACACCAACAAACACTTACCATCATCCATCTTGATAAGTAACCAATTGTTGTTTATTTCAATAATTGTTTGCATTCCTCTGAAATATTCTTCATCATTAAACTAATAATCTATTCATTTCATTAATCATTATCCTCAAGTGGTTGCTAACCTTGATAAACAGTGACTCATCAGTAAAAAGAATGTCAGTTATAGTTCATACTATTTGGTCAATAAGCTAAACTACAATTTACCAGGTGACTGTCTAATTTTATAATACTTTTGTTTATGCTTTTTGATATTTCTATTATTTGGATACTTCAGGTGTATGTTGTCGAACTCGGGAATATTTCTGTCGAACTCGGAAATCTTTCTGTCGAACTCGGGAATTTCCATGGAATTTCAAATAACCAATCTTCATCTAAGAAATTCAGAAACATAATACAGCAGATTATAAATACTATTTTTGTTTAAAAAGAAATGCCCATTTTTCACAGCATTTTGGTTATAACGCATCCACGATTTAATCAGTTTTTCATTTTTGGTTTTCTTGTTTTCCTCTTGAAATTTTAATCATTATTCATTGGTTGTATTCACTTAGAGCTCTTATATCAACAGTCGCTTAATGAAATACAATACATCTTAAAAGCTTCCTTTTTTTACTCTTCTGGCTTTTAGCATGTTCTTTCCCCTCAAAAGAAACTGGAAAAACATTTTCTTGTTTCTAAACACAATAATTCCTGTGAAGTATGTGTCTCTTGCTCTCTTTCCGTCTCGGTTTCTGTCACAACCCCAAACCACACCTCACTTCGGTAATGCTAATCTCATGTCTTCTGGCACCAACTCTCGTAACTGATACTTTGGAATTGAAGAAACCTCCACAATTTACAGAAGAGATTTCTTTCTAATTTCTTTTTCTTTTTTTATAAGTCTTGCTTTTTTGTAGTCTCCTATTTTTCCAAATGCCTGCTGTTATTATAAGACGAATCTAGGGTGAATATATATATATATATATATATATATATATATATATATATATATATATATATATATATATATATATATATGTGTGTGTGTGTGTGTGTGTGTGTGTGTGTGTGTGTGTGTATGTGTGTGTGTGCGCGCGTGCGTGCGTGCGTGCGCGTGTGTGTGTGTGTGTATGTGTGTGTGTGTGAGTGTGGTGAATATTCAGATTTCCCCAAACTCAGGAAGAACTTAGAATTATTGTTATTTAAAACATATTATATAACAAAACAAAACAATATTTAACACTGACATTTTGCTAGGAGCAAAGTGTAGTGTTTTTTTTTGTTTTTTGTTTTTTGATACAACACTTTATCGTCTTTATCCTGGAAAAAAGAAATCCTGAGGCAACTTTTATTTTAATCTGAATCGACAATACCCGTTTGGCAGGAGCTGTATTTTCCTTTCATTAAAGGAAGACCTTATATCCAACAGTGCCCTCACGCGGAGGAAAATAAACAGGACTGAAATGTAAAACTGATTATTATTTTAACGATTATATAGTTTACAATTCACAATGACATTATACTATAAACAAAACACAATTATATTATACCGTTTACAATTTACTATTCCATTATACAATTTACAATTCACAATTGCCTCATACAGTTTACAAAACACAATTACATTATACTGTAAACAAAACACAATTACATTATACAGTTAACAATTTACAATCACATTATACAGTTTACAATTCACAATTACATTAAATAGTTTATAATTCACTATTAAAATTATACAGTTTACAATTTACAACTACAATATACAGCTTACAATTCACTATTCCATTATACAGTTTACAGTTCATTATTACATTATACAGTTTACAATTCACAATTATATTATACTGGTTAAATTCACAATTATATTATACAGTTTACAATTCACAATTATATTATACTTGTTAAATTCACAATTATATTATACAGTTTACAATTCACAATTATATCATGCAGTTTACAATTC
The DNA here is from genome assembly GCF_053919585.1 of Euprymna scolopes. Lineage (NCBI taxonomy): Eukaryota > Metazoa > Mollusca > Cephalopoda > Sepiida > Sepiolidae > Euprymna > Euprymna scolopes. The sequence goes on along the minus strand of NC_136490.1, from coordinate 72,344,654 downwards.
ACTATTACATTATAAAGTTTACAAATCACAATTACATTATAGAGTTTACAATTCACAATTCTATTATACAGCTTACGATTTATAGTGATCATATTTCTGCAATGTCAGCACGTGAGGTTACATGAAAATTGCGTTTTATTCAGAAAACGCCTGTAAAGAATTTTCTCGTGTTTCTTCTGAAGTAGATCATTCTGGATACAAAGAGATAAAAAAACAGAATAGAAAGATCACTGAAGGTAATTGGAGTCATTTAGAGAGATTGAAATAATCGGGTATAACGACCTTTATAGAATATAAAATGATGGTTGATCTAATTGAATACTTTTTTAAATAGACATAAAACCTAGAGAGAATACAAAAACTATTTCGAAAAGTACTAGCAATTTGACAACTCATCCCAATAAACATTGGAATTTCTTATTGGTAGGAATAATCACTTTCTGGACCAAGTTGCTGCGGCTTGTTTAGAATGTTACAAATGTAAATGGTTTTTGGTAATCGTATAAGAATGGATAGCATAAACACTATTAAAAGTTTCTAGATGGAACTTTTTAAATATCGGAACCTGTTGCAAATTATACTAATGGAAAACTAAAAAAACTTGAAATTATTTCTTTGATATTGGAATGGAATTGCATTATGTTTTGGTAGATTTTTTTCACATAATAAAAAAACATGTTGACCTCTGAAGGCCAAAAGGTCGAACTTATCATAAAACATGTTAAATGTTTTTACAAATGATAGAATAACCTTAAAGCAGAAACATTAATGATTGTTATAAATAAGAACACATGGAATTTACTTTTTGATGGTCAATTGTTTTTTGATATTTCAAAGAGGGCCAAGTGTCTTTTCTGCGAAAGTAATTCCTGAAATCAATTCCAAGTTTGTTCTGAATATTAGTAGTGTCAATAGAAATTAGTAATAATCACATAATCAATTTAAATTTTACGAGGCCAAATTTTAATAACTCATAATCACAAAAATAAAAGATTTTATTTTACTTTTAATAGACACACAAAAATTTTCCTCGTTCTTAAGATCTTTGTAACTAAAACTGAAATTTTGTCTATGAGGATGCAGGGCCTTACTTAAAAATTCATGAAAGAAAGTGGAAATTAGCTTATTTTTGTAAGTAAAACTTATTTCGTACCATTTTCTAACTTTTTTGCGTAAATCTTGCATATTTGTTTTTATAAAAAAAGTAACGTGCATATTTATTTTTTATAAAATAATTAAAATGCATATTTGGTGTTATACAATAATTTAAATGCATATTGAATTTTTTATAAAATAATTAACATGCATATTTGGTGTTATACAATAATTTAAATGCATATTTATTTTTTATAAAATAATTAACATGCATATTTGATGTTATACAATAATTTAAATGCATATTTATTTTTTATAAAATAATTAACATGCATATTTGGTGTTATACAATAATTTAAATGCATATTTAATTTTTTATAAAATAATTAACATGCATATTTGGTGTTATACAATAATTTAAATGCATATTTATTTTTTATAAAATAATTAACATGCATATTTGGTGTTATACAATAATTTAAATGCATATTTAATTTTTTATAAAATAATTAACATGCATATTTGGTGTTATACAATAATTTAAATGCATATTTATTTTTTATAAAATAATTAACATGCATATTTGGTGTTATACAATAATTTAAATGTATATTTGTTTTTTATAAAATAATTAACATGCATATTTGATGCTATACAATAATTTAAATGCAAATTTATTTTTTATAAAATAATTAACATGCATATTTGATGTTATACAATAATTAAAATGCATATTTGTTTTTATAAAATAATTAACATGCATATTTGATGTTATACAATAATTTAAATGCATATTTATTTTTTATAAAATAATTAAAATGCATATTTGATGTTATACAATAATTTAAATGCATATTTGTTTTTATAAAATAATTAACATGCATATTTGATGTTATACAATAATTTAAATGCATATTTGTTTTTTAGAATAATTTACATGCATATTTATTTTTATACAAGAAAAACATGCATATTTCTTTTTATGCAATAATTAAAAACCATATATATATTATTCAATAATTTTTATGCAATATTTGTTTTTATGCAATAATTAACATGTATATTAATTTTTATGTAATAATTAACAGGCATATTTATATTTATCAATAATTAATATACATATTTATTTTTTATGCAATAATTAATAGGCATATTTGTTTTTATGCAATAATTAAAATGCATATTTGTTTTTATGCAATAATTAAAATGCATATTTGTTTTTTATAAAATAATAAACATACATATTGGTTCATATAAAATAATAAACATGCATATTTGTTTTTATACAATAATAAACATGTATTTTTATTTTTATAAAATAACAAACATACATATTTGTTTTTATAAAATAATAAACATAAATATTTGTTTTATTAAATAATAAACATACATATTTGTTTTTATGCAATAATAAACATGTATTTTTGTTTTTATAAAATAATAAACATACTTATTTGTTTTTATAAAATAACAAGCAAGCATATTTGTTTTTATAAAATAATAAACATACATATTTGTTTTATAAAATAATAAACATACATATTTGTTTTTATAAAATAATAAACATACATATTTGTTTTTATAAAATAATAAACATACATATTTTTTTATAAAATAATAAACATGTATTTTTATTTTTATACAATAACAAACATACATATTTGTTTTTATACAATAAAAAACATGTCTTTTTGTTTTTATAAAGTAACAAACATACATATTTGTTTTTATACCAAAACAAACATACATATTTGTTTTTATGCAATAATAAACATGTATTTTTGTTTTTCTAAAATAAAAAAAAACATACATATTTGTTTTTATACGATAACAAACATACATATTTGTTTTTATACAATAATAAACATGTATTTTTGCTTTTATAAATTAATAAACATACATATTTGTTTTTATGCAATAATAAACGTATATATTTTTATTCCATAACAAGCATACATATTTGTTTGTATACAATAATAAACATGTATTTCTGTTTATGTAGAATGATAAACATGTATTTTTGTTTTTATACAATAATAAACATGTCTTTTTTATACAATAATAAACATATATATTTTGTTTTATACAATAATAAACATATATATATTTGTTTTTATACAATAATAAACATATATATTTATATTTTTATACAATAATAAACATATATATTTTTGTTTTTATACAATAATAAACATATATTTTTGTTTTTATACAATAATAAACATATATATTTTTGTTTTTATACAACAATAAATATACATATTTGTTTTTAAACAATAATAAATATACATATTTGTCTTTATACAATAATTTATATGCATATTTGTTTTCGTACAATAATAAACATGTACATTTGTGTTTATGCAATAATAAACATACATATTTGTTTTTATACAATTTTATGCATACATGTTTGTTTTTATACAATAATAAACATGCATTTTTGTTTTTAAACAATAATGACTGTACATATTTGTTTTTATATAACAAATATACATATTTCTAATATAACAAATATACATATTTCTTTTTATACATTAATAAACAATATATACATATTTCTTTTTATACATTAATAAACAAATATTCTTGTTTTTATAAAATAATAAACATTCATATTTGTTTTTATACAATAATAAACATACATATTTTCATACAATACTAAACATACATATTTGTTTTTATTCAATAAAAACATAGATATTTGGTTATATACAATAATAAATTTGGTTATATACTATAATAAACTAATTAAAATACATATTTGTTTTTATACAATAATAGACATACATATTTTTATGCAATAATAAACATTTCTATTTCTTTTTAATGCCATAATAAAGATACATATATTTTTATGCAATAATAAACATTCCTATTCGTTTTTACATAATAATAAACATACATATTTTATTTTTATACAATAATAAACATACATATTATTTATGCAATAATTAACAGGAATATTTGTTTTTATGCAATAATTAAAATGCATATTTGTTTTTATACAATAATAAAAATGCATATTTGTTTTTATGCAATAATTAAAATGCATATTTGTTTTTATACAATAATTAAAATGCATATTTGTTTTTATGCAATAATTAAAATGCATATTTGTTTTTATGCAATAATAAAAATGCATATTTGTTTTTATGCAATAATTAAAATGCATATTTGTTTTTATGCAATAATTAAAATGCATATTTGTTTTTATGCAATAATTAAAATGCATATTTGTTTTTATGCAATAATTAAAATGCATATTTGTTTTTATGCAATAATTAAAATGCATATTTGTTTTTCATGCCATAATAAACATTCGTATTTGTTTTTATGCAATAATAAACAAGTATATTTGTTTTTATTTTTTATTTATAATTAAAATGGATATTTGTATTTATACAATTATAAACATAAGTATTTGTTTTTATACAATAATTAACAGACATATTTGTTTTTATGCAATAATTAAAATGCATTTTGTGTTTTATGCAATAATTAACATGCATATTCGTTTTTGTTTTTATACAATAATTAATATGCATATTTTTTTATACAATATTTAACATGCATTTATACAACTACCATTTTAGCCTGGTTTTGCTCGGTCCCTATGTACTGTTTATAAATTTACGTGCATTTGTATATGCATTTAAAAGTTTGACTCATGTCCTGGTAATCTACATCTAAAATTTCAAGTGTTCAGAATCAAAATTGGCAGAGGAGTTTAGTAGAGTCTACAAAGGTCAACTATTGCAACTTTGACATTTTGGTAGCCAAATTTTCGTCAAAAACTGATTAAAAAGCTTGCTTCATGTCTGAATACCGTTTATATTAAATTTCCAATGCATACACCCAAAATTTGCTGAATAGTTTGCTAGAGACCGCAAAGGTAAAATCTTTTGAACTTTGACCCCTTGGAAGCCAAATTTTCGGTTATAAATTGACCAAAAAGCTTGCCCTATGTCTAAATACACTTTATGTAAAATTTCAAATGTTTAGACCAAAAATTGTCTGAGTAATTTGGTAGAGACCGCAGAGGTCAATTTTTTAAAAATTTGAACCCTATTATGACCCCTTAACATTTATTCTTTTGGACTCAATATCCAAGGAACCTATATCTAAAATTTCAATTGTTTATACCCAAAATTGTCGGTAGTTTGGTAAAGTTCTCAAAGGTCAAATCGTTGGATTTTGGCCCCTTAATCGCCAAATTTCTGGCCGAAAACCGATCATCGATTTTCCCAAATCTCAGTACCCAGTATATCAAATTTCGAGTCTGTAGACTTAAAATTGACAGAGTTATTGCGTAGGGAAATTTACACACACAGCCTCACAGACAGACAGATACACAGACAGATACACAGACACGTTCACTTTTATAGATATATACATTAACATGTATATTTGTTTTGTGTTTTTAAGTTTTATCCCGAATAGTTGTTCCAGGTTTTACATATATGATGATGAACGCAAAAATCAATTGCTATTGATAAAATGTGACACTACCTGGGCAACGTCGAGTAATCCTGCTAGTATAAAATGATCAGTTTTAAGTTTTCAATTTCTATTTACCTGAACTCTTAGACACTGATCTCTGAATTTGAATAAATTTAATCCAACATTAATTTTACTTTAAATACTCAACAGATAAAGAACAGTGATGAGATGAGAGATAAATTTATGTATAAAACAATACAAAAATAAAAGGGGTTTTAGTTTTAAATCTTTTCTTTAAATTATAGAGGGAGAGTTGGGGAGGTGGGGGAGACTATCTGACATGAAAAGCCCAGAGGATTACAAGCAGAAGTGATGATCAGAAAACAAAAGAGAGTTTTCTTTTTGCTGTGGGGCTGAAAACACTCGATGTCTTGTGGATCAAAATGAATCGTTTTACAAGGTATATTCATTTCTACTTGAAATTTTGTGAAGGACACTCGCACCCACAACAGACATGATTGCTCAAGTACTTTTTTTACAACAAAAAATAGTAAGACCAAAAAAGCATGGATACTTTAATTACGCTTTCTTTCTTCATCTTTTCTTGTTAATTTGCAATGTATAATTAAAAATAGAATGGATCTAAAAGCTTGGATATTCTAACTTTTAATTTGAAATGATGCTGAATGGTAAAGATTTTTTAAGAATAATCTTAAAGCGGAAACATTAATAGTTGTTATTAATTTACCTTTTGAAGGTCAATTCTTTTGTGATATTTTAAAGAGATGAAAGCAACTTCTCTTAATCTTTCTACATACCTTAAGTCCGGGTGCATACAGAATTCACCAGCCAAAATATAAAACAAAAACAGAGTTACATCTAAGATTTAACAAAACAACAACAAAAAACTAACTTTAATGTTTTGGGTGAGAGGAATCTAGCTCGCTCTCTTAAAAGTTTTTTTTATTCTATTATTCTAAAATATTAGGAGAGGGAAGTTAAACCTGTTTAAAACTGTATGCCCGTCTCCATTCACACTTAGAGAGATAGATATTTGTTTAAAAATAACTACCTTGTAGTATTTCATTCATTCAGACTACTTTTCTCCTTTGGAATGCTATTTCTGCAATATTTCAGCATATGTAACCTTTTTCAGGTTTGTTTAGTCGAAATCTGGATTCTTTATGTATCATTTATTAAATACCAAACAATTACGAGATCATAGATGAAAATTAGAATAGTGTTTAATTGTAAGTCATTAGCATGATTCAATCGCGAACCTCTGATTCATTGCCACGGAATGTTTTTTTTTTTTTTACATTTTCAACCCAAACAAGACACATTACCACTTTGATGTAGGGGACTACTATCAGGGGCATAATCTACAGGGGTACTATGTGGGAAGTTGGGCAGATTCCCACGTTTTTAGGACGCCACAAATTTTAAGATCATAAAAACTTGAAAAATTTATCTGTTTAATATTCAGCTGATGAAGGGAGGTCAGTTCGCTGTGTAATTTTGATGTAAATTGATTTCAGGTGATTTTCTCTTATATAAAGGTCAATTTATGTAAAACTAAAATAGTTAACTGACCCCTCTAAAAATTGAAAAATTAAACAAGCAAGTTTCTCTAAAAATTTTGTTTTATAATCATTAAAGTTGATACTGAATGAAAAATATAATGTTATATCATATGCATATGTGATTTTCAGCATAAACTTTGTTTAAAAAAGCATCTACTCATAAACAAATCATACCTGTAACATTTCAGAATTGCCAGGCGGAAGTGATTTTATTTTAATTGTGTTCAGTATAATTTCAATTGGCTGCAAGGGTAGGATTACATTTCCATTAACACAGTAAATGTAACAATTTCAAGTAATTTTGTGAGACACAAATTTCAATATTTTCTTCAACGGACGTGGAGGTTAGATACATCATCTTTACAAGTTTTTTTTTAGCATTTGTTAATTTATGATTAATTACTATAAATCGTTTTTGTCATAAAAGAAAAACACAATTTTTATTTGCCTACTTATTATGGGGAAAATATTAAAAAAAAGGTTAAAAGGTTTACTTTATTTTTACTTTTTCGAAAATATATACACAAATTATGATATTTGAAAAGAATTAAGGAGAGTAGAAAGTAGATCTTAGGTTTACTTTTGGCAGCTGTGTAACTCTTCCCTTATTTTGTTCTTTAGTTCTTATATTCCAGGAACGATGTTTCTGAAAAAGAGGAAAGAATTGCTACTTTCTATTCCATCTAACACTTATCGTTAGAAAGTTTTTGACTTTGAAGTACTATTTTTAGTTCCTTACATCAAATGGTTTCATGCTTTATCCAGGGCGATTTCTATTTTAAAATCTGAAAATTGCAATAAGTACATCAGAATACGGAAAAATGTTGGAATCATTTCATCACTATATATATATATATATATATATAGGTCGAGTCCAATGTCTGTCTGTCTGTCTGTCTATCTATCAATCTATCTCTTTCTCTCTTTCTCTCTCTCTCTCTCTCTCTCTATATATATATATATATATATTATTCCAGGTTAATATAATTCTAAATGTAAACCATCCAATGAACTTAACGAGGTTTATACAAGAGTGCTTAATACTAAGGTAAAGCAAGATGTACTCTTTATATACTCTTTATTTATTTTTACATAAATATTTAGGTTCTGCTACACATTCATGGGCATGTTTCAGTCAACTAGTTATAACTAACTGGAGACATCATCAGGCGATGTTGGTTTTACAAAGGTCCAGTCAGTTAGTTCTATCCTCCTGGATTTAAGGACTGGACCTTTGTAAAAGTAACATCGTCTGATGATGTCTGCTCTACAAGGCCACCATTCGCTCATGTATGGAGTATTGTTGTCACATTGGAGCTAGTGCATCTGCTACTAGTCTCTCACTCTTGAACAGGGTTCAAAAGAGAGTCGCCACCCTAATACGTCTCGAACTGTCAGCTAGGCTTCAGCCCTTCTCCCATCGACGAAATGTTGCATCTCTCTGCCTATTTTACAAGTATTTTAATGGTAGATGCTCCGACGAACTGCAAGCCCTTGTACCCTCTCTATGTAAATACTGAGACAAGCAGCAAAATCCCCCCCCTATACAGTAGAGATTCCATATGCCAGAAAGACTTCTACTCTAATAGCTTCTTCCCCAGAACTGCTGAACTTTGGAATTCTCTTCCGAGTTCCTTCTTCCTTGATTGACATGCAGAAGTTCAAGTGTAATGTAAACAGTCATTTTGCTGCTCAACTCCCTATAAAGTATCCTATCCAATTATGTTCCGAATAGTAGCCTCCTACATCAAAGTGGCACTGTGCCTTGTTTAAGGTGAAAATGCAATTAAAAAATAAATCTGAGTGTTGATTATTTATGCAAAACTGCAGTCAGAAGTAAATGAAGGTTTTCTTTTAAAATGTATCATATTTTAAAAATAACATTACAAAGGTTTTAATTTCCTAATTTGGTCTTAAGAATGAGAAATATTAAAATTAATAATAGAAAATTTTCATTTTCAAGAAATTTACAGACTATTTTGTTGAGTTAACTTCTCAACTATGTTTCTTTCTTTTTGTTGTTTCTATTTACAATTAAGCTATTGATGTGCAACATGTATTCCACATCGATTCAACACCTTTTCCTCAACTAATAGCATACTTTCATTTTCATATTGATTGATTGTGCTTATCATTGTATGAAGAGATGTAATGTTGCCATAGCAATAGAACATTATTATATTTTATTCATAATTCATCAATATTGATAATGCCTCTCATTACAAAAGCGCAAACTACTGATATCAAAGATATAAGAGAAACGACTATAATAATGAGCCTGATGTCGCTTAACTGATAATGGCAGAGTTTGATTAACCATTAAGCAGCATATGACAAATGTGTCCATCATCCTTTATCAATGCGCAAGATAGACATAATTCATTTTATGTTGTAAACTACAACAAAACACTGAATAATAGCTAAAAGGTCAACCCATATCCTTAATGAACATATTAATTGCAATGGCTGTAGAGCAGATTTATATAGAGGGTGACCACATAAAATTTATGAAAAGGAGGATATTGTATATATAGTCATAGGTTAATAACATATGCCAGAACCCATCAGTAACTGAGAGACTGTCGAAGATTTGTGGATATCTACTGAAGATTAAGTTGTATAAGGATTTGCCGAGGAATATGTTAGTAAAATTAATATGGCAAAATTTATCATGCTTGAATCTTACTATATTTTACTTCTGTTCCTTTGTATTAACATAATATTTACTTGCATCTCTTTAAAGATCAGGATTATAAATCCATGGTAGGTAAACCTGCATATAAATATTAGTTCAGTGTCCTCGGCATATCATCATGAGCAAGGGTACTTTGGGCAACATGTAGGGGCACTGGAAGGATAGTCTCTCATAACCCACGCTTATATGTTCACTAAGTTGTACATAAAATAAGACCTATCTGCATAAAAATATTAGCGCTGGAATTTGATTATTTAAAATTTTAAATTTATATGATTTATTGGGCGGTGCAGATAAGATTGTCCTAGAAGATCTATGAGAAAGTAAATCAACCAATCTTGTTAGCACACACACACACACAGGCACACACACACATATATATATATATATATATATATATATATATATATATGTGTGTGTGTGCGCGTGTGTGTGTGTGTGTGTGTGTGTGTGGTAACAAGACTTGGCTGATTTACTTTCTCATAGATCTTTTTTTTTTTTTTTTTTTTTTATTACATTTTCACCCCAAACAAGGCAAATTGCCACTTTGGTGTAGGGGGCTACTATCAGGGGCAACAACTACTGGGGTACTATGTAGGGATTTGGGCAGCAAGGTGTCGGTTCACGTTACACTTGAACTTCTGCACGTCAGTACTGTTGGGGAAGCAGGGACCTGGAATGGAATTCCAGAGTCTAGCGGTTCTGGGGAAGAAACTATTGGGGTAAAAAGATCTTTTACATCTAGGGATCTCTACAGTGTGGGGGTGGGATTTAGCAGCCTGTCGGGTTTGTCGAAGGTGCTCACGTCATGGGGGCACAAGTGATTGCAGTTCGTCAGAGCATTCACCACTAAAATACTTGTAGAAAAGGCAGAGGGATGCAACATTTCGTCGATGGGACAGAGGCTGAAGCTTAGATGCCAGTTCAGGGCCTATCAGGTTTGCGACTCTCTTTTGAACCTTGTCAAGGAGCGAGAGACTAGTAGCAGATGCACCAGCCCAGATGTGGCAGCAATACTCCATACATGGGCGAATGGTGGCCTTATAGAGGTACAGGATACTTTCGGGTGTTAGTAGTTTTCTAGCACGGTAGAGAGAGCCTACCTTTCTTGCAGCGGCCCTGGCAATGCCTTCAATGTAATTGTTCCAACTTATGTTTCCTGTGAACGTTAGGCCAAGGAGTTTGAAAGATGGAATCTCAGATAAAGAGTCGTTGGCCATTGCTATGGGTGGTAGAGAGGGTTTCTTGTAATTATTGAATGAAACTAGTTTAGTCTTGGCAGCATTGAACGCGACCAACCACTTTTGTCCCCATTCCACTACAGATTGGAGGTCTTCCTCTAGTGTTTCTGCCATTTCTTTAGAAATGTGTTCATTCATCTTCCTGTCGTGTCTGCCATAGAGTGTAGTGTCATCAGCATATATACCCATCTCAGAGGCAATGTTGTCGGGGAGGTCATTTATGAATATCAGGAACAATAGAGGTCCAAGGATAGAACCCTGGGGCACCCCCGCATTTATATCATATTGTTTAGATGTACGACCGTCGAGGACAACCTGGATTTTTCTCTTATCTAAGAAGGATTTAATTATGTTAAGTATTCTACCAGTGATACCGTATGATCTGATTTTACTGAGGAGACCCTCATGCCATACCCTGTCAAAAGCCTTAGATATATCTAGAGCTACCGCTCTGCCCTCCCCCACTTTGTCCAGTGAATGGTATATACGTTCAGAGATCACAGTTAGGATGTCTGCTGTGGAATGGGCTTGTCTAAATCCATATTGTTTGTCAGTCAGTAGTTTAGCATCTGTAAGATGATGGACTAGAGCATGGTTAATTATGGTCTCAAATATTTTGGCAAAAAGTGGGAGGAGGCTAATGGGGCGATAATTTGATGGGTCTGTCCTTTCGCCAGAATTCTTGAATACTGGTACAACAGAAGCAGTTTTCCAACAGCCCAGAAAGCAAGCTTCATTAAGGCATTTGTTGTAGAGTTTGGAGAGAACTGGAGCTACTTCGGCTGAGCACTTTTTTAATAGCACAGCTGAGATAAGATCGGGTTCACATGCTTTTGAGGTGTCAAGGTTTTTTATGATAGCATGCACCTGAGCAGGGGTGGTTTTCAGATCGTCTAGTGTGGCGTCTGTCCGCATAGGAAAGTCAGGTAGGGGGTGGTTGGAAGGGTCCAGTGTGGAGTTTGAGGCAAACCGACTGGCAAGCATGTTAGCCTTGTCGGTTGCTGAGGAGACAACCTCGTGATTGTTGGCTAGTGGGGGAATTGTTGATTGCCCATTATTTACTACACTGTTGTAGATTTTCCAGAAGTCTCGAGTTCCTAGTTTTTGTGCTTCGATGCGCTTTTTAGTGGTTTCCGTAAATTCTCTCTTAGCTGTCGCTATTTCTTTCTTAACGTTATTTCTAGCTTCTATATACTTCAGTCTGTTTGAACTGGACTTATGTCGGTTAAACCTACGGTATGCATGCTGCTTTTGAGCAATGGCAGTTGCACAAGTCGACGTAAACCATTGGGGAGAGTGGGGCTTACTATAAAATTTCCGCATGGGAACATGCGCTTTGATTGCAGTTTTGAACCAGTCAGTGGTCTTCTTTGCACATTGTTCAGCAGGGAGAGAGAAAATATTTTTCCATGGAGCATCTCTAATTTGTTCCCTGATGGCTTCCCAGTCAGCCTTATTATAATATCTCGTTGTTTTGAGCACTGGCTCTTCAGTTTTGGGTCTAGAGTTTAGGGCGATTTCAACCATTATCACTGCATGATCAGCGTTCCCGAGTGGGCTGTGGGCCTTCGTTATGCAGTCATCGGGAACTGTGGTCAAAAACAGATCTAGAAGTGATGCGTGTTGTTCTTCCTGGTCAGGGAAACGGGTTGGAAACGTAACAATTTGTGATAGGGAGTGAGATATAGCAAAGCTATGGGTTGTGCTGCCCGCTGCATCTGTGTGAGTAGAGAATCCAAGCCAGTTTTTGTGGTGGACATTAAAGTCACCAAACACATGTATTTGTGCGCTAGTGTCGAGGGACAGTGCCGTGTCTATGCTGTCAGATACTTTGTTTATTATTATTCTAGGACAATCTTATATATATATATATATATATATATATATATATATATATACTGTCAGGTCATGTCGTATGCTACTGGTACCATGTAACCCAGTACTACCTACCTCACGGTCGAGTCACCGGCGACTAAACTGGTTCCCCCACCAGACTTGTTTGGTGAGGAGGGCGGCTAGTCTCCCTGAAGGATTAAAAACAAGACCTTCCAAAGGGCGAATGAACTCTTTTCTGGGTCAACGGCCAACTAGCACCGTGTATATTTGTGTTTGTGTATATGTGTATTGGGGTGGAGAGGGCTCCCGTAAGCCGTGGTGAAGGCAACCTTTCTAGGAGAAGCAAATCTCTGATTTAAAAAACCATAAAGCGGAAGACCAGTACCCGCATTAAGCTGGTCTGCAGTTTAATTTGTTGCTGGCTATCTTGCTCTTGCTTGTTGCTGGATCTCAACATTTTGAACCGAGAGAGAGACTTAGCTGTCGTACAAAGCTAAGACTCTGTAACATCATCTTTGCATAGATACTCCCTCAGGCATTTGGGCTCATGGATTTTAAATGTCTGAGGGAGTGGCACTCGTCTGACAAGACGTTGCAATCATCATATGTATATATGTATGTATATATATATATGTATGTATATATACATATATATATATATATATATATATATATATATATATACACGCCTCCTTGAGCTCTGCAGTAGAAACAACTTAATCATCACAAACACGCTATTCCCAGGTAACCCTTTTCATAAGGTGTCCTGCTGTCATCCAAGATCATCCCACTGGTATCAAGTTGACTTTGTCATAACCAAAATACATAAGAAGAGCGAAGTACACAACACACGACCATACCACAGTGCAGCCTATGACACATATCACAGCATTGTAGTGTCTCGAATGGTGCTTCAGCCAAAGCCCTACCATAAGTGAGTTGTTAAATCTCTTAAGATTGACCTTTCTAAAACCAACATTCCCTCCAAATGTGATGAGTTCTGCGAGACCTTGTCTGAAAAGTTGAAAACAGCCACAGACATGGTGCCCGATCCAGAACTGTACTGGACTACAATGAAGAAATCAATCCAAGACTGTGCTGTTGATGTTTTTGGGAGACAGGCCAGGAGAAACCCAGATTGGTTTTCTGCCTCACTTCCGACCATCCAACCAGTTCTCGAAGAAAAACGACATGCTCTTTTCTCCCATAAAATCAGACCAACTAGGAAAAATAAAGAATACCACAGGAAATGCTGTGCTGAAGCTCAACGGGTCACTAAAAAATGTGTGAAGGAGTATTGGATTCTCTTTGCTCTGCAATTAAAACAGCACATGATGCATGGGAAATTCAAGGAATGTACTTTTGAATAAAGTCTGCATTAGAGCCCTTCAAGCAGTCACTCGGTATCATTCAGCGTAAAGATGGTACGATAATCATGGATAATTCTGAGATCGATGTATGGAGCATAACACTGACTTGTATAATGGTGACAGCAATGTGTCTCAGCAGATCATTCAGCCAATCAATTCTTTCCCAACCCTAAATGAACTGGACAAAGAATCAACCATCCAAGAGGTAGTGAAAGTGATATTTGCTCTCTGTGACAATAAAGCTGCAGGTGAGGAGGGAATATCCATTGAGCTCTTCAAAGTAGGCTCAGAGGTTCTTACCAAACACATCCATTGGCTTCTCCTCAACTGCTGAGCCCACAAAATTGTTACACAAGATTTCAAAGATACAAAAAATTACAAGGCTTTTCAAAAACAAAGGTTCAAGATTGCAACAATTACTGTGGCATCTCACTTCTCAGTGTAACTGGGAAAGTGATGGCCCGTCTGCTCCTCTCACATCTACAGAAAATTGCTGAAACTGTGTATCCTGAATCGCAATGTGGTTTTAGGACAGGTTGGTCAACTACGGACATGATCTTCTGTGTGAGACAGCTCCAGAAGAAGGCACGAGAACAGCGACAACCACTACATATGGCTTTCATAGACCTGACAAAAACATTTGACCTGGTCGACAAAGGAGCTCTATTCCTCATCCTTGAGAAAGCAGGTTGTCCCCTTACTCTGCTGTCAGAACATGCATGGGCGACTTCAGTATGGGAGAGACTTGTCTGACCGGTTTTTGATCAATTCCAGAGTAAAACAGGGCTGCATGCCTTGTTCAGGATGTACTTCTCCTTTGTTTTCAAACACGCATATCAGAATGTTGATAAATCTGTGGGGGTTTTGATCATCACCCGTGACAATAGGAATTTCTTACCCTCTCACAATACAAAGCCAAGTCGAGAGTTTAGGAACTAGTTGTCTGCAAAGTCCTCTATGCTTATGATGCTGCTCTTTGCACATCTTCCGCTGAGGAACTTCGACTTCTAGATTCTTTCTCAAATTCATGTAGACATTTCGGACAAACAATCAGTCTTAAGAAAACCGTCATCCTCTGCCAATCATCAGAGAGTGTTAATTTTACAATAGATAATACAACCCAGGAGAATGTGGATAAATTCAAATAGTTTGGTGCGACTATTGCCAAAAATATTACTCTTAACCCCAAACTTAACACACGACTTGGCCTAGCCTCTACCACACAACGCGTTTGGAAGAATAAGCATCTGACCATCAAGACGAGAGTCTGTGTGTATGAAGCGTGTGTGTTGAGTGTCCTATTCCATGGGACTGAGATGTGGTCTGCATATCGTCCTCAAGAGTCCAGGGTTAGTGCCTTCCATACAAGATGTCTCTGATCAATCATTGGCGTATCATGGGAGGACAGAATGACAAACAAAGAACTCTTCAGACATACAGGTTTGGGTGCACTTTCCTCGAGATTTAAGTTTATGAGACTTCAGTGAGCAAGCCATGTAAACTGAATGTCATGTGAACGCCTACCTCACAATGTATTACATGGTGTTTTGAAAGAGGGTACTTAACCTGTAGGTCGTCCACATCTTAGATTCAAGGATATGCTAAAGTGAGGTCTCAGGGATTTCAGTATGAAATGTGAGCAATGGACAGCACTATCCCGGCATCGGGATGCTTAGTGAGCCAAAATTGAGACGGAAAACCTAAAAAAACTCAAAATATGCCATAGTTTCGACCTCTATAGTATTGTCGGTCACGACAGACGCTTACAAAAGAGAAGAAGATATATATATATATATATATATATATATATATATATATATATATATATATATATATATATTAATGATGGGACGATTCCAAAAATGTTCCCAATTTCGATACAATTACTGATTAAATCTAAATTCCAGATTCTGATACAAGTTAGTACTTCTGATTCTTTAAAATTTCTAAACATTTAATTAGAAATTTCGTGCCTTTTATAAATGTTCAAATCACTAAATGCCCCGTGTAATGTCCACATATATTTTGCAAAACGTAAAAAGTATACTTGGGAGAGTGGGTATATTACAAGAATAAATCTTTTTAAATATTTTTTTCAAATGTTTTCCTTGTATTGATTGAAAATTGTGAGACACTGTCGTATATGCTATTTGAAGTTTCCATAAACAATTTAAAAGAATCGACAAAATAAGAAAACAGTGTAGGAACAGAGTAGTTAACAAAACTCGCTTCATGTTAAGTTTAGTTTCTACATAATAATGTTACTATTTAGAAAACCTATTTTTAACATTGATTAATTATTCTCTACCTTTCCTCTATTAAGAAATGTTCATGTTTTTTCTCGCAATTCTAAAGATTGGGTTCATTATTAGATTTGTGTTATTGAAAAAAAAATACAGATAATTATAATAATAATAATAATAATAATAATAATAATAATAATAATAATAATGAAACAGCTGAATGCCTTGGGATTCAGATACAACATCAGCGTCGTCCAGAAATCAGTTCTGTTTGGCTCAGCAAACGTCATATGCTAGTTGAATTTCCATCTAATTGACTCTTTGACTATGCTCACTAGCTTTCGTGTAAAAGCCCACTCTTGAGAAAAAAAAACGGTATAAAACATCACAACACTGTGAAGTTAATGGAGAAGGAGGAGGAGGAGGAGGAGGAGGAGGAGGAGGAATAATAATAATAATAATAATAATAATAATAATAATAATAAAAACACCTTTAGCTAAATCATTCCTCCAAAATTTAGGTACTACTTCTTTTTAGATAATTACGAGAGGGCAAGAAAAAAGACAATTATTTTTTCATTTCGCGATGGAAAGCGGTTTTGCAGATAAATTTAACGTACAATGATAATCATTTCTGTCCCATTCTAAAGTTTTAATTTTGTCAAAAATCGAAAAAAAAAAAATACTGGTAGAACATAAGATTTTTCGCTCAATTATTGACATTTATTTGATCTGTTTCTATTAGGATTTATTTATTTTTTGATGTTGAGCAGTTATCAAAGGTCCTTGTGCAGGGTTTATGGGCAGATATTTAAAAAAATTTTAACTCAATAGTGGACACTAAGTTTGTTTTGAACTAAAACAAGTTTCAATATAAGTTTAAACACAAATAAATTATTCAGGTAGGTAGAAGAGTCTTGCCTTTGATAACATTTACTTGTTCCATATTTGTTTTTCATCTCTTTTTTTGTTGTATTATTTACAGAAACAAATGTCCGAATCTCATTCTTATTTTGGGGCGTGTATATAAACTTAAGTGCAGATATAATTTCTTTTTTAATTCGGAAAACTTCTAAATGTTTTCCATTTATTTTTTTTTCAAGATTTTGATGAACTCATTGTGAGATTTTCATGTATACAAAGAAGTACCATAAAGCACTAATTATTTCAGAAGAGGCCGATGACAGACAACAACAGTGTCCATCTGGTGTCAATGAAATCGAGAAATCTTATCCAGAGCATTTTACATCTTTTTATAATCAAATGTGAACTTCCTGAGAGAATGCATATAGGCTTTTAGCAAATAGGTCCGGAAAGGTTTACTTAGGGAATCTGAAAAATCAAAACAATGTTTATTTAATTAGAGTCTTTTATAACCAATAAAAGAAATAAATTAGACTCTGAGAATCAATAAGAAATCTGAGAATGGGATTTATAACCAATTCTGTGGCCCTTAGTCTTATATTGTGATTAAACAACTTTTAATAAATACATAAACTTGTGTTTGTTTCATTCTTTTGTTGTCGAGAAAAATTTAAAAAATCGCCTTGGACTCGGAAATTAGGTTCAAGTTTTTCTGATTCAGAACCAATTCCGATAGTCCCCAAAGTTCTGTTTTTTTTCCAATTCCCAATTTCAATTCCGATTAATCATCCATGCACTATATGTTCCTTATCAATATTAAAATCATGGTATAATGATCCTAAATCTTATGTTTAGAATTCCTATTCGGATTTTTATCAAAATCTATTACATGATTTTAGTCCTAGAAAATATTTAAAATACAAGGAATCATGAGAAAAATTGGATTCAGGGAATTTACTTAATTGGTGTCTAATATCTATGCATCAAATTTAATGCAAATCTGAAATATATGAATGTTTTAATGGGAGGTTTTGTGCATATTTATGCCACCCTTTAAAACAAAAAAAAAACTGGAATTTTGGAAATATTTATTAATTGATATCTAATAGCTATTGTAAAAATTTCACAAAAAAGTCAATTATCTGAATTTTTACAAAGGGCTTCCACTCAATCTTTGCATAAACTAGATATAGCTCATATTATCCACTTTTACGTCTTGCTGCTATGTTTCAAAATTCATAATGATCGGTTAATTACTTTAGGATTGAATCCTGTAGATAGAAGTATATAATAATATGCACATATCTGACTTTATATATATAGAGACGATGCTACACAATCCCCCAGATAAGTGAGCTTAGAAACATGGTCTCCTTATAAAAGTAGCCCTTGTCATTTATAAATATGTTTTACTTTTATATGGACTGAAATCCCCCCCCCAAAAAAAAAGATAAAACAAATAATAAAACAAAACAGAACAATATGCTTAATCGAAAAACAAAAATGTAATTATACTGCTAAGAAGTTAATCGACTTGAATTAGTTTGATCAATTAGTTTGTGGACATCTAATATTTTGCACTAAATTGACTAGAGACATTTCAGCACTCGTTAAACTGGTAATGGCCATTAAACATATAGGGGAAATAATATAGTCATTTTCTACTCTATTAAAAAGTTTTAAGTTATTTTGTGAACTTGTAATAATTTTATTTCAGAAGTTTGTTTTTATTCGTTTTCTAATGCAAACTGACAGGACTCTTATAGGTTGGTCGGATAATTGTAAGACTTATTTGATAATCAATGGATAAATATGATGCAAATAATCAGGCGTAATTGTACCATAAAAATGGTCAGGTGTACAAGATAAGCGAAGGAAATGACGTAAAAATAATCCTGCAATGTACATAATTATTTGTGAATGAGAGGTCGCAAATTTGTAAAATGAAGAATGGTAAGAGAACAATGAAAGATGTGACTAGCAATAAGTATTTTTGATAAATAAAAGAAAATTGTTCTTTCAAAGCTTACACATTTTAATGATTAATTTAAGTAAAAGTAAGAATCAGCAAAAATTTGATAAGAATTTTATAGTTTCTGATCACTTGTCTATACTGATGTTGCCTAAATTTATTAAACTGAAGAAGGTTGTAGAGTAAATCGACTAAAACGTAGTATGAATATAAAAATCAACATTGGTGTTGGAAACAAATGTAAAAACGAATTGTGTACTCGTTATCCACCTGACATGATACACCAGTTTATTGGATTTAATTGTACATAAGAAACATCAACCATATTTAGATATAGGAAAAATATCCTTGTTATAGAATCGAATTGATACTTATTAGCTCCAACATTTACATCTGAAATATTGGAACTATTGGATACTAGTAAATATCAAATTGATTTGCTTTAAAAACAGCAAAATTTGTGGCAGTATAATTCCTTGAAGCTCATTGGGTAATGATAGTGTCACACAAGCCATCCTGCAATATCGCAACGCTTCTATTTAAAGCATTGCTCCACCACCGACTTTATGACTTCATACCATCCCAAAAGTGTACTATATAAATCACACTCAAGACTTTGTAGCTACAGCTTGAAACCATGAGATAAACCTATCTCTACATAATGCTTCCCTTATAAAATGGTACAAACACACAGTCCATATTCTGTGCCCACTCTGAGAAAGGAAAAAGTCTCAATATAATACTCAAACAATAACTGATAGAACAGAACATGCCGTGCTGTCAAAACTCTCCCTACTCGTCAGTATCGGATCAAGCAAATTCACATTGCAAAATCACAGATTCCTTAGAAAACTGGAAACACCTTTTCCAGTGCTTCTCATGAATCTCTCAAACAAACACCTTGGAATTCCTGTGCACCCGGTATACTAGTGCCACAAACCTGAGGACGCCAAATAACATCGCCCAGGCACCTAACTTTACTCACCATCGCTCAACTAATGGCAGCAAATTTTACTCAAACACTGTCCAAGTTACTCCCTTACAATTAACCAAACCAGACGGAACTTCTCTAAATAGCATCATGCCCCTTGGCAAAAAGAGAGGAAATGTAGAACTAAATTGACCCTTACCGGCATAAAAATGCTCTAATAGTTCATATGTAAATATTGTTTTAATCAAACAATATTTCTATAATGGATTAATTGATTTGAAAACGTCTTTGACAAGGTGTCAAGAAAAATTATCCTCTCAGCTTTCAGTCACAAATATGTTACCGAGTAATTAGTTATCACAGTCATAACCTTTGCTGATGTGCTCTATGAATCTAAGAATCCCGGAAGGAGTGCACCAGAGATCGGTACTAGCCCACGTTAGTTTATAATCGTTCTGACGAGCTGACGAATCCAACAGAAATGGTGTTACATGGGAGATTCTATGCAGATTATATTGTTATCAGTGCACACAATGGAACAAAAGTGCGGCATGTAACAGCTGGAAATCAGCATTAAAAAAAAGAAAGTTTCAGGATTAATATGAAAAGGACAAAACACATGATATCTGATGCTATAGAGATGATATCTGTTCCACAAGGCCAATACTCATGCAGCGTCTCAATGCTTGGAACTGGTTTGAACTCCATCACATGCAAAACATGCAATAAGTGTAAAAAAAATCAATAAATTCAACTATGTAACACAATTAATTCTAGTAAGCGAACTGATACAGCTATAAGACAATGTATATCTGCCACATTGAGAGTGTTCAGCCAGCTATCAATAATAGAGGGAGCTGATTGTATGTGAGTGTGGCAGAAAAATACACATGTATGTCCTGTATTTTTGCATGGCTGCGAAACATGGTCAATGTTGAAATATCAGAATGGCATGATCCTGACGGCAGTACATCAGATGGAGAAAATCGTTAGTCTCATTCTTCCAATCTCCATGAGAAAGTATGTTGCACAATGACGTATCAACTAGTATAGCTACGTCGTCCAGCATCAGTGATTGGAAATGCTCCAAAGTGCATTCCACATTAACGTCAATGGCCCAGATCTATGTAGTAAGTTGCTCAAGATATGGAGAGATCGATTGCTGACAAACTTATCCTGGAGGACAGCACAAACGAAATAACAACAGACAGGAAAAGTCGAAACTCATTTATGGAGCATCCAACTTCAAACATGAGACAAGAAGATGAAGAATGAAAATAGTGTAATTATCCATGGATCAGCAACCAAACAGAACTCAGAGAATGGACTTGCACATTTAAGCATAATGAAAGATTTCAGTCTTAATATAAACCGGTTTTATCATGTTCTCTTCAGTGTATTTGTTTCTAGTTCGAGTGGTCATATAGTTGAGCACTGACAACTAAATTCAATAATTGTATGAAATGTAGTATATATATATATATATATATATATATATATATATATAGTAAGTTATAAAATGTATATGGCGATTAAGCTACACTGAATATTCCGCTTATGTGCATAAGCCTGAAGAGTCCTAGAGTGGATGAAACGCGGAATATTCAGTGTAGCTTAATCGCCATATACATTTTATAACTTACTAACTAGGTCTACCTACGTATTGAGCACTTTTGAAGTAAATACTTAAAGTTTACGCAAAAATCTATACTTTCGTATATTAATTTTATGTGAGTAAATTAGTAGCTATATATATATATATATGGGAGTCACCACTTATCAAGGCCCAGACCCACTCGGGATAAGGGTTAATGGGTATACATTAGTCATTGTGATTTTAGCATAGTAAACATTAGTGGGAATTTTGTAACTTAGATTACTTAGGGGGACGGTTCAATAAGAACTTGTTCACGTTGCACTTGAAGACAATCAGATTGTAGTCAGCTGGAAAGCAGGCAAAAGGAATAGGGTTCCACTGGCGAGCAGTTCTAAGAAAGAAGCCCTGTTCATGCAATCTATGTTTAGGTGTAGGCACAGATAAAGAGTGTGGGAAATTGTTGATAGTGGTTCTGGCTAGACGAGTGGATGACTATATATATATATAATATATATATATATATATATATATATATAAATAAGTATATATATATATATATATATATAGATAGATAGATAGATAGATATACTTATTTCATTAATTTAGCAATGCTCAGACAATGCTCACCAGACAATGATCACCTGCAACCGTAGAGATTAAACGTTTCTATCCACTGCTCCAAGGGCCCCAAAGGGCAGTGGATAGAGATGTTGAATCTCTACGGCTTTAGGTGAGCATTGTCTGAAGATAGCAGTTTCAATCCTACGCAAAGCCAGCCAGAGACTTAGTTAGCAAAAACTTTGTAAGATGACAACAACTATGGAAGGCAGTAATTGCTGAGGATGCAGTTAGGAGATTCAGAGTTCCTATCCCGTCACAGTTTCCACTTGACGAAGGCCAGAGAAATAGTTGGCTGAAACGTCATGAAACAACAACTAAAAGATGAGGACAATAGTCCGCAATAAATAAATGAATAAAAAATACAAATTACTCATCTCAATAATGAATTCCAATTAATTAAATAATATATCCTTTTATATTTGTTTTCATGGTTTTGTTGGTTTATTTGGCAACACTAGGCACAAGCATATTTTCCTGTGATCTTGTCACAGAGATAGTGTCCATCTCATATGGAGAAATGAGAGTATAATATCATGCACATTGTATGTCTTGGATGTTTCCAATAAAAAACGTTGATCAGTATTTGATTCAATGGTCTGTAACTTGAAAAGCAATCACTTCCCTGCTTACATTTATGGGAACTCCTTTGCATTATTCACACATATAGAACATAGTCCATAAGTTATGCCATTGAATTTCCAATCATCCTGTATATAAATCTCAACTATGCTGAGGACAATAGTTTGAAGAAAAATAATATTGTTATGAAAATTTCGCATCCCAAACTGATTTGAACAGAACTTGCGCTAATAAGTTGAATCTGACTATTTCTGGAGTCTTTTATTCGTTAAGAATTCAACATTTTGTTAAAATCACCAACAAACCTGAAATAATTAATGTATCTTCATTGGTGGTAAAAGTAAAACAACAAGAAAAAAGAGGCGCCTGCGTTACATTAGTGACCAGACAGACTAAAAATGGAAACAGTTGTTAATGTGGGTAATTAATCATAATTATATCCAGTCCAAATGAGTCATTGCAAATATGGCAACACCAGGCGAATGTTGTGTGTGTGTGTTCATGTTTCTATGATCAATGAACACAGGGTGGACGTGTGTATACACTTGCATCATCATAGTTGTTGTCATCATCGTCATCACCACCACCACCACAACCAGTAGTGTAACCGTTTCAACAATTATTATGATATATCACTAAGAAAGCTTTAATAGGCAAGAGTCAAATGCAACGAGAGCTGGTAAGGGCGGAGCAACTGGCGATAAATGAATGAGTTAATCAGGTAGGTATCAAGTCCTCTACATTGACTTATATTCCTTTCTGTCTTTTTTCTTTTTCTTTTTTTTTTTGTATTTCTATGTATATTTAACCAAGCCTTATTACTGTGAGGGTACAGCGAACATTCATCTTTCATTTATTCACATCAACTGTAATGAGTTGGAGAAGAAAAAAGATACAAAAAAATTGACTATGACAAACATTTTATATTAAATATCGTGTATTTGATTTATCTAAACAACTTCTAAATATCCTTATTAATTAATTGCTAATTATTGGCTAATTACCTGCACCTTTGATGAGGTCATTTTTAATTAACTACAAGCAATTTTCTAATTTTAACATTTATCTTTTGCTACTAGAACATCTGCACCTGGACGGGTCATGCTATATCAATGCTATTTGTTTAGGTTTTTTTAGTTTGACTAAATTGACTTATGTGCATACTGCAAAGAACTTGAGAACAAAATTTCACTACTTATCACAGTTTTCCGTAAGTCTTTCAGTTTTCAAGAGACGCATTCCATCATCAATGCCCTAATTTGGTCGGCTCATGCATTTCCTGGTTGTCTCTTGATTTGAATAAACTGAATTCACCATCATCGCGAAGCATAAAAAGAAAAACATGTCAATTGAATCATGAATCGTGAATCGTGAATCGTGTCCGTTTCTTTATTTATGCCTATCTTTGTAAAATGACTCCCACATGTTTTTACATAGAGAAATCTTGCAAACCAATTCATGCGATCAGTGTAATGGTCACGTCAGATTCTACTCTGGTGCATCACTAGGGGAAGCTCAGAGACAAAGAAGAGATGTCTTTACATCTATATAAATAAAACAGTAGATGCATGTATGTGTGTATTTAACCGATAACCTCTTAAACTACTGATCACATGATACTGAAATTAACAAGAAATAGTAATCATACACCAAGGATGGGTTATAATGAGTGAAATCTTTGTTTGGATGGATGAATAATGCTTAAGAAATATGTCAGCAAGTTGAAATACAAAATGTTCATTTCAACTAGCCAACACGTTTTTAGAATTGGTTTAATTTTAAATCTTTCTTATTTATCTGTCAGGTTAGCTTAAATGATAGAAGACACGGTTGGAGCACTAAATGAGAGAATGCGACTGTAGAGCTAAATGTTTTTTTTATTCTAGCTGATGGCACTCACGTCGTTTTTGTAACTTTCGAAATTAGTACAACCTATATATATATATAATATTTAATCGAGAAGTGGCTCCATAATAATAAATACGAAATTTGCATGAATTAAAATATATTTTATTTATATTCAAGCATATTTTATGACTGGCAAAACCGGGCATCCTCCTGCTAGTGTACGAATATTTATTTACAAAAATAAGACTTTTATACTTACAAGTGGTTTAAACAATCTCTAATTTTTATTCATTCTTCCTGAACACTTACACATAAGTTAATATTGCTAAGCTAGCTGTCCTTATCAAGTATTCTGGTGGTATAGAGATAAAATATAAAAAAAAAATTATGCTAAATTGTTGTATTAATGAGTACTTATCAAAACTGAAAGCGGTTCAAGGATAAAGGAGAAGAAATGATTGTCAGTTGAAAGATGAAAGACTTCATGAAGGGATTGAAGGTGATTAGTGGAATGAACTCATGACAATGGCATATGGCAGGGATCTCTTAATATTGGATTTGAAAACAACCATGTTGAAACTCTCAGGGCAACAGTTCTGCAACAATATGCTCTACAGATGGAAAACCTTGGCAAAAATCTATGTTCATGAAAATTTAGCCTGGTGCTAAGCCCACAAAGAAAGAAAAAGTCCATAAATATTAACAAAAAAACAAAAAACAAAGCAAAACAGAACATAAGAACAGTCAGCTTCGGGAAAAGATCAACAGAAGAAATAACAAATAGAAAAGGAGTATGAAAAAAAAAAAAAAAAAAGAAAAAGCAAGTGAAGTAAACTGTCTTAGAATATTAACAGCATATGTGTATGCCATTGATATTATCGGTTTGAAATAATTTGACTAGCATAGAGAGCTGGAGAAACGAACGTACAAAATTATATTATTAGGGGCATCCATAAGTAGAAAAAGTAATTTTCATAATCAAATACTTGTAAGGTACTTTTTATCATATCCCAAAAAGGACATATGGAACTTTCAGAGGCTGCTATCGACAGAAAGTTCACTTATTTCGTATTATTTAGTTTATAGGTAAGGTGGCTATGACTATTACTGATAAAAGGTTATCGTTAGCAGATTATTTTTATTTTGAAAAGTAAACTAAGGAAATGGATTTGAAATTTATTATGCCATTCCATGTGGTAGAACTTAAAGTAACGTTTTTCACTCATTAAACAAGGACAAAAAAGAGCTAGACTTCTATCGGTTATCAGTGACCCAGCCATAACATATGTTATATTATAAAAGGGAAGGGATTGTGATATTACAAGCTTCTGATTGATTGAACCAGATCACGTGAAGGGAAAGAGATGGTTCTTTTGAAATAGTTCTGTTATTTGGCAAGAGACACAATATAGACATAAGGAAACAATTTTACTCTATAAGCATCTGGGGAAAAACGAACAGTGTAAGGTGCAAGGGATTTATGAAGCAATTACACTGCTTGGTTCTTAGGTACCTGTTGCATCTAACAATGACAACCTCATCTCTGCTACAAGTGAATTCTCATACTTCTGTACAGTTAAGTCTGTGGTTTGCACCATATTTTGTATCATTTTTATATCATCTATAGATCTGTGGATCATGTGCTATGACTTTTCAGCTATCTGTAGATCTAGTTTCATCAAAGCATAGACACAGACTCCAGCACAAATATTCTTTGTTGAAGAAGGTGTATCTCAGCAGTGCTTCTTCTCAATCACAGAACAGAATACACTGTCGTGAAAAAATCAGTCAAACAGTGCTCTTTTTTAAAGCTACAGGGAGTTGCCAGAACTGTTAATCGAAGAACCGCTTAATATGCAGCACAATGCACATTGGTATCTTATGTTTAGATTTTCGTTCTTTTTTTTTATTTTGTGTGTCTTGTTCTTTACTGCAGCAAAGCTTGGTGGATGAATCAATTAAGTTTGATAAAAATGAGTTCTTTTCAAAATTTGATGGAATATTTTTTAGAGTAATAGTATCTGTTGCGACAGTAATAGTAGCAGCAGTAATAGCATCAGCAGCAGTAGTAGTACATTTATTAACATGCCCCAGGCTCAAAGGATGCTTCATGCCAAATTTAGTTCAATTCTCTCAAGTTACCAACAAACAGGCACACAACAAGAATTGTATTATAATATATATATATATATATATATATATATATATATATATATATATATATATATATATATATAAAGATTATTTATGTAATATATATATATATATATATATATTACATAAATAATCTTTTCTTTTCTGAAAGTAGTTCTTCTCTTTTAGAATTCTCACAAAATAATCAAACAAGGTTGTCTTTGTTCATTTCCTTACATTAATAACCGAAGTAAATTACATAAAACTTGATCAAATCATAAAACTTGATCAAATCATAGACGAATGTAACATTCTTTGTCCAATTTTAGTGTTTCTTTTGGTCAACTGGTTTATCATGGAGTTTGTTTTACTAACTTTGAGCAAACATTTTCAATTTCCTCATTCCCAATACTACCAGGTATTTTCATGGGCATGTAAGTGTGGGGTTGGGCTTTCAAACTTATTATGAAAAATCAGACTTCATTATTCTCAGATGGGATTCATTGCTTTATTTTTGACACACAGTCAAATTTATTTTATTATTGTTATTTTTTTCTTGTTTTGTTTTCCTACAATTAACTTTTTGGATGAAAAATTTACAGACAACTCGGATATTTTCTTATTTTGTTTTGTGGTTTGATTATTTTGAGTATGTAAATATCAGTATCTATAGTTGTTAATGTGCATGATGTGCATATTCAGTTGTTCACCTGTTGTATGACATAGTGTACAAACAAGCGAGTGGCCACTCCATTGTAACGACATAGCTGCAAATAGTTACACATCCTTGTATCTTTTGCATATTGTAGTGCAGATCACTCGCAAATCTTAAAAATCACTTTTGAAAACATCAATGGCAATGCAATCTATTATTATACTAAATGTGAGTTAATCAGCGTTTGTTATCCTAAAGTCTTTTTCGTTTATACTTTAATTATACGAAATACATACGAACATATAACTTAGTTCTAGGACTGAGTTACGTTTGAAAAAAATCCTGATTTGTTCTAATTGACCGTAATTTATAATTAACTAAGCACGTGTATCTGCTTTGGTTATCTTTGTAATTCTCTTGCTCTCTTACTCTACGTTGATTCAACACCTTTTCATTATTTCTTAATGACACTGTGAACACTTAAAGAAAGACTCTCCTTTTTCATCATGGCAATCCAATTTACATGCGTAAGTCTGTACACGCTACAAACATGTATTTAAATTATAGAGTAGGTCAGGGCATAACACTATTCAACATAAAATTGTAAAGTAAGATTATCATTTTATGTAACATTTTACATAGATCCAATATGCTTTTGTGGTTAAGCCTTATTTGCCAAATGAAAAATGTTATTTAATTATAATTGATAAGATTTGTCCCTAGTTTCACTTGTTTCTAAAAATAAATTATGTCTTTTCATTGGCTAAGTTTAATCATTTCACATAGGACAATTTGAAGTACGTTTAACAGATGCTGTTATAACATTAAAGAGATGATAACCAGTTTGTATGCAAGAAGTGCACAAAAATGCCGGATGAGAAGTCAGATGTGGAGAAAATGTAAACCTATATAAATATAACGAGGCTATTAGGGTTTACCAGAGATTTTTTTGCCTTGATAATACGATAGGAGTTCAGGCAGGTGTTAATACTGCTATGATGACAAGAGGATTAGATGGAATTAGTTCAGGGAACTTCTGCCATTAATAATCAGCAGATCGTTACTACTGCTGACCAAGAGAAAATATATCAGGCATGCATGAACAGTGTGATGATGTACAGAAGTGAAACCTAGCTAATGAGGATTGAGGATATGTGTTGCATGGAGAGACATGATAGCAGAATGCTACGATGAGTGCTTGAATGAGTATATGTAAAACAAAGTCGGTTATCAGGCAAAGACAAAATAAAACAATGAGAGAAAGTTATAAGAATGAGATTGATAAAAAGAAAGATGAATAAAGACCTGGCCAGAGACAGGTTAGTTTTGAAATCAATTTCTAAAAGCTACGGAATACATGACATGTCAAACAGACGTTAAACCGATAATAATATTGATGATGATGATGATGATGATGATGATGATGATGATGATGATGATGATGATGATGATGATGATGATATTACTGTATATTATGATAAATGATAAAGAAGTTGACAATGAGGATATTATGATTATATATGTTTTGTGCTGCTGATGATGATGATGTAATATCTTATTGATGATGATGATGATGATGATGATGATGATCATCATCATCATCATCATCGGTTTAAGATGTTGACATGTATTAAGCAGCTTTTAGAAATTTCTTATGAGTTTCCAGTATCAGAGAAAAGTATTCAAAGCATGCCATCCCATTTGCCCCGACAGGCAGACATCTATAAACGCTTATTATAGAACTACGCAGCAATATGATTATTATGTATTTACCAGTTTCCCAGTTGCGTTATGCATAACGATTCCAATTAATTTCTTTTTCTACAAAGTTTGCAGATGTAGTTTCTAATCTTTGCGAGTATTCATCATTTGTCTTCAGGTGAGCAAGATGTCATAAGTAACAAAAAAAAACTTAATCTTTTTTTTTCTTATCTCTTTCCTCATTTCCTAGCAAAATAGAAAATTACAGCCATTTCTTTTGTCAACTGCCTTCCTCAAATTAGTTCCTTATTTTATTTTTGTTTTATTTTGCCATTGTTTTCACTTATTATTTTTAAAGAATCATCTTTTGTATGGCTCGATTTTCAAGTCCAGTCAGCAATGTGTCGCGATGAAAATTGTTTTCTATAACACGTGCAATAATTACTTCATCGTTATTGTCTAATGAGAAAAACATATTCAATTTTGTTTAGTTCCTAATTCATGTTTTATGAATGACAAACGCTAAGATAAGCATCAATGGCACATTGACAGGTGATATAAATGGCATTTTAACAATTTTGTGTTGATTCTGTTCCTTTCTTCACTTCAGCAAATTTGCTAAGGCTGAGAACTTGCTAGACAATATCTGATATTATCTGCTATTTAATTGTTATTTAAAACAGAGCTTAATATTACTAAAAAGTTTTCAATCTTTCCTACAATAAGACTTAACTTTTATACATATTCTTTTCTTGTTCTTTTTAGTTCATAACATCATTATATGTTGTTCAATAAATAAGTAAACGTCAGCATAGGTTTCTTATTTGTTGACAATGATTAAAGATGAAGATATATTTGCTTCAGAGAAGCAAAAATTATAAACTTTTTGGACTATTGGGACTACGGTCCTTAGGTGTTATTTTCACAACCTCCATATATATATATATATATATATATATATATATATATATATATATATATATATATATATGTGTGTGTGTGTGTATGTGTGTGCGTGCGTATATACACACACACACACATATATATATATATATATATATATATATATATATATAGTAGTAAGTTATAAGATATATATCGCGATTAAGCTACACTGAATATTCCAAGTTTCATCCACTCTAATACTCTTCAGGCTTATGCGCGAATTTTGTGGTTGTCTGTCGTTTTTATATATGTCGTTTTTATATATGCACCTTCTTTTGAGATTTTAGCTAGCCAATCAGCTTTCTAGTATCCACTGCGCCCTTCCTATCAGCCAATGAACATGCACTTACCGGACAAAGGCCTATTTGACCTCTGGTTGACCTGTTCCTTTGTGTGTGCTCAATTTAGCCTGGATATCTAGCTTCTTGACCTGTTTTAAATCTAGGTTAGGTTTTTTTTATGTTAGTTTATATATATATATACATATGTACATATATATATATATATATGCATACATACATATATGTGTGATAGTTTATGTATATTCATGTTTATTTAGTTTATTTATTTGTTTATTTTCTGTTGTTTTTGTTAGTTTTAAAATTATTTTGTATCTCTATCCTAGAGTTAATTTTATCTTTTGAACGCAGTTGTTCGCTATTTCTCTTCTACAGTTTAATAGATGTTGGGGTTCTTTAAAGTACAGGATAGCAAATTTTTCATGAAGGCATAATCTACATGAGTCGTCTAGGTCTCTACATGTGGTAGCTTGTCTTATTATTTTCCATTCGACTACCGACGAATGTCCGCTTTCTTTGAGTTCCCAGTATTTATTTGCTAGTGTTGTTTTCATACGGTGTTTTTTATTGTTGAATGTACTTTTGTGGTCATAATATCGAGTTTTGAAATCTAAGGATGTCATACCTATGTAATATTTCTTGTTATTCAGGTTTTCTTTCGTAATATTGTGGCCTGGTAAACTACGCTTTTGGTTCGACATTTATTTTGAAGTGGGCAAAGTGTGCGGTGTCTACAGTTGCATTTATCTTGTTCATAATTAGTATTTTTATTTTTATTTCTAGTATGGTTCTTGTCGTCCGGGGTTGGTGTATTATTATTATTATTATTATTATTATTATTATTATTATTATTATTATTATTATTATTATTATTATTATTTCTGCTAGTGTTAGTTTTATTTTTGTCATGGTGTCTACTTTTTTATTGTTTGTTTTGTTGCTGTTTACATTGTTTTTATTTAATATTTTGTTATTATGTGCTTTAATTGTCATCTCTAAATTTTCGCAGCTGCTGTAGGATAACTTTATGGTATTTTTATTGAAAATTTTGTGTAAGGGGTTTGTTGCGGGAAAGTGTTTTCAATAAGATGTAGGAATTTCTTGCCAAGTTTTGTTTTTAACATTTGATTGTATGGGGCCGTATACCAAATTATAGTTCTTTTTCTTCTATTTTTAATTTATTATAGTTATTGGTGTTTTGTTGCTTATATTTGCTATCGATATTTTTGTATCCACTATTTTTTAGGACTGTTTCATAGATATTGGTTTACCTGTTAAATGCATTTTCATCGCTTGAGTTATTGCTGAGTCTACTTACGATCGAGTTAGGAATCTGTTTTATAATTGATAGTGGGTGATTGGACTTAAGGTTTATGTATATTGGAGTAACATTATCTTTTAAGTAGGGTTCATATGTGTTTTTATCTAAATTTAACATGACGTCCAGGAAGTTTGTTATTTTTATGTTAGGTGATACGTCTGCTTTTAGGCCTAATTTTTTCATTTCTTTGTGTATGATTTTCTTAAAGTTATCTCCCTTGAATTTGTTGGAGTCTTTTATTATAGCTAGTCCATCATCTCTATATAGGCCGATATCCGTAGTATCAAATATGCTTGTGAGGGTATATAGAATGAATAATTTCAAAAGATCTGATGCCTTTGCAGAATCCCTGGCACCCATCGCCAAATCAAACGAATTTGTCATTTTAGTTTTTATCCATTGGTTATTGTTATTTATTAGAACTGATTTTTAACATTTTTCAATGATGTTGATTTCCTCCGAGGATATATCAGTGTATGCCTCGGCAAATTCTAGGGCAATGTTAAAAAGTTCTTCGGATATCTAGGAATAAAAGTCTATGATGTCAAACTGTATAAACGTGCATTTATCTTTGATTTCTATATTTTTATACCAGGTGATTGCTTCGGCAGTATTTGCCCACTGGTTTAATTCTAGGTCTGGTTTGATTTGTTTGTTTACTCTAGAAAGTATTGTTTTGCTAATTCTACCTATTTCTGGTTTAGTTGGGTTTATCAGGCGGGTGCTGGGATTATTATTAAAGTCCCATTTGTGGTCTTTAAGCAGAATGTATGCCTCTCTAGGTTTCAATTTGCCAACTTTATCGCTAATTTTTAATTTATCGGTAATTTGTTTACTTTCAGTATTTATTATATCTATGTAGTCGCATTTGTTTGTATCTAGTTTTTTGTAGTTTTTTAAAATGTTTTCTGTGATTAGTTTGTTATATTCTTGTTTATGTATTTTATAAAAGTTTCTAGTTTTATCTGCTTTGACAAAGATTTTATTAGAGTTGTTTATGTTCTAACGATTTTGTGTAGTTTCCGTTGGAAATTGTTAGGTTGATTGTGGAATTCTAAGTTTTTAATTACGTTTAAAAGGTCATTTTCAACGTTTATCAAGAGGTCTAATATTTTTGCATTTATAAGAGTTTTTAAACCATAGGATTCTTTTTTGTTTACGTTTTCATTTTTAAGGAAGAACTTTGCTCGCCATCGCATTTGGCGTATTAGTTCATCTGTATTTTTTAATTAATTTAATAATATAGCTAGGTGTGGGAATATTTTTTAGCGATGTTTCGAAATTAACTGTTTCTATATCTGTTTTTAATTAGGTCAAATAAATTCTTTTAAGAGTACTCAAAACTATAAAAAATTAAAAATAGAAGAAAAAGAGCTATAATTTGGTATACAGCCCCATACAATCAAATGCTAAAAACAAAACTTGGCAAGAAATTCCTACATCTTATTGAAAAACACTTTCCCGTAACCAACCCCTTACACAAAATTTTCAATAAAAATACCATAAAGTTATCCTACAGCTGCTGCGAAAATTTAGAGATGATAATTAAAGCACATAATAACAAAATATTAAATAAAAACAATGTAAACAGCAACAAAATAAACAATAAAAAAGTAGACACCATGACAAAAATAAAACTAACACTAGCAGAAATAATAATAACAACAATAATAATAATAATAATAATAATAATAATAATAATAATAATAATAATAATAAACCAACCCCGGACGACAAGAACCATACTAGAAATAAAAATAAAAATACTAATAACAAACAAGACAAATACAACTGTATACACCGCACACTTTGCCCACTTCAAAATAAATGTCGAACCAAAAGCGTAGTTTACCAGGCCACAATATTTGCGAAAGAAAACCCGAATAACAAGAAATATTACATAGGTATGACATCCTTAGATTTCAAAACTCGATATTATGACCTCAAAAGTACATTCAACAATAAAAAACACCATATGAAAACAACACTAGCAAATAAATACTGGGAACTCAAAGAAAGCGGACATTCGCCGGTAGTTGAATGGAAAATAATAAGACAAGCTACCACATGTAGAGACCTAGACGACTCATGTAGATTATGCCTTCATGAAAAATTTGCTATCCTGTACTTTAAAGAACCCCAACATCTATTAAACTGTAGAAGAGTAAATAGCGAACAACTGTGTTCACAAGATAGAATTAACACTAGGATAGAGATATAAAATAATTTTAAAACTAACAAAAACAACAGAAAATAAACAAATAAATAAACTAAATAAACATGACTATACATAAACAATCACACATATATGTATGTGTGCATATATATATATATATATATATATATATATATATATATATATATATATATATATGTACATATGTATATATATAAACTAACATGAAAAAAACCCTAACCTAGATTTAAAACAGGTCAAGAAGCTAGATATCCAGGCTAAATAGAGCACACACAAAGGAACAGGTCAACCTGAGGTCAAATAGGCCTTTGTCCGGTAAGTGCATGTTCATTGGCTGATAGGAAGGGCGCAGTGGATACTAGAACGCTGATTTGGCAACTAAAATCTCAATATAGGTGCATATATAAAAATGACAGACAACCACAAAATTCGCGCATAAGCCTGAAGAGTCCTAGAGTGGATGAAACGCGGAATATTCAGTGTAGCGTAATTGCCATATATATTTTATAACTTACTAACTAGCTCTACCTACGTATTGAGCACTTTTGAAGTAAATACTTAAAGTTTACGCATAAATTTATACTCTTGTATATTAATTTTATGTGAGTAAATGAAGTAGTTATATATATATATATATATATATATATATATATATATATATATATATATATATATATATATAAACTCCATGGTTTTTCTTGTTTTATTTATACTCCTTATCGAATAATTAAAATTTTGTACCTTCCTTACAGTTTTAAAAGGTTTTTTGAAAATTTGAAAAAAGTTTGCAACTTCAAAAGATATATATATATATAAATATATATATATATATATATATATATATATATATATATATATATATATATATATATATATGCAGTGGGATAGCAACTGGTTTTGCTGGCCACAGCGATCGTAAGATTTGCCCCCCTTGCTGGTCGTTAACCTTAAAAAAATCCTAAAAGCCCTCAAAATATTTCTTTTCATCGGATTACAATCAAGAGTCAAATTTTAGACAACTGCTATTAGTCCTAGTCTTATTACAGTACTCCTATACATATACAGTCATCGTCAAAGAAAACCAAAGAGTTTTCAAAACAAAAATGTATTATTCAAATTATTGAAAAAAAAATGTTTAAATAAATTAACTGTTTGCGTAAACAAGTAAATAAAGACTGGATACACAAACAAGGGAAAATAAATATTTTTCAAAACAAAAATGTATAATTCAAATTATAGAAAAAAATTTTTAAATAAATTAATTGGCTACACAAACAAACTTAATAATACATTTAAATGAGACCATTTGAAAACCTGTAAATGTTATGAAATGATAAAATCGTTTTTATCTAATTACTTGGAATTCATTATGGAGATGAGTATTATTTATTAATTTATTGATTGCAAACTATTATACTCATCTCTTTTAGTCATTGTTTCATGACGTTTCAGCCAACTATTCCTCTGACTTTCGTCAGGTGGTAACTGCGACAGGATAGGAACTCTGAATCTCCTAACTGCATCCTCAGCAATTACTGCCTTCCATAGTTGTCGTCTCACCACGTTTTAACCAAGTAAGCCTCTAGCCGGCTTTGGGTAAGATGGAAACCGCTATTTTCAGGCAATTCTCATCTGGAACCGTAGAGATTCAGCGTCTCTATCCTTCGGAACCCATAACGCAGTCGATAGAGATGTTGAATTTATTTATCTAATAATTAAAGTATTTAAAAATCGAATAGAAAGCCATTTAAATAGTATTTGAGGTGTAGCACTTAGTTCCTATTTAAAATTATATTCCTCGTTAGGACGATCATAAAATCTGTTTTCAGTCGATTTTTATTCCGTAGTCGCTTAATGTTTCTACAATTCCAAAATTACATAATTTTGTGTTGCTAATTTTCCAGTGTCCAATTTTTCGTTGCATCATTTTATTATTAGGGATGTTTGAAAGTATTTTTCTTGACAAAAATGTTTTGTTTAATTTTTCAACATTTTCGGACCATGTAAATCAACTGCTTGCTTTGAAAGGCTACATAGAGAATTTATGCAATTTAAATTTTTTTTGTTTTACAAATAAAATAAATTTACATCGTATTTTCGTTATTATCATTTTAGTTTAAGTGAAAATTTAAAAACAATAAATATTTATTATTAGTACCAATAATGAAGAAATTAAGTTCAAAATTTAAAAGAATCGGTTTTGGAATCGGAAAATAGGGACACATTTTTCCGATTCCGATCCTTCCAAAAGTTTCGATTTTTTTACGACCTTAAAGACTCATTTTTGTATAAAATTTCAGAATTTTTGTTGGCTTTTATTTATTTTTATTTATTTTTTTCTACTTTCTACTTTTACCCTCTCAAAATACCACCCCTGTGCACTACATATATAAGATTGTTGAATTTTTATTTATTATTTTTTATTAGCGATTAATTTCTTTCTTTTTCCCCACTCCCTGAGCGTTTTTTTTTATAAGAAAGGATTTATTTGCCGTTTGTTTACATTTTTCTTCGCCAAAATTTTAGGACGTATTTACTTTTTTTAATTTTATTTAAATATCAATTAATAATTAATAATTACTACATGCATAAAAGTAAGTCATCTATATATATATATATATATATATATATATATATATATATATATATATATATATATATATATATATATATATCTTGTAAAACTCTGAATTTTTCTATTGAATCTGCACGGAATTCAAAACGGAACTATTTATTCAATCCACTGGAGTAGCGTGCTCTCATTCCATGACTGGATAGAAGTCCTAGGTAATTTTCTGCACTGAACCTTTGTGGATTAAATCTTCTAAAAAAAGTGTAACTTACAACTGATTTTTACCAACGGCACGAGTCCTTGAAGACAATTCTGGTATCGATTTTAGAAATCATAAACCTCTTTTTGATTTTAGATGTACAATCTTTCTACCCATCACTATTTACTATTACAGATTATATATATATATATATATATTACAATAGAAAAATGCGAGCATGAAAAGTAATATGGTTAAGCATAAACATGGAAAAGTAAAGGACTAGTTGTTTAAACTGGAAAAGAAAAGGACAAGATATTCTAGTAAAATATATAATAAATTTATAACTTAAAATATTGCAGCATTGATAATTTATTATATAATGTTATAAATTGAATTAAAAGTATAGAGTTTGCCATATAGGACTATCTTGGGCAGGCGATGATCCTCCATTGTGGAGATGTGCCCAACCCAGTGTACCTGTGACTTCAGCAGCATGGCCTCGATGTTGGTGATTTCCGCCCACTCGATGACCTCGACATTGGTGACATAGTCACTCCAGTGAACGTTGAGAATCGTGTGGAGACAGAGCTGATGAAAACGCTCAAGGAGTCGTAATTGGTGGCGGTAAATTGTCAACGACTCAGAGCCGTACAGGAGGGTGGAGAATACTACAGCTCTGTACACACTGATTTTTGTGCAATTTTTTTGTGTCTGTTTTTCCAGACTCTGTTGTACAATCTGCGAAAAGTGCTGTTTGCCTTGGCCAGTCTGTTGTCTATTACCATGTCGAGTTTGGCATCTGATGTGATGGTACACCCCAGGTAGGTAAACTGGTGAACGGTCTTCAACTTAGTCTCTCACCAATGGTGATGTGGAAAGGGCGGTACTCTACCCGGGGAGATGGCTGGTGGATGACTTCCATCTTTTTCAAGCTGACCTCGAGTCCAAAGAGCTGGGCAGCCTCTGCGAAGCAGGATGTGAGGCGCTGCTCACCCATCATATGTATTGTTTTTTTGAGTCGTCTTACCTCCCATATTCTTCCCTGATTTTACTTCGGTTCTATAAGTTTACCTTTTCCTTTTATATGCACCAGTCACACCAAACTTTTATATGCACCAGTCACACCAAATTTTTATATGCACCAGTCACACCAAATTTTTATATGTACCAGTCACACCAAACTTTTATATGCACCAGTCACACCAAACTTTTATATGCACCAGTCACACCAAACTTTTATATGCACCAGTCACACCAAACTTTTATATGCACTAGTCACACCAAACTTTTATATGCACCAGTCACACCAAATTTTTATATGCACCAGTCACACCAAACTTTTATATGCACCAGTCACACCAAATTTTTATATGCACCAGTCACACCAAACATTTATATGCACCAGTCACACCAAACTTTTATATGCACCAGTCACACCAAACTTTTATATGCACCAGTCACACCAAACTTTTATATGCACCAGTCACACCAAACATTTATATGCACCAGTCACACCAAACTTTTATATGCACCAGTCACACCAAACATTTATATGCACCAGTCACACCAAACTTTTCTATGCACCAGTCACACCAAACTTTTATATGCACCAGTCACACCAAACATTTATATGCACCAGTCACACCAAACTTTTATATGCACCAGTCACACCAAACTTTTATATGCACCAGTCACACCAAACTTTTATATGCACCAGTCACACCAAACATTTATATGCACCAGTCAGACCAAACTTTTATATGCACCAGTCACACCAAACTTTTATATGCACCAGTCACACCAAATTTTTATATGCACCAGTCACACCAAACTTTTATATGCACCAGTCACACCAAACTTTTATATGCACCAGTCACACCAAACTTTTATATGCACCAGTCACACCAAATTTTTATATGCCCCAGTCACACCAAACTTTTATATGCACCAGTCACACCAAATTTTTATATGCACCAGTCACACCAAACATTTATATGCACCAGTCACACCAAACTTTTATATGCACCAGTCACACCAAATTTTTATATGCACCAGTTACACCAAACTTTTATATGCACCAGTCACACTAAACTTTTATATGCACCAGTCACACCAAACTTTTATATGCACCAGTCACACCAAATTTTTATATGCATCAGTCACACCAAACACTTATATGCACCAGTCACACCAAATTTTTATATGCACCAGTCACACTAAACTTTTATATGCACCAGTCACACCAAACTTTTATATGCACAAGTCACACCAAACTTTTATATGCACCAGTCACACCAAACTTTTATATGCACCAGTCACACCAAACTTTTATATGCACCAGTCACACCAAACTTTTATATGCACCAGTCACACCAAATTTTTATATGCACCAGTCACACCAAACATTTATATGCACCAGTCACACCAAATTTTTATATGCACCAGTCACACTAAACTTTTATATGCACCAGTCACACCAAACTTTTATATGCACCAGTCACACAAAACTTTTATATGCACCAGTCACACCAAACTTTTATATGCACCAGTCACACCAAATTTTTATATGCATCAGTCACACCAAACTTTTATATGCACCAGTCACACCAAATTTTTATATGCACCAGTCACACCAAACTTTTATATGCACCAGTCACACCAAATTTTTATATGCACCAGTCACACCAAACTTTTATATGCACCAGTCACACCAAACCTTTATATGCACCAGTCACACCAAACTTTTCTATGCACCAGTCACACAAAACTTTTATATGCACCAGTCACAACAAACTTTTATATGCACCAGTCACAACAAACATTTATATGCACCAGTCACACCAAACTTTTATATGCACCAGTCACACTAAACTTTTATATGCACTAGTCACACCAAACATTTATATGCACCAGTCACACCAAACTTTTATATGCACCAGTCACACCAAACTTTTATATGCACCAGTCACACCAAACTTTTATATGAACCAGTCACACCAAACTTTTATATGCACTAGTCACACCAAACATTGATATGCACCAGTCACACCAAACTTTTATATGCACCAGTCACAACAAACTTTTATATGCACCAGTCACACCAAACTTTTATATGCAGCAGTCACACCAAACTTTTATATGCACCAGTCACAACAAACTTTTATATGCACCAGTCACACCAAATTTTTATATGCACCAGTCACACCAAACTTTTATATGCACTAGTCACAACAAACTTTTATATGCACTAGTCACACCAAACTTTTATATGCACCAGTCACAACAAACATTTATATGCACCAGTCACACCAAACTTTTATATGCACCAGTCACAACAAACTTTTATATGCACCAGTCACACCAACTTTTATATGCACCAGTCACACCAACTTTTATATGCACTAGTCACACCAAACTTTTATATGCACCAGTCACAACAAACATTTATATGCACCAGTCACACCAAACTTTTATATGCACCAGTCACACCAAACTTTTATATGCAGCAGTCACACCAAACTTTTATATGCACCAGTCACAACAAACTTTTATATGCACCAGTCACACCAAATTTTTATATGCACCAGTCACACCAAACTTTTATATGCACTAGTCACACCAAACTTTTATATGCACCAGTCACACCAAACTTTTATATGCACCAGTCACAACAAACATTTATATGCACCAGTCACACCAAACTTTTATATGCACCAGTCACAACAAACTTTTATATGCACCAGTCACACCAACTTTTATATGCACCAGTCACACCAAACTTTTATATGCACCAGTCACACCAAACTTTTATATGCACTAGTCACAACAAACTTTTATATGCACCAGTCACACCAACTTTTATATGCACCAGTCACAACAAACTTTTATATGCACCAGTCACACCAAACTTTTATATGCACTAGTCACAACAAACTTTTATATGCACCAGTCACACTAAACATTTATATGCACCAGTCACACCAAACTTTTATATGCACCAGTCACAACAAACTTTTATATGCACCAGTCACACCAAACTTTTATATGCACCAGTCACACCAACTTTTATATGCACCAGTCACACCAAACTTTTATATGCACCAGTCACACCAAACTTTTATATGCACTAGTCACAACAAACTTTTATATGCATCAGTCACACCAACTTTTATATGCACCAGTCACAACAAACTTTTATATGCACCAGTCACACCAAACTTTTATATGCACTAGTCACAACAAACTTTTATATGCA
This sequence comes from Euprymna scolopes, assembly GCF_053919585.1. NCBI lineage: Eukaryota > Metazoa > Mollusca > Cephalopoda > Sepiida > Sepiolidae > Euprymna > Euprymna scolopes. The sequence goes on along the minus strand of NC_136490.1, from coordinate 72,303,456 downwards.
CCAGTCACACTAAACATTTATATGCACCAGTCACACCAAACTTTTATATGCACCAGTCACACCAACTTTTATATGCACCAGTCACAACAAACTTTTATATGCACCAGTCACACCAACTTTTATATGCACCAGTCACAACAAACTTTTATATGCACCAGTCACACCAAATTTTTATATGCACCAGTCACAACAAACTTTTATATGCACCAGTCACACTAAACATTTATATGCACCAGTCACACCAAACTTTTATATGCACCAGTCACACCAACTTTTATATGCACCAGTCACAACAAACTTTTATATGCACCAGTCACACCAACTTTTATATGCACCAGTCACAACAAACTTTTATATGCACCAGTCACACCAAATTTTTATATGCACCAGTCACAACAAACTTTTATATGCACCAGTCACACTAAACATTTATATGCACCAGTCACACCAAACTTTTATATGCACCAGTCACAACAAACTTTTATATGCACCAGTCACACCAACTTTTATATGCACCAGTCACACCAACTTTTATATGCACCAGTCACAACAAACTTTTATATGCACCAGTCACACCAACTTTTATATGCACCAGTCACAACAAACTTTTATATGCACCAGTCACACCAAATTTTTATATGCACCAGTCACAACAAACTTTTATATGCACCAGTCACACTAAACATTTATATGCACCAGTCACACCAAACTTTTATATGCACCAGTCACACCAACTTTTATATGCACCAGTCACAACAAACTTTTATATGCACCAGTCACACCAACTTTTATATGCACCAGTCACAACAAACTTTTATATGCACCAGTCACACCAAATTTTTATATGCACCAGTCACAACAAACTTTTATATGCACCAGTCACACTAAACATTTATATGCACCAGTCACACCAAACTTTTATATGCACCAGTCACAACAAACTTTTATATGCACCAGTTACACCAACTTTTATATGCACCAGTCACACCAAACATTTATATGCACCAGTCACACCAAACTTTTATATGCACCAGTCACACCAAACTTTTATATGCACCAGTCACACTAAACATTTATATGCACCAGTCACACCAAACTTTTATATGCACTAGTCACACCAAACATTTATATGCACCAGTCACACCAAACTTTTATATGCACCAGTCACACAAAACTTTTATATGCACCAGTCACACCAAACTTTTCAATATCTCCATGTAATTTTTCGATACTTTTCTAACCTTAATTTTAATGGATGCCATGTCTCACCTTTGTATAGTTTTCCGCATTTACATAAAATCTTATGTACACAGTTCATAGTCATGAGTTTTGCCGTAAGAGGCTTGATCGTCGTTGTTGTATGGTGGTCTGGTTTAATGTGCACAATATGCGTATGGAGAGTTGAGACCCTGCTGAATACAGTCATAATGTCATATGGATTATATAATCTTTCATTTTTGCCCGAAAAGCCTTTCATATATGATTTATACAAAATTGTGGTGAATTTTCAGGTGGTGTCCTTTACTGTTTGGTAAAGATTTTTTGGAGTTGTTTCGGTGGAATGTTTCTCATTTTGATATGTATTGTTTCTCTTTGATATGTATTGTTTTCATTATATCTTTTATAAATGCAATGTTTACAGTGATAATAACAGCAATACATATCAAAAAGAAATGGACAGTTTAAAAGAAATACTCCACGGAAAGCAGTAAAAAACCGCACCAGATTCATATAGCAACACCTAAATTGATACTTTTTAAAGTTAATTGAACTTTTATTCATGTTTAATTGTTGCTGTTTTAATCATTTATAATCGTGAAAAAAGCATACGTACATGAAAATAAAAACTAAAAATATTTTAAATAGTGATGGGACGATTCTATTATCTTTCCTGATTCCAAAACAATTACCGATTCCGTATTAAATTCCCAATTTCGATACAATTACCGATTTCATTTCTTTATAAATTTGTAAATAGAATTGTTATTTTCCCCGATTTCTATAAAAAAAAAAAAACACATTAAATATGCAAATATTTTCCTAAACGTAAAATTGCACTTGTGAAGGATGATCTATCGATTTTAGATTTACTGGTGTTTTAAAATCAACAAATATTTATTATTTTATCATTATTACTAGCAATGGAAGATTTTGTTTTAAACAAAATCAAATAAATAAAGACAATTAATAGAATCGTTTTGCCATTGGAAAATAGGCACAATTTCTTTTTATTCTGATAAGAACTCCGATACCCCCAAATTTGTCGATTTTTCTGATTCTTGATTCCGATTCCAATTAATCGTCCCAACATTAATTTTAAAGAATTCATTTTTCAACCATTTTATTACGGCTCCAAAAATTTATTCTAAAAGTAATTAAAATTTTTGTAAAAGTTTAAATATTTTTGCTTATAGGCAGTTTGCTCTTTCACGGATGAAAACATATTTTCTGCAATAAGGCGGGTCATTTTTCAATTTATTTTTTTATTCTCTGGAGATATATTTCTGAGAAATGTAGATATTTTTTACAATCAAAGAGAAAAATTTTGTAAAATTTAATAAATGCTGATCAGGTGGAGGCGGGTAACAGATTTGGAGGAGGGTTCAGGCGTTTCAGACAAGTACATCTCGATTATTTACCTCCCTAGATGATGTGTATTCAGCACTTTTCTATTCCAGTTATTTCTATCCAATTATATGTCTATTCCATTAAGGTTTAATTTTCATATCTTTGTGTGTTTCTAGAAATTTTCATAACAATAAAATTTCATATATTTTATTAATTAAGAAAGATATGAAATTACATCTACTTATATGAACATATTCAGTAGACAACTACATATAAATTAACATTTAGTATGAAATATGCATACAGTTGGACAATTAGTCAATTATATAACGTTTCATTACATAAATATAAAAATAATTCATGCAATTTTACATGTCTAAAATTTTAGAACCGGTTTGCTAATCTAGATTGTTTTATCACAATATTTTACTCGTTTTCTCCTTCGGCCGTCTTAAGTTGTCTTGTTGAATCAACTCTTTATTGAAACCTGGGGTATACTGTTAGTATTCTATTCTGTTTCTAAAAATATTTGTATTGTTTCGTTTCTTTTTAATCTAAACTACTATCTGATGTATTATTGAAATATAATGAGTCCATAGTCCCTGTAATATCAATATTTTCTTTGATGATTGTAGATGGAAGCATATTAATTATATATATATACATATTAATTCGTATACCTCTGCATCATCATGGTACCTCATTAGAGCATTAAAGTCTGTGATTTTTTTTTTAAATTCATGTGATTGATAGGTAACAGCATGAATGTTTTGCAGTTTTATGTTGTTTGTATCTCATCAACCCATATATTGCTTAGTGAATCCTGGTACGTTAACTACAATAGAAGACTAAAAGTTTTTATATCGAATTATATAAATGTGTAAAATACTAAGTCTGCAGCGATCATTATTGTGAGGATTGACTGTGTCCATTTGATACTGTTCACTATCTTGTCAGTCTCTTTTTATGCCTTCTTTTCGTTGTCTTAGTCTAAGATCTCTGCAAATGCCTCTTTCAATATGCTCGTGCCAGTGAAGACGTTTTGCTTTATTAAGACATGTTTTGTGATGCCCAATTTCTCAAGTATAATGTCTGCTTTAATGTTTTGAATCTAGTCTGACTGTGTGCTTCATACCCACTTAACCATTATTAACTTGCTATTTCTCTACTACAAGTTAAAATAAAGGAAATTCTAACCCAACATATTTCCATTATTATTTATATCATAATACCAGAATACTTACTTTTAAACTATAGAAATTTACCAATTTTATTAAAAAGTGATCATTTGATTACATTCCACAAAGAAATAATGAGATTGTCTTAAATGTCATTCAACTTTTTTATTAACTTTAATAAATCAAACTAAATTTGATAAAAAGAGTATTTGGAATAATAATATGGAGTTTCGATGCAACAAAAGAATTAAATTTTGTGAAAACATATCTCCATCATAATTGAATAGACATAAAGTTAGAATTAAATAATGAATTCAATTTTAAACAACAACATATAAAGATAATAATGCAATACAATTATTAAGTTAAGAATTTAAAACACGAAATTCACATCGCAAAGGAAGAAAAGTGTCTGAAAATAAGTTTTCTTATTAATTACATATTTTTCAATTGAATCATAAATCAGTTTTGTTATTTATTTTAAATTTTTTAATGATTTTTTTCTTAGATTAACGTATTGTTTGTTGAAAGTTTAAAAATAATCTGCATCTTTCATTGGAAGTTAAGAATTATTATCAATATTTCAATGTCTAAATATAAACACTAATCAATAAGATAAAGTATAATAATAATAATAATAATAATAATAATAATAATAATAATATATATATATATATATATATATATATATATAATAAATTCATATATATATATATATATATATATATATATATATATATATATATATATATATATATATGAATGACAAAAATTGGATAACAAATTCAACAATATTATCAAAACGAAGGTTCAAAGACCTAAAAATTCGACGACGTTTCGCCCGTTTAGTTCAGGCTTTTTCAAGAGTAAAAATGTAAAATACTCACAGATCAGTGAGCAGTTTACATTTTTATGAAACGTCGTCGAGTTTTTCAGCCTTTCCACCTCCGTTTATATATATATATATATATATATATATATATATATATATATATATATATATATATATATATATATATATTAGGACGATTAATCAGAATTGGAATCGGAAAAACTTTGTGTCTATTTTTCGATCTCAAAAACGATTCCTTTAATTATCTTTATATTTAATTTTGGTTTAAGAAAAATCTTCCACTGTTAGTAGCAATAATAAATAATAAACATTCTTCCAACAAAAATAAAGCTATCGATCACCTCCTCGCACTTGTGTTTTTACGTTCTAATAAATATTATATACGTACATTTAAGAAGTGTTTTTACGATAATCGGGATAAAATAACCATTTGATAATAAAATATTTAGAGGTTTATAAAGAATCAGAATCGATAATTTAGTACGGAATGTATTGGAATCGGGAAAAATATTGGAATTGTCACATCACTAATATATATATATATATATATATATATATATATATATATATATATATATATATATATATATATATATATATATATAAAAATGTACATTTAGATAAGTGTATTATTTATTTAAAATTTTCCAAAAATCGGTAGTCATGTATCATTAATGGTGAGTCTAAGTGTTTATTTAATGAAGATAGGTTTCAGTAGAACTTTGTTTTAAATGAAGCCAAAGTAGTCGTCTCATATATTTTTTATTTCGATGTGAATTATAAACAGTTATTAAAACAGTTATTAAAACATTTATTGGCATCCTTCTCTCTTAAAAAAACGATGGATACTCATTAAGCTATTCCTGTGTGATGAGGAGTTTATAGTGAAGCAAATACTGCATAATGTTCAGCTCTCACTTCTTCTGACTCAGCACTGTCTAAGTTCGGTGGCAAAGAAAAATTAAAGTTGAGAAAAGGCACCGCTGGGCAAGTGGAGAATTCTAGTAATATATAGATTTGCATGTGTAAAAGTAAGGTTAGAATCACAAATTTCCATGTAAGGTTAAAATTAAGTAAATGTCTATGATCAAGTATGTGTGTGTGTGTGTAATGTTTGTGTATTCCCAATAGAAATAAAGTTTAGTGAATCTACATAAAATCTAAAAGTGTATTCTGACGTAAAATTTACCGAGACAAAAAATGAAAATATTATCAACTTTAAATACACACCTAAGGGAGCTATGAGGGCATACTCCCTTCAAACCTTAAATATAATGCATTGTTACTAAATTTAGATTATATATTTTTTTTTTTACAAAAGAGTCACCATTTACCAAGGCCCGGAGGCCACTCGAGGATAAGAGTTAATGAGTGTTCGGTAGTCAGTGGGACAATATAATAGTAGTGGAAATTTAGTAAATTGGATTACTCATCAAGAACTTGTTTACCTTGGACTTGAAGACGATCCTATTGTAGTCAGCTGGAAAGCTCCCCCCCCCCCCTGGTCTCATGACCACAAACAGGGCAGAAAGATAGTATCCATCTTTGTTGGATACTTCTTCGAAGAGTAACGATGCAAGCTTCACTCTCATGCATGCTCTCGTCTGTGGGTCGGCTTTCAATAGACACCTCATCAGTTGGAAGGTTACTAACATTAGAATAATTGTCAAGCGGATCTGAATTCAGATGGATAAGCCGCTCACTATTCTCATATAAGTGCGTCTGTATTATTTGTCAAAGGTCTTTAACGTGCTGAGGCACCACATCAACTTTCACAGACTGCAGGCTGATCACTTCATTAATGCGACCCATATTATATTTTGCTGTGCTCCTGCTACATGGACTTTTAACCCAAAGAACATCTCCTCTTTCATACTTCCATCCAATCACTTCTAGTTTGGGCAGTGGGTTAACTTCAACACTTGATTTGAACATGATATCTATGTAGTACATCAGCTGGTGTGGTGGAAGGTAACACGTCATCCTTTGGGGTGAAGTTGTCCTAGTAAATGAAATAGGATTATTCTGAAGAAACCATGGAAATATTCTAGTTTTTTTATTACAGAAATCAACACTTATCAAAGCCCGGAGCCCACTCGAGGATAAGGATTAATGGGTGTACATTAGTCAATGTGATTATAGCATAGTAAACATAAGTAGTGGAATTTTGTAAATTGGATTACTTAGGGGGGGCAGTTTATCAAGAACTTGTTTACATTGGACTTGAAGACAATCAGATTGTAGTCAGCTGGAAAGCAGGGAAATGGCACAGAGTTCCATAGGCGTGCAGTTCTAAGAAAGAATCTTTGTTCATGGAATCTACGTTTAGGTTTAGGCAAAAATAAAGAGTGGGGGAAATTGCATAAAATTTTCTAGGGAAGACAATGGAAGTGGTCCTAAATCTTTAAGTGCTCTCGGAACCCAAGTGAGCGATGGCGTTCAAAACCTTCTTTAAAACTTCAAATATATTCCCTTTTAATGAAATTTATATAATGATAAAAGAAAAGACAATAAAACGTGGTTCTGAATCTCTATGTTCCATCTATATGGTGAATATCTATGTGCCCAAACCTTTAAGTTATCCCTGGGGAAGGAACATCCATAAAACTTCAAATACGCATATCAGATTTCAATGAAATTCAGACCAAATATATCAGGCGCTAATCCAGAGAGTTTTCAAATATTTTTGGTTCTTCCCAATATATCATCAGACAATACTAGATGAAACTGGCAATAAAAACAATGAAATGAATCTGTTGTCATGCACATAGTAAAAAAGTATATAATAGTGATCCTCGTTCAATCCTGAGCAGCTTCGTGTCTTCCTGCTAGTATTAACATAATTATCTTGTCTCTCCTGAACGTTACCCCATCTGAAAAGAACTAATTTAGTATGAAACAGTATCTAATATCACTGAAAAGCACGTCTTCTATAATATAAATCTCACCTGTCTAAATGTATGTATGTGTGTATGTATGTCTGCCAAAGGGCGAATGAACTCTTTTTCTGGGTCAACGGCCAACTAGCACCGTGTATATTTGTGTGTGTGTATATGTGTATTGGGGTAGAGAGGGCTCCCGTAAGCCGTGGTGAAGGCAAACTTTCTAGGAGAAGCAAATCTCTGATTTAAAAAACCATAAAGCGGAAGACCAGTACCCGCATTAAGCTGGTCTGCAGTTTAATTTGTTGCTGGCTATCTTGCTCTTGCTTGTTGCTGGATCTCAACATTTTGAACCGAGAGAGAGACTTAGCTGTCGTACAAAGCTAAGACTCTTTAACATCATATTTGTATAGATACTCCCTCAGACATTTCGGCTCATGGATTTTAAATGTCTGAGGGAGTGGCACTCGTCTGACAAGACGTTGCAATCATCATGTATGTCTGCCTAAAATTTTCGACAGAGGCGACGGATTTTCACAAGATTAGTATCGTTTTGAAGCTCAACACTTCGGACGACAAGTATCGAAAAATTGGCCAAAAACATTAATTTCTTCATCCTCAACTGGGCACGTTTCTATAAGCAGGAGTCGCTTTTTTCGCCGACACTTTCGAAAGTCATCCCCTCTTTTCTATTGACTTTAATTTAAACCTTCAACACTAATTTGGCGATGGGTGCGTTTTTTTCCCCCGTTGTTTTCCTCCTTTGTGGTACGGATTTGAGCCTGCCTGCCTACTACCACATTTTTGTACTTTTTTGCTCAACACTCACCTCCAAACACCCGGGCAACGCCGAGTACCCAGGCTAGTTCAAAATATAAGCAAAACACACATTTCCAAATTGATTCACGTTTAAAATTCTGAATAATAATCTTTTTATTAAAAATCAAAACAATTTTGATTTTACAATTAAAAAAAATTCTTTTATAAAAGGTAAAAATGCAGTTTCCATTTGCAAAGTTAATTCATGTATGGAATATATTCCGATAAGTAATCTTTTCCATTAATGAAAAGTTTTTTTTTAAGTAATTAAAAAAAAAATTGCAATATTATGAAGTTAGAAAAGTAATCATTTTTCTGATAAACAAATATAAATGGTTTCAGAAATTTTTAGATTAGGATTGATTATTTGCACAATGGAATTATCCGGACTATCATTCTCATCTTGATTATTATTTTCATAACGTTTTGGTCGAAGTAACACTCTACACACATGCTGTGAAAATAACAACCAACATAAGAATAGTAGTTCGAAATAATCCAAGTAATCCATACATAAATGATGCCGGATATTTTATTAAAAAAAAAGATGTTTGCAAAGACCATCATACAATATGTGAATACAAAAGTAAAGGGATGTTAGTGAGTGGTTACAGACAAGGTATTTATTTTGCCCCACCGTGAAAAATGTGACACAAAGGTTGGAAAGTAGGATTTAAAAGTCACCGCCCCAGAGAAGCCCTCTTACCTTACAAAAGATGGAATAAACTAACCCCTTCTCAAAGGGAAAAGGCAAAGCCTGGGAGAATGGCCCTCCTAGAATTGCATAGAACCAGCAGTACATTATGTTTCTTTAGACATAATATTCTTAACTTTCTTTTAACAAAAATGTTAATTTAATGCAACAATAATATATATATGCCGCTCCCCATTTAGGGGGTACCAAATTGGTCAAAGGGAAAATTATTCCCAACTCGCATTTAGGTAAAAATGCACTTTCGTATAAATAATTGAATTCGTTCAATGAGTATCGCTAACAAAAACAAATAAAAACATCTACATAAAAACGCGATACATTCAGTAGTCGAGCGAGTTGGTCCCGTGGTAGAGGTTTAGGCTTCTTATACATGGGGTCCTGATTTCGAATCTCGCTAGATTCAGCCACGCTGATGAGTCGTAGACAATGAAACACGTGTCAGTGGATAAAAAATTATATATATATATATATAATTTTATAAAATAATAATAACAAACCTAATTAAAAGATACACCAGACCCACCGACCCATATATATATATATATATATATATATATATATATATATATATATTCAAGCACGTCTGATTGAACACGACAGAGTTTTCTTTTCTTTTTTCGATCTTGTTGGAGATCTTTTCAGTTCGCCGAGCAGTCATTTTTATTCACTCGGCATATTGTATATTATGGCGCCCAGTAGTTGTTCGGTCATATTCTTCTCAAGCGCTTTCTTGTCAGGAGCGATTGTTGCTATTGTCGTTTTCTTTTTCTTTATTGAGGCTTAGTATATATATATATATATATATATATATATATATATATATATATATATATATATATATATGTACGTTAACTACAAAACAGATAAAAAAAATAATAACAAACCTAATTAAAAGATACACCAGACCCACCGACCAGAACAAAAATGTTAAACTAATATTATACTAAATTTAAAACCTCACAATTTAATAATTAAAAACAATAAGAATGTTTTAGAACCCACTTTAATAACTCATTCCACGCATACATAAGCCACACCAAGACAACATTCTCCCAATGACTTATCTATCATTTAGCTGACAATAGTGCCATAAAACAATACTTAACATTCCATAATAAAAACCTACAATCGTCCGATATTAGAAATATCTTAACTAAAAATACTAAAATTCGATACCTTAACAACTGCACAGGAAGACTGAAATTGCTAGAAGCCATACTAATTTAAAAAATACAGCCCCTTAATAACTGGATCTCATTTAATATCGGGACAAATATACTAACTATATTCAATAACTAACAATAAATAAAGTAAATAAATAAAATACAAAATGGGAAAATCAAAATTAAAAATAAAAATAATTCGTCCTATCCTGCATCCACCTTTATAAAAAATCAACAAAAAAAAAAACTAACTATAAATACATCAAGCCTCAATAAAAAACAAGGAAAACGACAACAACAACAATCACTCCTGACAATGATCGGATGTACTGACAGAAAGCACTTAGGAAGAATATGGCCGAATAACAACTACTGGGTGCTATAATATACAACATTCCAGGTGAAATAAAAAAGACCGCTTAGTGAATGAAAAGATCTCCAACAAAATCGGAAAAAAAAATAACTCTGTCGTGTTCAATCAGACGTGCTTGAATAATGACGTGCTGCCAATATATATATATATATATATATATATATATATATATATATATATATATATATATATATATATATATATATATATATACAGCACGTTTGAACCAAAGTCAAATAAATATCTGACGAAGAGATCTTTCTCAAAATATTATATAACACGGATATACCACCAGACCGACGTTCCCAGGTGACCACTGTGCAAATATAAATATAATGTGTATAAGAAATATATGAATATGTACACATGTATTTGTAAGTTGCATTAATAAAACTTTCTCACCTGCTTCAGCTTGTGTCTTTCCGTTACCTCTGCATTGTACTGCCTTCTACACATTCTATTTAACTACATACTATATAATGCTTCAAGCAAACTACATCCACCTCTTATAAAAGTTTATGAATCGGTTCTAGTATTTACTTCTACAGTTCCCAATATGTAAGCAGAGCAAGTAGTAAGTTATGAAAATATATATGGCAATTAAGCTACATAGAGTTTTCATAACACACACACACACACACACACACACACACACACACACACACACACACACACACACACACACACACATATATATATATATTTATAATTTTAGGTAGTAATATAGTTGCAACGTATATTTTTTAAAATATTTAATGACTTTTCTGATCAGGGTATTACCTAGAAATGTATTAAAAACAAGGTAATTAGGATGACTAAACAATGTGTTAATTGTCTATAATTTCCTCTTTTGAAAACTAGGGTTCAGCTAGGTAATTTGGTGTGTTCCCAACATGGATTGTTCAGTGTAATTTATGTCAGGGCTAGAGCTACCTGCCTAGGAAACCACTGCCTGAGCAGAAGGTAAGCTTTATTGGTAATTAAAATAACATAAAACATGGGTTTGTTTTAAAAAAGTATTCTCATAGATTGCAGGACTGGGTACACGAGTCTCTAACACTGATTGAAGTAAAGTGCTTCAGATATCATATGAAGATTTGAACGCTGCACATATAAATGATGTAGAAATTGGAGGTTGTACTGTTTTTAACATCTGAAAACAAATTTTAAAGTATGATGGCTGATTTTTGTCCGCATGAAAACATTAATCAATCTATAATATAAATATGCAGTTTCAATCTATCTGTGTGTTTCTCTTTTATGAGAGGCTCTTATATATTTACTTTGTTCAACTCGTTATAGGTTTTATCCGTTTAATAAACTAGCTGAAATAACCATCCTTCCATTGTTTTATCTTATTAATGGACTTTGTTGCTCTTTAATAACTGGAAGAAGTAAAAACTGGCAAGACTTAAAGCCAATCACTACTATGCTACAATTAAGAAAAAAGTTGTTTTTTAACAATAAGTAAATTTAAGAATCAGCAGAACGTTTAGTTTTTAGTTTTATTGAAGTCTTATGAAAATCATAGCTTACAGATTTTCAGTGGAGTTCATATTTCCCCAGGCATCTCTGTGCAATATTCATGAAATTCAAATTAATCAAAAATGTTATGCTACGGTGGAAATCGTGTGAAAATACAGCTTTCATACTTTAAGTTATGCAAAATTATTATTTATCTATTTATTTATTCTAGCATCTCTTATTTTTTATTGACATTCCCATTAAAACTTTAAATGAAAAAATATATATATATAATTTTAATATAATGAATGCAATCTTGGTCACTTAATTGTAGCCTAATGTTATCTATTTATATATACTCTGTTGTTATATATTAGCAATCATTGTGCTTTTACCTTGAACAGGTTGGTATATGAAAAAAACATAAAGTATATGCACAAACAGTTTTCCACATCTCTTTTCCAAACACACACACACACACACACACACACACACACACACACACACACACACACACACACACACACACACATATATGTATATATATATATATAAACTAGCAGTATTGCCTGATCGTAAAATACGCTTAAATATGATATTTTAATCAGTGCAGATATCTTATTTATTATCATATTATATTGGACACAATATATAGTAATGATTTCCAAAGTTTAAAAAAAAATGACTAGTGCGCCACTAATGAGAATCGAAACCAAAGCTTACAATTTACTTTTTCTTTCGATGTTAATGCCTAAGCTATTAAGACATACTTGCTGCAAGGCTAAAAATTAAAACATGAACCAATAGCTATTACGTTACACGTACATATTCGTAATGCCAACCTTCACCTGGAAAATTTCCTTTTTATAATTTTCACACTTTTGCACCAACTTTCCCCGACTAAACCCCAAATATGAAGCTTCACATGAGTTTGAATATTAAGTTTCATGTCTATGGACCAAAAACTGACAGAGGAGTTTGGTAGGCAAAATTTTTTAAACAAATATATGTATGCATACATAAATATATGTACGCATGAATAAATATATATAGAAAGAGGTTTGTGGTTACTATAACCGTTTGACACAAATATTATGCAATATAATATCTGCATGAATATAATTTCAAGTAATAGTAAACTAAAGATGATCATCCTATAAGAAAACTGAAAAAATTAACAGGGAATTAATTAAAATGAATGTTTAAAAGAATATGCAAATTAGCTAGATCTTTTGCAGATGAATGCAATTCCACGACCCATAATATAACAAAGTTGTATTTTCTTTTTTAATAAATAGGAAAAAGGTGTTTTAATATGAATATCAATACATAAAAAATCCAAATTTATAGGAGTATATATATATATATATATAAGAGTTGTCTACTTGTCTTGTTAACCTTCAAACTTACTAACTTTTAGCAATATATATATATATATATATATATATATATATATATATATATATATATATATAAGGGCTGTCTACTTGTTAACCTCCAAACTTACTAAGTTAGAAGAAATACTCTTATAAAAAGAAGTTTGAGCTTACATTGGTTAAAATGTGAAAATAACTATCAAAATGAGAATAATAGTCTCTATATTCTAAATTCTACAGAAAAAAAGTATGTTTTGGTTAAAAACCTAACCATTAAACAACATAAAACTGGTATTTTAAAACATACACCATTTAAGTTTGAGATCAAAGTGATGAAAATAAATCTACTCCTTAATATTTATAGGTTTACTTTTCAAGTTCACTTGGTATCAAAAGTTGCTATATTATCTTAAAAACAATAGAAATAACATGTTTTTTTTAAGAATAAATATGATCCCAATAATAATAATAATAATAATAATAATAATAATAATAATAATATATGTGATCTTAATATCCCAAGGATAATCTGCATAGATAAAGGATTAATTATACCAAATGTTATGTTCCGAAGTCTAATAATCTAAAAGTAGTTAACAGACAAAGACACAGACAAGAGGATGGATGGAAGGACAGATAAACACACCTCTTATATTAATACATTTTAACAATTATTGAAAAATAGAAATTGATTTTATTTTAGAGAAAGATTGAAGATTATTCTAAAACATAATTTAAGATTTGCATTTTTCAAAAACGCTCCTATTTTAAAAGAATATAACAATTTTGAAAAAGAAATCTGTGGTTAATGCTATAATGTGGAAGTGATTGCATAGTGTGAATTGATTAGTAGATCAATACTCAATTGTACATATGCATCGATCATAACATCTGCATTGATCAAGAAAACTAAATATTTTCGATCAGGCATAATCGCTGCAGTAAGCAAAATAATTACTGTCGGCAATTTTACATATCCATGGCTATACTTGTACTTCAGACAACATTGATATAAATATGACTCAAGTGTGAATATTGATGATGACGGTAATGATCATGATGATCATGAAATAATTATGCAGTGAATTATTGATTTATAATTGATCTTCACCATGGTAGAAGGTCTGAGGTCATTTAAAAGTAGCCAGTCATGTTTCAAGGTCAGTTAGTCAAACTAAAAGCTAAAGCTGTTTGGTCATTTATGAGGTCAGTTGGTCATAATTTAGTTCAGCTGGTATCACTACATACAGAAACTGATCGGTTATGCAGTAATGGGAATTAACACAGGAAGTCATATAAGTATTAGTAGTATTTCTTTTGTACAGGAAGACATTGATTTGGAAGGAGACGACCAAGACCTACTCAAAATTGCAATGTGATTCATTATTAGTCATTATTCGGCATCTATCGAATAATGGAAGAAATATATATTGTTTCACTCTTACGTATATATGAATAGGAATATTTAATAAATATTAATAAAAACAGATCGAAAGTTTTTAAAGAATTTGGAGACTTCAAATAAACATCATTGAGAATTTACCTCATAAATTATACTTTTAAATTTGCTTTTCAAAACGTTTTATTATGGACATTTTATTGAGATGCTAAGAACCAATTTTTAATTCTGTTTTCAGGCTTCATTATTTCTTGTTGAGGAATTAAAAGAATTACAGCTCTTAAAAGTTGGGCAACTATTTATGATGTTAATCAGAACAGGCAAAAACTGGGTTCATACATAGTAAGACATTTTTAACAGAATTGTTGATGTGCAAAGAATTGAAATTCAACAGCAGATCTGATTCAATTTGACTTTGCAATTCCATTATCTGCAGTTGTATCCATTATACCAGTTATGCACAATCTTCAACAGAGAAATAGGAGAAGAATGTTTATAAAAAATCTTAGCAAATTCTACATAAGAATGCATGTTATCATATGTAAATAGCGAGAATGGAATCATCAGCTTTCCATAAAACAGAACGAAATTTGCTAGCTCAACCCAGCGATTGTTAAATTATTTGTATTTTTTGTTTAGTAAACCTTCTGTCTATGCCTAATACTTGTTGGAATTTTATCTATTATTTTCTAAGTTACCCATGATGGCTGGGCTACAACAGTTGGCGACAAGGATTTTATGGAATTCCTACTGACAGCCACATAAATAAATACAATCAGAACAAATTATGTAAAACACAAGATATACAAAACACAGAAAAACAGTAAATGTAGACTCTGAGGGCAAAGAGACGAAACGGTAAATCACATAAACTAATTCAGCTAAAAAATAATGCAAAAACAGACACGGCTGTATGCAGAGGAACTCCAATAGGAACTATGCAAATGCCTGCAATTTGAACATGCATAAAAATGGTACAGATATACGCCTGAGACAGTATTGGAAAATAAAAATCATAAAATTGACAAGAAAATAGAAAAACATCCCAAGAATAATATAATAATCGACAAGAAGAAACAAATTTGCAAATCGTAGATTTTTCCACTCCCACATATCACAGGATATCACAGACATAGGGAGCAGAAAACTAAGCAAAAACGTGAAACTTTCTGGAGAGTGGAAAGAAATAGTGAACATTACTTTACTACAAATAATTTTACCAACTGTAGGAACAATTCTGAAAAACCTGGCAAAGAAAACAAAAAAAAAAACAGAACAAATTGGAAACAAAGGATTGAGATTATACAACACACACCAATGATGAAACAAATTCTTGAGTGTAGAGGTTAAGCCACATAATCAGAGGACACTATTCAAACACAAAAAAAGTTGAAAGAGAAATATGATAGAAAATATAAAAAGAACGTCACATAAATTTAAGTTAGCTGAAACAACCAAAAATACCATAATCTGCTCTATCACACACACACACACACACACACACACACACACACACACACACACACACACACACACACACACACACACACAATGGGCATTAATAATTAAGGAGAATAAAAAAGGCAAGAAGAAAGAAAGTACCAACAAATCCTCTACTGGAAAAATTCAGAATGGAACCTTGGGGAGGCTTATTGTCACTCTTTCAAGGAAGCTAATAAATTTTGCTATCGAGAAATCAATGGTAAAATGCTGCAATAATGCAAAATCTGGCCAGAATATTTTGGCTGATTTAGCAGTATGCATTATCGTGTTGAAACAAAGCATTTTCTCGAGAATAAGAAGAAAATAGCTTTAACTGTTAAAATTAAACCTTTTTTTCTAAAATATGGATGTAATTTTCTTGTGTTCTTATCCTTTTATCACCGAAAACAAGCTCTCCACTACTCACTGATATGAAAATGTGCGTTAAAACCATAATTTCCATGCTTAACACTTGCTTGAAGTCTATTAACTCTGAATTTCTAAAACAGTATTCTGGAGTTTCAGTCATAAAAGAAAACCGCAACCCATCTGAAACTATTCCGATGGAAATGTACTGTACTCAGTAATAAACTGCTTCTACCTGTATTCTCTTGTGATAGCAAAGATGTTGTTTTGCACACTGTATTCATGATATATCATTTCACTGTAGAAAAGGTATTCTTTTCATTGTTCAAGATGGTAAAAAATGTGTTTATAATCAATCCTCTCTTTTTCATTTATCCAATTCTGCTTTTTCAAAATTTCCTCCAAATGCTTATTTTTCTTTTTAGTTTACGTTTTATATAAAATATTAGGATAAATACAGCAGCTCAGATACTAGAACACAAGAAAGAAGAGCATATATTAAGAAAATTACCCGAAAACACAATATTAAAAAAAAAATTATTGAAAAATTAGCCCAGCTCAAATTTTTAGCCTAGGACTGTACATTCAACACATTATTATCATTTTTTTTTTAATCCAAAAACACATATTTTTTGGATAGGAATACATAATTTTACAATGTATAGTAAATCTTCATAAAGGTGATAAACTATTGACAAATGAATTTACACATGTCATAATCATGAGATGTGCTGAAAAACAATTCTTGTGCTTTTAATTTATTGTACATACTCATTCCTGAGGAAATATGCACGAAATGAAACGTGCCTAACTCAATCTGACACTGTTTTAATATTAAAAATAAAATACCGTTTTGTCGAAACTAACCATCCTCATTTCTTTTTAGTGCCAATTTCCAATTTCTCTTTTAATTATTTGGAATGAGATGTTTCCTTTTTCCTTTTAAAATGTTAGCCACCACAACTCCATTCCTACACAAATGAATGGCTGGTTGGGATATAGATTTCTTGTAATTATGCCAAATTGAAAAAGAAAAATTAGTTGCCATTTGGTAGACTAGTAAAGAATTAAAAGCCGATCAATAGGAAAAGAGAGACGAGTGCCAATAAAACAAACAAGTCTAAAAGGTTTTTATGTTCTTTTATTCGAGTGTGTAGATTCTAAATAAACAGTTACTATAAAGATTCATTGTCAGATATTTGCAAGCATGGCATTGTTCTTGAGCTTTTGAAAATTAAGGACCTGTTCAACCCCATTCTCCTTTCATTATACGATTCAATTTGCTTGAGCCAAAGCAAAGCAATCAGCAATTTGCTTGAGTCAAATGCAATACATGTTGAGAAAATATTGATTCCATCAGAATTTGATTTGTAATTATCAACAAAATGACAACATAAATTTTGTATTCCTCTTGTAATGAGTGCTTTGCTGATATCTTTAGGGTTAGGAATATGATCTGTTATTCTTTAATCAGAAGATTCAAGTATATCTATGATGACGGAGATAATGATGATTTAAATATACATTAGTCCACCTGAGAACTTTTTGTTTAGTATTAGTTAGAAATCTTATTAAATATATAATTCTAAACTTGGACATTGTTCCTATTTACAATGCCTCCCCACGGGACAGAGTTAGACACCAGGGTCGTTTTTTAACGTGGAGAAAAGGAACAAAAATAAAAATTGTCTCAGTCGTGAAGGGTTTCTCCTCCACTGACAGAGAACAAGAAATTGAAGGGCAGCATTTGAAGAACAGATACTACACTTTGATCTTGTCCCGAAGGCCAAGTATAAACTTGGACATTGTTGCATAAAACGGTGGTCAGCAGCTATGGCTGCTGCCGCTGATGCTTGTTTGTTTATTAAGCGAGTCCGTCTAACTATTGTCTGGTCTTTCTGAAGTCCTCATTCGTTGCAGCTATTCATTAATCTGCATGATTGCAGGTGAGAGCTGCAAGTCTCACGGGTTGCAAATGTAGTCAAGGAAGATTTGTCTGAACACACAAAGTAATGGCAAGTGCACATACGTAGAAGCAATTTTATCATTCACAAACCATTAATTTGCTGCATCTCACATGTCTCTGCCAGACACAGAGACGATCAGATGACTGATCTTGAGGTTGACTTATCCTAAATTTTCAACAGAGCCGTATTATCTGTGTTGCAGCTCTAATGTCAACTATGAGATACCTTAAAAAGAACCAAAGTTCCAGACAATATAACTCTGACATTGCAATGTCTACACCATCCCTACTACTATGCAGAAGGGTTGGATCTAGGGAAAGGAGGCTGCTACTGCTGTTGCTACTGCTGCTTCTACTGCTGTTGCTGCTGCTGTAGCTGTTGTTGTTATTGTTGTTGTTGTTGTTGTAGAGAAGGAGCAAATAGTACTTCTGTACAGAGTCGATGAATATCATAATTTACGATTGTTTGGTCTCCTTCTGAACTTACAAGTTTTACTCCCACCACTCAGAGCAGCAATGTCAAGTGGTTGTATACAAGGTCGAGGAAGTTTCATCTCAGACAACAAAGAACTGTCCATCACACATGTGCAGAAGTAACGTTGTTATCCTAACTTTATGGATTTACCCGTCACCTCCTTTGCTTGCGACACACACAGGGAGAGATGATTAGAGGACAACGGATCCTGATATTGACTTTTCCTAGATTTTCATCAAAACTCTGTTAGCTGATTTGGGATACTGCCTTAATACAGTTATGAAGGGTTGGACTTTAACGGATGTTACTGGTGTTTTCAAACAAACATACACATTCACAGTTTTGGGCAATTATCATAAAAACATGTGTGTAAATTAGACGTCCAAATCATAAATCTTGTTACTTTTAATTTTCCATAAAGATAATATAGAAATAAAGAGTTATAGTTTTATAGTTATGCAAGTAGAATGTTTTCACAGTTTATGAAGTTTTTGAATGCAATCAAAAGAGAATGAATAGTAACCCAGCATGTCATGTGTACATGTTTTCATCTATTATTGAAAACATTAGTTTGCTTCTTGTTTTCATATAAGTATTCTAATAACATGCCCATAATGATGCTAAGAGCCAGCCATATGTTATGAGCATGTACTTCGGGTCTATTTTCCTTTATTTTCTGTACACAATGACTTAATTGATTAACCTGATTCTCTCTTTATAATTTGACTTTGTAAGCTTCTATTGTAAATAAATATAGAATAATGCATAATGTAAGTAATGTTTCTGTGAGACGTAATTATGTTATACATTTTCCAAAACAACATAATTGCTCTCCTAAGCCCGATACAAATGCCTCAAATGTTTTAACCGAAATTAAGAAACATGTTTAATTTTTTTTAATAATGAAAATAAATCACTTCATCCCTAATCCTTGACACAGTTGTTGTTGTTGTTCTTGTTCTTGTTGCTGTAGTCGGTGGTGGTGGTGGTGATTTTGATGTTGTTGGTGTTGATTTTGCTGTTATTACTGGTGGTGATGGTGGTGAATTTTATCTTTGAATTTCATAATTAGGGGAACATTTTAAAAAGGAAAGCAAAAAAGAAAAAAATGCATGAGACTTGTGAGAAATAAATGATTTTATTCTCCCAGAAGTATCAAATGACCGTTTACGGCCAAAACCGAGAATAGCAAGTACTTCAAATAATAACCAAACACCTCATAGCTTCTGTGGAAATCTTGGGATCTCTCTTGTAATGAACCAAATTCTCTAGAGGAACTCTACACACTCTGACATGCATCCCTGTAGAATTCTTTCGTAAGAAAATGGCTGACTGTTAAAAAGGCTATAGGTAACAGGTATCTAAACTGAAAACAAATTTTCATATGAATTTTTAATGTATCAAATTATTTGTTTTTAGTTAATTCAAGTCGTACTTAATTAATTAACATATAATTAATTAACACAGACATGTCTGCTAAAAGAAACCTGTTAAAAGATGAATTAAATGTATTCTTCAAACAGAAGTGTTTTCCAATAGTTTTATGCCAACTTACAAAGATTAAAATCAATATAGAATTCTATTAAACCTTATGTCTAGAATCCATATTCCAATTTTGATCAAAATCTATTACATTATTTTAGTTCTAGAAAATGTCTAAAATTTATGGCCTAAGATCAAGGATGGTTAAGAAGATAATAAAATTCAGGGAATTTCGATATGGATAAGATTTAATGCAAATCTGAAATATATGAACTTTTAAATGGTTTACAATGTCAGTCCCCTCTCAGCTATAGGTAAAATATTAAGCTAGACTTGATTTTAAAGCATTAATAGGGCAACTAATATAGGAAAAAGCAACTTTGAAATAACATCTGCGATCTACCTAATCACAGGTGTTCATACATCTGTATAGGCATAAATCAATTGGTTGAAAGAGTAAACTCCATTCTCCAGATGCACAATCGACTTAAACTATCAATAATATGTAAATAGTATATTGAACAGTAGTTATTTAAATGAATCCAATAACTAATATTTTAATTCATATTAACTAAATAAAAATATGAAACAATAAAACAGTCACCCCTTTAAATAAACACCGGCAGCTATTAACAAGAAACATGAGAGTCTATGAAATGTTTGCCAACAGATATAAAGCTGAACAGAAACAAAAAATTAATGATGGAATGAGTTTATTTTATTCACAGTTTTGTTAGATGTTGTTTAGTTTGGTTGGTTTGATGGCATATCAACACTTTAATGAGTGATTTAATGTTGACCAAAAGTAAAAAGTGGGATAATCCTTCTTATATAAGTAATATGATCAAACATATTTCAAGCCTTTTAAGGTTGCTGACTTTTACCTTGAAACAATTGGCTACATTGTGTTGATGTGAGGTGCAAACGGTCCTGTGCTTGCAATTCATCTATTAAATACTATTAAATGTAAAGGCAAATAAAAATGTTGTAATATAAATTACTCATAAGTGACATCACGTCTACTTCAACTGTCAAGGGGAAAAAATAAAAAGCGGAACGATATACAATATATACATATGGCATTATATTTTTACAGATGCAATGATCGGCAGAAATAAGAAGCTCATAGTATTAATGCTGGAGTCCCTCAGGGGTCCATTCTGGGCCCAACTCTCTTCTGATCTACATAAATGATCTCCCAAATCACATCCTAAAATCATTTGTAGACATTTATGTTGACGACACTACCATCTATAGCACCACTTCAAAGGCCATCCATAAACGACCAAGTTCTTTCTGATTCTCTCTCCTCTGATCTTGATCACATGGTGCAATGGGGAAAGAGATGGCTGGTTAATTTTAATGCATCTAAAACCAAGCTTCTATCTTTCCATCATCAGCGCTCTGCTCCCCATCTGGCATAAATCGAAATGAATAGCTCTTGTCTTGGGGCGGCTCCTTGTTTTGACAAGCTTCTAAGTGTGACCTTTAGTACTGATCTGAAATGGAGCACGTACATAAAATCCGTTGCCAAGGCTGCTGGAAAAATGGTGGGATCTTTCTACCACTCCAGTAGATATCTATCTACTGATGCCTAGTACGTCCAAGGATGGAGTACTGTTGCCACATCTGGGCAGGAGCTGCTAGAAGCAGCTGATCTTGCCTTGACAGTGTTCAAAGTAGACTTTGTAGCCTAGTGAGTGATGCCCTTTTCTCCTCCCTGCAACCTCTTTCCCACAGAAGAGACGTTGCGAGCCTATCTCTGCTTTATCGTTATTTTCATGGTAAGTGCTTGCCTGAGCTCCAATCTCTGCCCCCCCCTGTCCTGACTTTAACAAAAAACACTCGTCTAGTTAAAAACACTATCAATAATTTCCTCCATTCTTTATCTGTGGGTAAACCTAAACATAGATTTCATGAACAAAGCTTCTTTCTTAGAATTGCACGCCTGTGGAACTCTGTTCTGCTTTCTTGCTTTCCAACTGACTACAATCTGGTTGTCTTCAAGTCCAACATGAACAAATTCTTGATGAGCTATCCCATTAAGTAATCCAATACATGTCAAATTTCCACTACTAATGATTACTGTGACATGTTCCCTTTGACTACTGTAAAATTATTAACCTATTCCTCGAGTGGCCTCTAAGCTTTGATAAGTGGTAACTCCTTTGTAAAAAAGAAAAAAAAGAAAGTCAGCCGAAAAGCAGGTAAGCAGAACAAAGTTACACAGCCGGGAAGTTCTAGGAAAGAAGCTTTGTTCAATTGGCTACATTGTGTTGATGAGGTGCAAACTTGCATTTAGATTTAGGCACAGATAGAGATTGGGGGAAATTGTTGATAGTGGTCGTAGCTAGGCAAGTGCTGTTTGTGAACGTTTGGATAGTAGACCATAGATTGAATGTCCGACGAGCACCTGCCTTGATAATAATAATAGAACAGAACCAGGTTCACAACATTTCACAACAGTTTCGAGCGGTTCCTCCTCACATGTGGTAACAGTACTCCATTTTAGTATGTATTTAGCTCTTATATAGGTATAGGATTGCGTCGGGAGTGAGATACCTTCTAGAGCAGTAGAATGATTCAAAAATTTTTCCAGTAACTCTTCCAACTGATTTGATGAAGTCTTCCCTTTCAAGTCAGGAGTGAAGATCAGTTCAAGAAGCTTGTTGAAGTAGGGTGCTTTTTGAGACTAGAGCCATTCATATTAACTAGGGCCAGGTGAAGATCAGTAGGTTCATGGTGAAAAGATAGGTTTTGGATGTGTTTAAATTAAGCAGCCACCTTTTTCCTCACTGCACTGCATGTTCAAGGTTGGAAGAGAGAGACTGTGAGGTCTTGGTCATTGCTGATCTTTGAAAGGTTGCCATAGGTTGTAGTGTTGTCTGTGTATATGTAGACAAATGAAATTAGAATATGGTTTTGGAGTATCACCGAATTGGGGAGGACAGTGAGTCAAGTTTTTGACAACTGAAAATGAGTAGAGACATTGAGAGTTGATAATATAAACTGAGTTAATAGAAATTAATATGAATTGCGGAGTTGGTGTGGAAGAGTTCAGACATTATTATTTCGTTTTTGCATAACAAAGCCTGAAAAGATCATGGAGTCAGGGCGACTGAGATTGAGAAAGGGTGTAATACCGCCTTTTAGAAAAGGAGGTGATATAGTCGGGTGAATCAAGAAAGTAGTTAAGCTACAAAAGTGCAAGGCCTTGGTAGTTTTACTCCACTCTTTCTTCATCTTGAGATGCGTTTGCTCTCCACCTTGAGATGAGCAATGAAGGCAGATTAGATGCGCAACAGACAGAAATGAATTAAGAGGAGTTAGTACGAATTGCAAAGTCAGTGTAAGTATCTTTAATCTCAAAATAAATAAACAATTTCAATCCTATGATGGATTGCTCACCAGAACATATGCTCCACACAGAGGGTAAATTGCAACTATGTTTAAATAAAATCAGCAAATCAAAATACTATCAAAATTTCCCAAACCAAGACGAAGTGCAAGTATCTCTAAAACCATAGTAAAACATATAATGATCTGTGATAAAAACTGATAAGAAAGGAAATATCAATAACAGATCAGTAAAAATTTCTATTGTTTTTGATAAGAAGTTATCTTTTGTTATTTTTTATATAAAGTATCTTTTAAAGAAGAGAAATATTCTAATTAAATCATAGAATAATTTCAAAACATAAAAGAACACCATTCTGACTACAAATACATGGACCTAAAGACAGAGATACAGTACTGCGACACATGACAGCAAAGAATATGCAACAAAACTTTCAAGAATTATATTAATTTACATTGATGAAATAACATTGATTTGGCAAGCTAGAAAATCCTCACAAGTACTAGCATCCTATATCTGTGTAAACCATTCGTCCACACATAGAATATTGTTGCCACATCTGAGCTGATGCATCAATCACTAGTTTATACCTCCTGGACAGGATGAAAAAAGTAGTCTCTAACCTAATATGTCCCCCATCTCTGTTTCACAATGTTGTATCCTTGTACTTTTTTACAAGTACTTTTTTACATGTACTTTCACAGAATGTCGCCCAATGAACTTACCACACTTGTACCCCCTACCCACAACTGGATTAGCAGCAAAATCACACTCCTTCATGATAGAGGTCTCCGAATGTCGGAAAACTTTTCACTCTAATAGCTGTTCTCAGACTGCTTTAAACACAGAAATTTAAATGTAAAGAAACATCTTGCCACAATACTCTTCACTTAGGATATCCTCTGTTATGCTCCTTATTTCTCAATGACAAAATGCATTGTTTGGGATGAATAAAAGTTTTTTTAAAAATGGGCCTTTCTACCGAACAGAATAATTACAAAGAATGATTATTCTATATTTTACTTTTAGTCAACATTAAATGACTCACTAAAGTGTTGATATGCCGTAAAATCAACCGCACTAAACAGCATCTAACAAAACTGTGAATAAAATAAATTTATTCTATCATTAATGTTTTGTTTCTATCAATCTGTTTATCTATAACATTGCATAGAGTCTCATACTTCTTATTAGCTGCCAATGCTCATTAAAGGGGTGACTGTTAATGAGTTGATCAGCTAAAACATTGAAAGAAAGGCTGATATCATGGCGGCTGCTGCTGCTGCTAATACAGTTTAGCATTGAATATGGTAATGGCTAAAAGGTAGATCGTGCAATGCACTCAATTCTTGATCCAGGTTGATGCATGTAAGCCATAAGGCACAAGACTATTGAAGGCTTATTTGTGGTAAATAGAAAAAAAATGTGGCCTTTCTCCTAAAAACATGTACACACAATAAACTAATTCATTAGTGCATATAAGACAATGAGAAAAACAATTCCATTCCCTTTCCATGAATTTATTTGTTCCCTGCCTACCATGATGGATTGCGAAGATTTTTTTTCTTTCTTTTCCTTTGACTCTTGAGGCTATTTTCCATTTACAGATGCTGCAAATTGTTTTTGTTACCATTGAAGATCATCTGAAGAGAAACAGATACTCTAGCAACTCAAATCATAAATGTTCTTATCTCATTACAAAAAGGACTTCCTTATGTTTTGCACGTTTTTTGTTTACTTGTGCAATCATTTTATTACTTTCATAAAGAACCCATGGTTTTAAACAAATTACATTAAAACGAAGTAGGCGCATAGAGATTAATGATTAAGTTATCACAATTAAATTTTTTCAAATTATTTCATTTTAATGCAGACTAAAACTATAAAACTAACACTTGTATGTTAACTATAAAGTTTTACGTTAAATTATACTATAACCATTTTTATAACATCTCTTATAATGTTTTTTATATAGATATTACTGAAGAAGTTAGAAAAATGTATTTATCAAAATAAGAGAAAAATATTAATCTTGTTTTAGTAAAGTCAACATAGTTTTTTAAATGTTTTAAGTTATAGAAGAATAAAAATTTAGATCTTTAAAGTTAGCTTAAATGCATTTCCTATGTGTAAAAATTGGTTTTTGGACTGTTAACTGTTGAGTTAAGCCATCTTATTCAACCCGTCACAAGTCCAAGAACAGATTTGTGTCGTGTAGCAATGATTTAAATATTTAAATGATATTCTTAAGAAATAAGGTACATAATGACCTTGCCGTTTGCCGTTTGTAGCAAATATAAATTGCTTCATGTGTCTCATGATATAAGAAAAGTTAGTGAACCAACAAACATACTGACAGTTTTGTGTCTTGTCGAAATCTAGTGGGCAAAGACCTTTTCGCTTCTACTTCCTCTTTCTCACATAAGTCTATCTCTGCTCTGTCATTACTTTTATATTAGGTGCTCAACCGATCTTCAATCCAATCGTCCCTCTTCCTGTAAAACGTTTGCAACAAATACTCATCTACCTACAACAATTGTCAACAAATTTCCTTACTCTCTATCTCCATCGAAAACCAAATAAAATTCCATGAGCAAAGCTTCTTTCCTAGAACTGTCCGTTTATAGAACATAATACCGTGCGGTTGCTTCTCAGTTAGATTATATTTGAATTATATTTTTAAGAAATAAGGTATATAATGACCTTGCATAGCACTAGTTGTATAGTAAGAACAGCCGTTTGTAGCAAATATAAATTTCTTCATGTAGTCCAATACTCCAAAAAACTATTTTTACACATAGGAAATGTATTTAAGCTAGCTTTAAAAATCTAAATTTTTATTCTTCTATAACTTAAAACCTTTAAAAACTATGTTGACTTTACTAAAATTAGATTAATATTTTTCTCTTATTTTGATAAATACATTTTTCTAGCATAGACATTTTCAAGTCTAATGTAAATAAGTTCTTGTTTAATCGTCCTCTTATACAATTAAACTCTACCCAAGCTTCATTGTTACTGATCATCACAGTGTTGTTTCATTGTCTACCTAACACTCATGAACTCTTATAATAGAGTGGCCTCTGGGCCTTGATAAGCAGTGACTCCCAAATAAAAAAAAATTATAATAAAAAAGATTAGCAACTTTAATTAAAGTAGATATAACACAGCATAACATATAAATATAACACAAGGAAAAAATTGACCGTCAGTTTAAATTTATTAATTCCATGTTTTTCTCTTTATGAAAGTGGCAATACCGGTACACAGGTTCTACTAGTAACAAATAAAGTATAACAAATGGGTTGGGACACGGGCCCTTAAATACTATAAAATTGCTTTTAAAATGAATTACTGAAATGGATATATTTATAAACTCAGAATATTATTTAAAATTAATAAAGTTGTAAATAACACTGATGTACTTGCATAATAAATTATATAATTACCAGTGGTCATTAATATCATGTTGTTCTTAAATAATATTCCAAGTTTTTAAGAACTAACACAAACTCTCCATTATAGTAATGAGATTTCTAAATATAGGACACAGTTTTTTAATATATCTTCTTCTACTGGAAATTTATTTGCAAGAAAGAAATTTACTAAATGAAATTTTAAATGGTAGAGAAAGATGTAGGATTTAACTAGTTGAATTCAGGAACAATCAAAAAAGGATAAATTTACAAGTAGTAGATATGGTTGCGGAAAGGTTTAAGAGATTTTTATTCTGATAAAATCATACATATTCAGTAGAATTGTAAGCATATGAATGCGTTCAAAGCTCTCGACTTGGAGTAATTATCACTTCTTACATTAATGAGAACATAAGTTCGAAACACATGCATCTATAGGTTAAATAATAATTATTAGTATTTATTTAAAAAATATTATCGTTATAAGGCTCATTTAAGAAAAGGGTGGACCCTCTTTAGGAAATTAAGAAATAAACAGTCAACCTTAACTTAATGCAATATTCTGACTGTTTATTGTTTATTGTTCCCTGTTTATGCCTGCCTAATCGGTATTAATACAAGTTAATTCTTTTACTTCTCGTGCTGATTCTTGGTAACCCGGGAGTTTAATGTCGGCCTAAGAAGGCACGGATGGCTTTGTAATTGGGTTCGATTCCTTTGATTTTCAGTAATTATCGCTTCATACACTGATGAAAACATAAGCTCGAAATACATGTGTCCGTAGGTTTAAAAAATAATTAATAATATTTATTTAAAATATGATCGAGTTTTGTGTGTGTGTGTGCGTGTGTGAAAAAGGGGTGAACAGAGAAATAGGAAAACGTTATTAAACAAGTTATAATGTGAAATTATTTTCCTTAGAAATGGAACGCTTCTTGAGACTTTTTTTTTTTTTTTGACAAGGTAATCAGCACTTATCAGCGCCCGGAGGATAAGGGTTATTACGTGTACAGTACGTTAGTATGGCAGATTTGATAAAGTGTCTTACTTAAGGGGGCGGTTCATCAGGAATTTGTTTATGTTGGACTTTAAGACATCCAGTGTTGTAGTCAGGTGGGAAACAGGCAAACAAGCGTGCACTTCTAAAAAAAAAAGCTTTGTTCATGGAATCTACGTTTTGGTTTTAGCACAGATAAAGATGGGGAAAATTTTTGACAGTGGTTTAAGCTAGACGGGTGTTTATCGTGAAAGAGTGGCGAAGGGAGGACCAGAGATTAGAGCTCAGACGAGCACTTGCCATGGAAATAACGATAAAACAAAGACAGGCTCGCAACGTCTCTTCTGTGGGAGAGAGGTTGCACGGAAGAGAAAAGGGCATCCCCACTAAGCCACAAAGCCTATTTTGTACTCTGTCAAGGCAGGATAGGTTGTTTTTATCAGCTCCTGCCCAGATGTGGCAGCAGTATTCCATCCTTGGACGTACTTGCCTTTTATATAGATAGAGAATTGCATCAGCAGTGAGATATCTTCTGGAGCGGTAGAAGGATCCTACCATTTTTCCAGCGACCTTGGCAACTGACTTGATATATGCGTTCCATTTCAGGTCAGGAGTAAAGGTCAAGCCCAGAAGCTTATCAAAGGATGGAGCTTCCCCTAGACGAGAGTCATCCATTTCAATTGATGCCAGATGGGGATCAGAGCGTTGAAGATGTAAAGATAGGAGCTTAGTTTTAGATGCATTAAAAGTAACCAGCCACCTCTTCCCCCACTGCACCACGCGCTCGAGATCAGAGGAGAGAGAATCAGAGAGAATTTTGTCATTTGCGGCCTTTGATGTGTTGCCATAGATGGTCGTGTCATCTGCATAGATGTCAATGAATGATTTAAGTATGTGTTTTGGGAGATCATTGATGTAGATCAGGATGGACCCCTGAGGGACTCCAGCATTAATACTGAGGGCCTCTGATTTCTGCCCATCAACCACTACTCTTATGAGCCTATCAGAGAGAAGTGATTTAATGATTGAGAAAACATTTCCAGTTATACCGTAGCTGGAAAGCTTGTGAAGTAGACCCTTTTGCCATACGTTATTGAAGGCCTTTGATATATCAAGAGCAGTTGCCCTTGAAAGGAAGCCTTTGTCGAGAGATTCACTAATCCTATGAGATATAACCGTTAGCACATCTGCTGTAGATCTGGCAGAACGGAAACCATATTGCATGTCACTAAGAAGGTTATTTCTGCTGAGATGGTTGACTACTTCTCTATTTAATATGGATTCCAGCAATTTATTCATGACACACAGGAGACTTATTGGTCTGTACTGAGGGGGAGACGACTTACCACCTGAATTCTTAAATACAGGTCATACTGATGAGGTTTTCCAGGGTGTTGAGAAGCACTTCTTAATGCAACACTTAAACAGTTTTGTAAGTATGGGGGCAAGTTCTGGTTGAAGCTGGTTTATATATATATATATATATATATATATATATATATATATATATATATATATATATATATATATACATATATATATACATGATTCGTTGCACTTTGCTATTTTTTGCCAATGAATCTGACTGATATATATATATATATATATATATATATATATATATATACATATATATATATATATATATATATATATATATATATATATATCAGTCGATTGAAAATTTCTTGGGGCGACTAAAAGTCGTAAATCACTCGCCCGCCAGTCGATAAAATTTCTTTAAATAAAGAAACGGGGGAAAACTCATTTATTTAAGTCCTTCAAATATGCGGTGACTTAGAATGACCTATGTCGCATCATTTGTGAATTCTTTCATCTCTAGCTGTGAGACCTTTGGAATATCATATTGAAAAAAGAGTGATCACGCTAAAGGTCAACAAGAGGTCAAATTTACACATTCGGCGTGTAACAAAATGTTTCCTTCATTTAGCTATCTGATTTTGAAATTCATTTGGAAAAAATTCTTCGACGCTACAACTACATACACTTTATGCTTACAAAAGTAAAGACGAACATTTGAAAGAGGAAAAAAACGTATCGTTCCGTCAAGCACGCACCGAAAATTAAATTATACAACAAGTAAGTAATCAGTTTTCGCTTCAGTTTTGTTTCTTCGTAAACAAACATTATTTATTCCAGGGACGCTAGAAATGTATCAAGATATAAATCTGAAATATATAGAAATGTATCAAGATATAAATCTGAAATATATAGAAATGTATCAGGATATAAATCTGAAATATATAGAAATGTATCAGGATAGAAATCTGGACATGAATTATAAAAATGTAAACACATAAAAATATCAAGACGGCTGATTATTAGTAATATGTTATACATGATATAATATTTCGATTTGCCTTGTAAAAAATAAAAATATGGAATAAATGTATAAAACACCTTTATTGTTTCATTAACAAAGCTATTTAATTACTAGGTTAATCTATATAAATTTCGCTGAAATGTTCAATGCTATATGATGCTAAATGTCCATTTTTATTATGATCTCGCTTCGAGTTTTGTTCAGTAATTATTGTAAGTAACTATTTCTGATTCTGCTGGAATGATTGTGTGTTTCAGAATATTTTTCCATTAGAGACTTCATATTGAAATGTTTTAATGACAAAATGGATCTCAAATATTTGTTTTGCATTTTAAAATATATTTATTTCAAGTGTGTGATTATACATTATGTTTTCTTTGTGTATAAAGTTAGATATATTCGATTTCTAACGGTACCAATAAACACAGTCTTGAATTATTTATATTTCAATTGCCATTTTGATACTACGTATCAGCATCCGAAGAAATGATTCTTAATTCTATGGAACAATAATATGAATGATGCTATATAAAGAAACTGGTGTTGTATTTTAACGTTTTGTTGAATATTTACTGAAATGTTTGTAGTAATAAAATAGTTGATTTACAAGAGTTAAACAAATATTTTCTTGTTAGATTATACACACTGTAATTTCTGGAATTGTTGTAAAATTATTTACTATTATTGACTGAAACAAAGACATAAAGTCGGTGAGTAAAAATATTTTGGGGCGAGTAAATTTTCCCTCACACTCGACCGGCGGTCGAGTGATTTTTTTTTTCAAATCTCAAAGGCTATATATATATATATATATATATATATATATGTGTGTGTGTGTGTGTGTGTGTGTGTGTGTGTGTGTGTGTACACTATAAGATTTAAAAAATACGTATTTGAATTGAAAATAAAATAAAAAAATATATTTTTCTAAATCATTATATTAAGTTGCTAAATTTTCAAACCATAACATCAGAATAACTTAAAAAAAAAAAAAAAAACAGAAAAAATCATGCAAATACGAAATATCTTCTTCAAGTGATGTCAAATAATTCTGCTCGATAAAATCGGCATGTTAATTGAGCAATTTCAAATCAACACAAACTGATTTTTTTTTGTTTACTCGAAGCTGGCGTAAGGTTTTTCATGCAAATAGTCTTGAAAGCACCGAAGCGAAATAAAGATTGGGCGATCTTAATACTTTTAATAATTATTTATTTTACTGTATTCATGAAAGTTTTATGCTTAAATATTGATTAAAATAAAATAGGGGTTCAATTGAAATGCTTTTTATGCTTATTTTTTGTGGCGATAAGAAAATATATTAAATAAAGTTTAAATTAAGAAAATAAAATATGGTAAAAATAATCACATATTCTAAATGTCTCATTTTCTAAATTCTTATCTACATATTAATAGGATAACGTGTGTGTTATTTATTTTGTGTGCCACATTTACATCCGAGTGACTGTCGTTTAATTAACTTCCATTTCTTGTAATAAATACTTTTACTAAGAATTCTTCATAGGTTTCGGTTTTTATTATAGCTAATGGCACTCCAGTAATCTATTCTTTTTATAATTTTATCAAAAATTCTTCATAAGTTTTGGTTTTGGTTTCGATTCAAGCTGATGCACCCAAGTTATATTGATATATTTTTTTTATTTTTGAAATCGCAACTTTATAATATAAAATAGAAAATCTATCATAATTTTCAAAATATTTGTTCGAATTACACAAAAATTAGGGAAATAAGGCACCTTGTTATGCTCTTCCAGTGTACCAAATTTCACATCTCTGCGTTTCATAGCAATTTCAAAATTAAAAAATGTTGACCTGTAATAAAGCGATACACCACGTTTATAAAAAACGATAGAAGATTAACTGCATAATAATATATACGAAATCTGCAAGAATTAAAATATCATATTTAAGCATGCTTTACGCCGGGCGCCCCTGCTAGCTTAGATAAATATTTTTGCAGTTAAAAAAAAAGAGCTACAATAATATCAGAGCGTTTATACTTATGCTGAACATTTACAGAACGCCAATATCAATATATTGCATATGAGTGAGTCCCCTGTGGAATTTCCGCAGGTCCCGCTAGTTTAAACTATTAAGTAAAAGCCAACAAACGAAAATATAACTGTAAAGAAGTGAGATAAATTTGTTAATCAGGAATCTTTTATTTTAAACAAAAACAAATATGCAGAGAAAAGTTGTCGATTCTTCCCTTCTATTTGGATTCAACCTTGCATGGATCTCTGGATATTTCTATCTTTGTCAACTGAGACTGTCATTCAAACATACAGAGTTTTTTATCTCCCATCTAATAATTCTAATCATCAAGTGACTATGGTCAAACACAACACAAAGATAGCCCTAACGTTCTACCCTGTAAAAACATATTTCAAAACAGTTAAATCTAAAAAGATCTAAAGCCTTTTTCTATTTCTAAGGAGAAACTATAATCCGCCGCTACATTGGTTGCATCGTAAATTCTGAAGAATAGTCATTCTTCTTTACCAGGTGCTCCCCTGAAAGATGTCCTCTTCTTGATTCCAGTCTCTTTTGCGTTTATAAATAACTTAAGTAATGACTATTTCAAATTTTTCCTATATCCTGTGAACTTTTTTGAATAATTGATACTTTTCACCCATTTACACCCATTACAAGGCACATTGCCACTTAAAATATAAGAGGCTACTGTTTGTGATTTTGTCTAATAGGGGGACTGTGGGGAGTTGAGTAGCGAGATGTTAAATTACATTTTAACTTCTACATGTTAGTACAGTCATGGAAACAAGAAGCAGGAAGGAAATTCTAAAGTCTAGCAGTTGAATTTTCTTTCTCCTTGACTATGTGCCTTTTCAACTATATTATACATAGACCAATTGGTGAGGAGTGATGATTTATATCTTTCGCAAGAGTATTAGAACAAAGTACATTAAATCACTTTCATACAATTTGAACTCTACTCTTCTCGTTTCACAATGTTTAGCAATAAGTTTCCATTACCTTTGTTTCATTCTACGTTGTATTTAACAGGAATTTAGTCAGACTGATACAGGATTAACGTGTCTTCCAATCCTAGAATGCAAAAACACATTAAAACATGCGTATAAACAATATCAAAAAAGCTATCATATTTCAGTATGAGATGAGGCTCCAAACGATAAACTGACAAAATTACACAAGTAGCTATCACGTGATCTCTTTTCGTTTACATCAGCAGGCAAAATGGTCTTTGTTTGCTGAAAATATTTTTTTTTTGTTTCTGTAATCATATGGCCAGCCTATAAAATCTGAATTTCAATACACCTTTATCACATAGTGAGACAGTCAAGAAGCGAAGACAGGATTATGCTTCTGTCTTTTGGTCTAGGAGGCAGAAGAGGCAATGATACTGCTAAAAGCCCCTTACTTCACCACTACGTATATTCACACACTGACAAAGGTAGTATATAGACATACTGCCTACTGAACTTATATCAAATATACACACAGCACAACACATATAGTCCCACACTGGCTAAATAAAGGCAAGCATATATACACACTGTTTACTGAACTTATCCTCGCTGCCACACTGGCAGAAAGCAAACATATGTTTCTTACGCACTCATACATTTATCCCATTCTTCAAAAGTAACTTTTCAAAATCACACTGAAAATTCATTCATATAAAACAACTGTTATATCTTGTAAATTTATCTATATAGCAATATATTTTGTTCTGTTTTCACCTCTTGAATGCTGCTCTCTTGAAAGACCTATTTTCATATTTATACTTTTTAATTGTTAGCATGATGAAATAGCATCGTCTATATCGCATTTGTACTAGAGCCTACATTACAGTAAGGGTATCTTCAAAGTGTTTACATCTATATAACTGAAGTAAAGTTATTTTTCCATCTCCAGTCAATCATCATAGGACTATAAACACAGATGCCACACATAATTCTGATATGGTCACGATTTCTTTCTGTACCGAATGATTGTTTATGGAAAATGTTATAATTTCGTACATAAATTTCGACAAAACTGATTCTCCTAAACAAATTATACTTAGAAGAGGTAGGAGTGGATTCCGCCAAGTCATAAAAGTATACTAATACTCTTTCCTCAGTCATCAGGAAATTTATTTTAGCATATACACTACGGTTTCATTTACACATTTCTTTAAATTATAATATTTTTTCCACTGAAATAAACAGAAAATACTTTAACAATCTTAACTAAACAATTTTTACTTTTGAATATATGTGAATTAAATTATAAGATACTTTGTCCAATGTTTGATGTTGTAAAATTGTTCTTTGCAATAATATCCAGGTGCCAAGATCAATAAGCTATTTTGGAAAATAACTTTTGTGAATTTTCTGATGTAATTTCTCTTTATTTTCTCCGGCACAGCTCCATTGTTTTTGTTTCTATCTATGTAACTCCAGTAAAATCTTACTAAACCAAACCTTCTCATAACTGCCAGACACATTTTTTATAACATTTTGTGATTTTGATCCTTTCTTTTTTTTTTTGTTTCAATGAAATTTTCTTGGAAAAAAAAACAAACTTGAATTGATCCATTAAATTCCGAGAATGGCAAGTTTTCAGCGATATCTTCTTCCACTTGTTTTCTATTATTTCCACCATTATTACCTTAAATTAAATTGAGAATTAATTCCTGCTAATCACATGCCCGAGGAAAACAATTTACTGCATTATTTCATAGAATTCCCACCTAATAAACCCCACAGTCATTTGGTGTAACAACAACCCTAACCCCCCACACACTACTCTCCCCTCTCCATATCTTTACTTCTATTAGGGATAATATCATAGCTACGACCATGTTGAATATTTACGCTTGTTTCCATTGGCCATCCAAGATAGCATCCTCTTCCTTAGCAGACTTTAAATTTTATGCATTAGCCAAAGGATTCATCAGAGGCGATAAAAATTTAGAAAACTAGCAATTTAATTTTGCAGTTTGGAAGAGTGGCCTATTTCTTATCATATATCTATAAATCTATGTCATAAAAAAGATGTGTAAGATTTCTTTGCTAGTTTTGCATCTTATCTTTATTTTCTTAATTTGCTTCATTTTATTTACTTTTCAATTTTAGAACCTTGTATTTCAAGGTTTTCTTCTTTTTTAGTCATTATACAATTTCTTCCCTTCCCTTGTAAATTGGAAAAACCAGCAATTTAATTTAACAATTTGAAAAAGTTGCCTTTTTCTTATCAGACATCTACAAATTTACGCTTTAAAAATAAATTTGATTTTTTTTTTACTTTTATTGTTACTTTTGTTGATGTTTTCTGCCGTTGAGATTTTTTGTATTTCATTTCGTCTTTATCTGTCTTTCATCTTTTTCCTTACGAAGTTTCTTCGTTTTTTCTTTTTATATTACTTCTTCTATGCTTCATCAACTTTTTCCTTCTCAATTTATTTTTCTTATTTTCGTTCCTTTTCTTCTTGTTCTTATTGCCGTGGTTGTTGTTCTACTTCTTTTCCTTGTTCTTGTTTTTGGCTTTTCTTTCTTCCTTCCTTTCTTTCTTTCTTTCTTTCTTTGTTTGTGTTTTCATTTGTTTTTTTCCTTTTTTCCTTTCTTTCTTCCTTCCTTTCTTCTTCTTCTTCTTCTTCTTCTTCTTTTTTATTTTGCTTTTTTATTACTGAAAATATTTCCATATTTTCCCATTCTTTACTTATTTATCATCTTCACTCTTTTTTCTTTCTTTCTTCCTTTCCTTCTTTCCTTTTCATTTTTTCTTTCTTTCTTCTTCTTCTTCTTCTTCTTTTTTTTGCATTCTTCTTGTTCTTCCTTCCCCTCGTCGTCCACTTTAATTTCAAATGTTTTCTCTTTTTATTTCTCTCTTCCTTATTTCTCTCCTCTTTCCCCTACTTCCTTTTTCGTTCTTTGTTTGTTTGTTTTTTCCTTTGTTTTTTCCTTTTTTTCCTTTCTTTCCTTTTCATTTTTTCTTCCTTTCTTCTTCTTCTTTTTTTTGCATTCTTCTTCTTCTTCCTTCCCCTCGTCGTCCACCTTAATTTCAAATGTTTTCTCTTTTTATTTCTCTCTTCCTTATTTCTCTCCTCTTTCCCCTACCTCCTTTTTCGTTCTAATCTTTTTCTTATTCAAGCATTCTGATTAACTTGACAGCTAAGAATCTCCATGTACTTATTGAATGTAGTCTTAATCTGATTAAAGGTTGGCTGTGAATAATTGGATTTTGCTGGGATTAATACTAAAAGAACAAGAAATACTCTGACTCTTTGATGAAAAACAATGAAAACAAAATAATTATACATTTTCTTAAATAAAATCTATTTGGAAATAAAAACAAAGTGATGAAATACAGAAATGGTAAGTGAAAAAAAATGAGAATTTTAAACAGAAACCGAAAAAGAGAAAAAAACTGGCAAATGAAAGCGAAAGAAACAGAAGAATAATAAGAAAAACAAGCCTTGAAATGAAGAAATAAAAAGAGCAAAACACCTCAAAGAAAACAACAAAAATATTAAAAAAAGAAAAGAAGATATTTTAGGAATAGAGGAAAAATAATAAATAAAAGCGAATTATGATTAATAAATACAAAACATTTATTTTTCTGTGAGATAATGAATTTAAAATTTTGTCTTAAAAATAAAATCTACAAAAAATTGAATTTCTGTACAAGATTTTTTTAGAGTGGGGGTAAATGACCAGATGACAATAAAAGAAAAAAAAGAATACAGAAACTTGTTTGAATTTTTCTTGCATGATAAAAATATTTAATAGTTTGTTACATAACCTGTTTCTTCTAAGTGTTAGTATTCTGTGTAGTACTCTCATCTCACAAAATCATAGATTAATGTTTTTTTTATTAGAGGTTCACCTCTAATCAAGACTACAAGCCACTCGAAGACAAGGGTTAATGAGATGGGATGATTTTCATTTAAAAGATGAAGAACCTTATAAAAGGATGGTGAATGATTGTAGGAATGGATCAGGCTTAAATACTTGTGGAGACTGTTCAGAAATCTGTTGGGATTGGATTTGAAGATGACCATGTTGTAATCTGCAAGGAAGTAGCTCCTTGGAAATGTGTTTGCAAAGAAACTGTTCAGGGAAATTCTGGGTGATGTTAGAGATATAGTAAAAGAACAAGGAGTTTTTTTTTTATTGATTATAGTAAAATCATGAGTACATACTGTGGATGTCTTATAAAAAGAAACGAAATAGTGGAGCTCAGTCGAGTACCTTGAAATAACGATAGAATAAAGAGAGACTTGAAACATTTCTTCTCTGAGAAAGAGGTAGTAAGGAACAGAAATGATCATCCTCCACTAAATTTCATAATCGACAAACTGTGCTCTCAGCAGCACTTCTCCATATGTGGCAATTAATTCATGATTTCGTAACTATACTGGCTGTGCATGTTTGAAATGCAGTGAAGTTATTTTAATTTTTGATTTTTAGTTGTTTGCACATTTTTAAATTTAAGGTAGACAACTCCTAATGTATTCTTCAATTTAAGATTAGCTATCAAGTAATTATTTTTATTTTAAGGTTATTATTTAAGAAACGTTTTCATTTTAGTTTTGGGCTATGGTCGGGCTAAGTTATTTTAAAAATAATTGGTAGCTAAGTACATTATTATATTGCCAATGACACGTAACAACAATATGCGATTAAAGCTTACAAGTGAATGTGAAATTGCTTCAAATGTAAGATCTTGGCACAACATGTATAAATTCTGGTTGAGCTATTGTGTCATTGTCATAAACACTTTTAGGATATAGAGATATATAGACACAGGAATTCTTTTCCTGGTTATGCATGAAAAAGTAAAGTAGACTAGATTCTGAGTGGTGATTAGAGGAAGGAAAACTACTTACAAAAATCTGAATCTTGTTGTTCATTGATGTTGTAGCAAGCATTTGCACTACTCCTTTAATATCAGTACTCCCGACCAACCCGACAATTTGCAAAATTACACCCCTTCAACGTAGAGGTCCTCAGATGACAGAAACCTTTCTAGTCTGATAGCTTTTTTCCTAAAACTGCTTGCCTTTGCAATTCTCTCTTTGTTATCTGTTTTTCCAACTGTATTCGACATGCAGAATTTTAATGTAATGTGAACAAACTGTTGCAGGGAAAGGCTGTCCCCTTTCCATATAAATAAGAAAAATATTAAATAAGTGGAAATGAGATTAGGATAAGCCTAGAATCGAACCCTGTAGGCAAAGTTAAGAAATGGAATGTGAGAAATTAAGCCTATTGTTAATTCTGAATATTAAATATGTCAGTAAAAGAATGAACAATGAAAATTAAAAATATATTGTTAAAAAAATAGGGTAAGTTAAAAAAAAAATAGGTTAGGAGAGGATTCTTTTGGGCGCAGAAGTGTGTTTTGAACAAATACCTGCATAACCACGTGAAATTAGTCACGTTTGAAAAACACACTTCTGACATTATAAACAAAGGACAATTCTCCATATAGTTCTATGGGTTCATCAGCAGAGTCAGTCAGAGAGTCCCTATTTACAATGCCTCCTCACAGGACAGAGTTAGACACCAGGGTCGTTTTTAAATGTGGAGAAAAGGAACAAATAAAAATTGTCTCAGTCGTGAAGGATCTCTCCTCCACTGACAGAGAACAAGAAATTGAAGTGCAGCATCTAAAGAACAGATACTACACTTTGATCTTGTCCCGAAGGCTTGGATTTTTTGGAGACATTTAAAAGTGGAAAGAGGTCGTACATGAAAATACTTCAAAGAAGTCAAGATAGTACGACTATAATGGAAGCTTAGTTATGTATTTAGAAAATATATTTTTATTCTAAACTAAAGCCACTATTGAAAGGTCGTAATATAAATATATTATTCCTTAATTGGAATTCATTTTTGAGATGAGCATTATATATATTAATTTATTTTTATTTAGGACTACTAGTCTCATCTTTATTAGTAGTTGTTTTTCATCTTTTAGTGAATTGTTTATTCACAACGTTTCGGCCAACTAATTCCTCTGGCGGTGAGACGACAACAACTACGGATGCCAGTGATGGCTGAGAATGCAGTTAGGAGATTCGAAGTTCCTATCCGTCGCGGTTACCACCTAACGAAGGACAGAGGAATTAGTTGGCCGAAACGTTGTGAATAAACAAACCAATAAAAGATGAAAAACAACAACTAATAAAGATGAGACTAATAGTCCGAAATAAAAATAAATTAATATGTCGTAAGATAAGTTCAATTTGCTGATATTTATAGAGTTAGTGCGATTTTATATATCATTTATATGTAGTTAAAATGTTTTTGAATTAAAACTTATTCCTTGGAGGATTTAATACTAACTTTGAATACTTTACCATAAAAAATCACACACACACACACACACACACACACACACACACACACACACACACACACACACACACAGAAAAATACCCGTTCCAGGGTGGGTAAAATTATTTGTACCACTTTTATGTCCTCGTAAGAAGATTAACATCAACATTCTATGCCCGTAAACCTTATGTCTAGAACCCTTATTTTAATTTTAATCAAAATCCATAATATAATTTCGATTCTAGAAAATATCTAAAATTTAAGGCTTCAAGAAGAAATAAAAATTAATTGAATATTATTTGGATCAACTTGAGTACAAACCTGAAATATTTGAATTTTCAAATGAAAGTTTGTGCACATATGGCACTTACAAAAACTTTGAAATCCTCTAAAAAACTATCGTTTTGGAAATTTTAAATTGATGTTTAATACCTATTCTATTCCTTTTACCTCGTTTCCACTTTTTTGTTAATTGCTAGTAGATTCAGATCTTTATTTTACTGGGAGTTCTCACATAAGTCATGATTCATTCGTAAAGCAGGTAGTGTTCCCTGAGCAGTCTGAGTGACAACAAGCCAGATTTCCAGAACATTCAGCATCTTTTGATTACTGTTACAGATTTCTTTGTATTTTAACAACAGCCGTGTACCATTGAGTTCTCATTGATAATGACCCTTAGTTTTCTTTGGAATTTGAGTGACAATAAGACCACCCAGAATTTCATTCCATTCCTCATGCTTTTACAGTAGAAGTTTAGATGAGTTCTCCCTTATTTTCTGACTCTTTGTGACCATCTTCCATGGTACCAACCAATGTTATTGTCATCATATGTTATTTTGTTTGGTAGTGTAGGTAATGTCAGATTATGGAAATTTTCCTGCCTATTTATTTTGATAGTTTCAACTCTTTTAGATTTTGTAATATTCTTTCTATAATTCTAGTTGATTTCATGCATCATTATTTCACTACTGCTTGGTCGATCTCACCTTGTTGTGACTTGGTTTCTGTACTTCATGATTTTCTTAATATTTTAGCTTCATGTTTTCATCACTTCCAAGCTTCCTGTTGTGTCAACTCTCCTTTTGATTCCAATTTTACCAGTTTTCTAAAATTGTTCTTAGTGATCCTGCAATTAGTAGTATTCCAGTGGTCTTCTTCATGTTCCATATTATTATTATTATTATTATTATTATTATTATTATTATTATTTACTCACTAGAAGTAGTCACACACGTCATCATCATAGATTTCTCTTTAAGAACAACTTGTGGTAATCTCGAGTCTGAGTGACAACAAGTCTCCCCAGATTTCCAGTACTTTCCACCTCTTTTGATAACATTTGCAGATGAATTTGTAATATCATAAGAGCTTTGGTTTCTCATTAGCAGCGACCATTGTTCTTCACTGGAATTTGGATGGCATTAAGCCTCTCCAAGGTCCCAGTTCTCTTTACACTCATCCAACGGCGGTCTGTTCCTTCTTGTTAACTATTATGACATCCAATCTTCTTTCTTGGATGGGTTTATCCGTTTGTATATCCATGTCCCATAGAATGTTGTAACTTTCATTTTCAAGTTCTATATCAAATTTGTGCTTGTACCATTGTCTGAGTGTTCAAGATGCAGTTGTCTGCATAATTCCCAGTGTATTGCCTCCCCCATTTGATCATGTCTATTTTTATATTCTTTTTGGGCTAGTTTTCTATTATTATGTTGTTTGTTGTTTCGTCTTTTTGTCCACAGAGTTTACATCTGCTATTTTCTTGTGTCTTGTTTTGTCATTGCTTTGCTTTGGATCAACTTGAGTACAAACCTGAAATATTTGAATTCCGTTATCTTGTGTGCCTGTTATTAGAGATTCAGTTTCTCTGTTTAGGTTTCTTTTTTATTGCTATTTCCAAATGTTTTCGTAAGTTTCATTTTTTGTCATCTTAATAAATGATCCATGTAGCTGTTTCTCTTTCCAATTTTATTTTCTCGTCTTATACCTCATCTTTTTTTTTTTCTGTCTTGTTTTTTTTTCAGTGTCTCTAGCTGCAGTAATTATTCTTTCGGTGTTCTGCATTATGTATTTTTCTAATTCTTTTTTGTGTCAGTCTTCTATACAAACCAGCCCCTTCTTCCATCTTTCCTTTTCACATAGAGCCAGTCTATATCATCTTTTGGATATTGCTGCTGCTGCTGCTATTAGTATTATATTATTATTATTATTATTATTATTATTATTATTATTGTCGTTGTTGTTGTTGTTGTTGTTGTTGTTGTTGTTGTTGTCAACAGGAACCACGTTAAGCTTGACAACATCCGTAAGTGAAAGTGTTTCTTTGCAACAAACTGGATTCGAACTTGGCATACCCTGTTGTTGCTGCTGTTTGTTTGTTGGTTAGTGCCTTTTTTATTATTGTTCTTATAGATTGGTGGTCGTTTGTCGTGTTTACATTTATTATTATTTCCCATATTGTATTATCTGTATATGTAACCTACTTATAAGATCATTATAGCATATATGTTGATTCTTTTAGTTTCAGTATCTCCTAACAAATGCATGATGTATTCCATTTTAGATGACAAATTTTAAAGTTATATTTTATAATTTTGTTTTATTTGTTAAACGTTTTCTTTATTAATATTTCGCGTATGAATTTCGTGCTTTTGCTTTTGTTCTTTTGGGCAGAAGCAAATTGCTTACCTCTAGAAAACGACAATACATCACACTTGTACTGTGATCGAACTGTTCACTTAAACAGCTGAAGTATTCTGTAGAAAGATTTTAATCCACTTTCGGTATTTAAAATCTGCACGATTAGTATGAAAACGCCAGTTGTATGACGCCATGATTGATATGCTCTCCTATCAACAAGACAGACTTTGAGAGCGAGAGGCCAAATATTCTGATGCCATTTAATACAGTTAATATGACAAAGCCAGTGAGTGCCATAAGCGAGTGGCATTCTTTACCTCATTTGATGATTAACAACTTGGTAATTAGATGACATTAGTTGGTCATTAGAGAGAGAGACTTAAGCGCTTAGCTTTGGTAAAATTAAAGGCATTTATCAATTGCATGTCAAGGCAGGGCATTCATTTAAATGAAATTAACCAGAAAAATCTGTTCTCTTCACCAACAAATATTTTTTCTTGTCACATTTTTTTGTTTATGACTTTTTCTGCTTTTTTTTTTTTTTAAAGAGTTAGCATTCAATCAATCGAGTTTGTTAGTTACTAGTTGAGTTACTTGCCAGTTGAGGGCTTATAGCTATGATCTTAAAAAATTCAACCCCTTTATCTCCATTTGTGCAACGATAGGTATGTATATATGTTTATATATTTGTATGCACAAATTTCACCACTAGATTAATTTTCCTGTCATTAGAAATTGAAAAACACACACGCCAGGCATTGGAGTGGGTAATGTAGACTATATTATGCTTAATTTAGTTTTTATTCAAGGGAATGAAAAGAAGGTGAAAGCCATCTGTGAAAATTCAGATATTTCTGATTTTGTGTCATTTTAACAATAGGTATTAAACATCACTTAATCAATATT
The DNA here is from genome assembly GCF_053919585.1 of Euprymna scolopes. Taxonomy (NCBI): domain Eukaryota; kingdom Metazoa; phylum Mollusca; class Cephalopoda; order Sepiida; family Sepiolidae; genus Euprymna; species Euprymna scolopes. The sequence continues at coordinate 72,259,905 of NC_136490.1, read as the reverse complement.
TATCAAATTTTAGTTTCTTTGGTGTATTTTAAAGGGGTTAGGGACAAATATGAGAACAACCTCACATTTGAAAATTTGAAAAAATTCAGATTTGCATTGAACTTGACTGATAATCATTAAGCAAGATTCCGTGGATTGATTCTTAAGATCTCATAAGCTTAAACCTTAAATTTTAGACATTTTTAGAATCACAATCATGCGATGGATTTTGATAAAAATTGAAAATAAAGGATTCTAGACATAAGGCTTGGCATCATCACATTTTCATTTTAATCTTTGTAAGGGTGCATAACAGTGTTGCAAAACTGTTATCTTTTTGGAATTAATTTTACACGTCCTGTGACAGAGTATTCTTTTAGTTTCTCTATACAAGTTGATTAAACTAAATTTTAGTAATAATAATGTTTCATAATTTAAAAAAAGTATATAATGAAACCCTCCCCCCAATATTTTAATAGTTTGTGAATGCATATAAGTAGATTAGAGTTTCTTTTCTTAAAAACACATTTCTCATAAAATGTGTACACAAAGCTGTTGCTGTAATCTGTATAAAAAAAACAATGGAATTCTAAATTATAAGAAAATCAATATGTAAATTAGACGGATTCATTTGCTTTGGTAAGTGTTGTTTCTTTTTATATGTAATAGACATTGCATGTTAATGTCGTAATTTGTTTCAAATGAAATCTATCACAGAATTTTACATCAACAGCAGTATTATCAAAATATCATAAATAATTTACAGTGTTTTAAAATAAAAAATAAAACCTTTTGAGAAATATGACAGTTACGGTTAGAGGGAGACATAAAATAGTCGATGTGCCTCCTATCTCATATGCAGAAAAATAATTTAAGGATCAAGCACATTGAACTCTTTAGTTTTTAGTCTCTATTTACTTTCCTCCCACATTGGCAGATTTAGACACAAGGCCAATTATTAATGTAGGGAAAGTGCATCTCCTCCCAAAAAGGGCAATTTGGATTGGGACAAAATTAAAATTCAGTTTAGCAAGACCTTGCATTCTTTACTGATCCATTTCATAAGTACCCGATTTCTTTCTAGAAAGAGTTCTAACTAAAAAGACATTGTGGAAACGAATGCTAATAATACTCATCTGATTAATACGAAATGAATAACAAAAACAATAACCAGAGCAATAGGAATCAAGATATCACGTGACAATGATTTCTCAATTTTTTTATTTAAGTGATAAATTTGTATAAATGTACCATCAAAATATTACAATGGTTTTTAAGCCTTTTTTCTGTGAAAGTTTGTATAAAAGCCATACCAGAATATAACAATGATTTCTCAAATTTTTATTTAAGTGATAAATTTGTATAAATGTACCATCAAAATATTACAATGGTTTTTAAGCCTTTTTTTCTGTGAAAGTTTGTATAAAAGCCATACCAGAATATAACAATGATTTCTCAAATTTTTATTTAAGTGATAAATTTGTATAAATGTACCATCAAAATATTACAATGGTTTTTAAGCCTTTTTTTCTGTGAAAGTTTGTATAAAAGCCATACCAGAATATAACAATGATTTCTCAAATTTTTATTTAAGTGATAAATTTGTATAAATGTACCATCAAAATATTACAATGGTTTTTAAGCCTTTTTTCTGTGAAAAGTTGTATAAAAGCCATACCAGAATATAACAATGATTTCTCAAAATGTTTTTTTTTTCTTGTAATAAGTCTTGAAATATTACAACGATGTTTCAATTGCCTTTTTTTGCAATGTCTGTATGAAAATGGCATTGTAATATTAGCCTGATTTTTCTAGTTTTCTCATTAGTTATAAGTATATAAAAAACATGTTGCAATATTACAACGACTTTCCAAGTTTTTTCTTCTGTAATTAGTCGGTATAAAATCACGTTGGAATGTTGCAAGCAACCTATGCATTGTTTTTGTCCAGTCATTCAGACAGTGATTGCGTTGAAAAAAGCCAATGAATCAATTCACATTAGCATTATATCAGAAAAAAAAACCCTTAGATGAGTAGCACTCTAATGTTTTTGTGAACAATGACCAATTCCCAAGTAGCAAAGGATGCCGATTACAAAGCAAAAATAAGAATAATAAAAAGGAAAAGAAAAAATACAGATTCCAATAAAAAAGGGAGAAATGTTTAGCTGATTTACAGAACCGGATTCGTAAAAGAACACAACCTTGTTTTTGTCATTGCTTTAGATTCACTAATGAATTAGTTTATTGTATGCACATGTTTTCAGCAGAGTGTTTTTTGTTGTGTTTTTTTGTTTTTTTTTTACCACAAATAAGCCTTCAATAGTCTTGTGCCCTATGGCTTACTTCCATCAAAATGGATCAAGAATTGAACGTATTTCACGATCTACCTTTTAGCCATTACCGTGTTCAATGATAAAACTTATTAGCAGCAGCAACCGACGCTGCTGCCGCCGCCATGATACCAGCCTTTCTATTCAATGTTTTAGCTGATCGACTCATTAACAGTCACCCCTTTAATGAACATTTTGAATTGCTACTCTTCAATGTTCATCTTTTTCTTATCATTGTTTAACAACAGCAGCTAATTTTGCGAGATCAAATTCTTTCTCTTCTCGTTTTAACATTTTAATCTTTTGCTTTAAACTGTTAAGAAAGACAAAACAAAAGTAAACTTATTTTTACTGTAAAGTCATGGATTTCTATCATAAACACACATGGTGTTATTCTTTTGCGTTTATTCATTTGCACTTATTTTTCATTAAATATGTGATTTATGAAAACACACAGATGTTTATTAATGGAAAAAAGATGTATTTTCTTACAAAACCTATGTGATTTGTATTGAAAATGAAGAGTTCTTATTAGCATTACCAAAGCATTATTATTTTCAGATGCATATATATAGATATATATATATATATAGACAATTTTTTTTACATACGGGTAACAACTTATCAAGGCCCAAAGACCACTCGAGGGTGGGGGCTTGAAGAATGTACAATAGTCAATGGGACAATATCGTAGTAATCATTAATAGTGGAAATTTAGTATATTGGATAACTTAAGAGGAACGGCTCATCAAGAATTTGTTTATGTTGAACTTGAAGACAGTCAGATCGTTGTCAGCTGGAAAGCAGGCAAACGGAAAAGAGTTCCACAGGTGTGCAGTTCTAAGAAAGAAGCTTTGTTCATGGAATCTACGTTTAGGTTTAGGCACGGATAAAGAGTGTGGGAAATTATTGATAGTGGTTTCAGATAGATGGGTGTTTATCGTGAGAGTTTGACATGGGGGGGACCATAGATTGGAGCTCAGACGAGCACTTACCATGAAAATAACAATAAAGCAGAGACAGGCTCGCAACGTCTCTTCTGTGAGAAAGAGGTTGCAGGGAAAAGAAAAGGGCATCTCCTACTAGGCTATGAAGTCTATTTTGGACTCTGTCAAGGCAGGATAAGTCCTTTCTAGCAGCCCTTGCCCAGATGTGGCAACAATACTCTATCCTTGGACGTACCTGGCTCTTATATAGGTAGAGAATTGCATCAGCAGTGAGATCTCTATTGGATCATAGAAGCATCCCACCATTTATTCAGCGACCTTGGCAACAGATTTGATGTACATGTTCCATTTCAGATCAGGTCAAACTTATCAAAACATGGAGCCTCCCTCAGACGAAAGCCATTCATTTCAGTTGATGCCAGATGGAGATCAGAGCGTTGATGATGTAAATATAGAAGCTTGGTTTTAGATGCATTAAAAGTAACCAGCCACCTCTTTCCCTATGGTACCATGTGCTCAAGATCAGAGGAGAGTGAGTCAGAAGGAACTTGGTCGTTTACAACCTTTAGTGTGCTGCCATAGATGGTTGTGTTGTCAGCATAAATGTCTATGATGATCTAAGCATGTGATTTGGAAGATCATTAATGTAGATCAGGAAGAGAGTTGGGCTCAGGATGGACCTCTGAGAGACTCCAGCATTAAAATATGAGCTTCTTATTTCTGCCCATTTGAGAAGACATTTCAAGCTATACCGTAGCTGGAGATCTTGTGAATAAAACCTTTATGCCATACCCTATCAAAGGCCTTTGATATGTCAAGAGCAATGGCCCTAGAAAGGAAGCCTCCATCGAGAGATTAACTAATCCTATGAGTTATAACCGTAAGCATATCTGCTGTAGATTTATCAGAATAGAAACTATATTGCATGTCACGAAGAAGGTTATATTTGCTGAGGTGGTTGACCACTTCTCTATTTATCACAGATTCCAGCAACTTACTCATGACGCACAGGAGACTCATGGGTATGTACTGAGAAAGAGATAACCAATCATCTGAATTCTTAAATAGAGTGCATACTGATAAGATTTTCCAGGGTATTCGGAAGCAATTCTCCTGAAGACAACGCTTAAACAACTTTGTAGGTGTGGGAGCTAGTTTTGGTTGAAGCTTTTTCAGTACTATAATTAGAATGCCGTCAGGGCCATTTGCTTTACTAGAATCAAGGTTTTTGATTAGCTTAGCACAGATATTTGTATGTGGCATAGCATGTTTTCTGATACATGAAGAAATACAGAGGGTTGGCGACCTTGGTCGCATAGGGTAAAATTAGCTGCAAAGTTTTTTGCAAAGAGTTTGGCTTTGTCCAATGCTCACAAGATTAGCTCAGGTTCATTGATGATGGTTGGGATAGAGTACATGCTTCTATTCAGGATACTGTTTGCTATTTGCCAAAACTGGTGGGAACCAAGCCGCTGCTCAGCTACTTTGGACTTGACAGACTGAGCATACAACTCTCTTGCGTTCTTTATTACTCTTTTACAGTGTTTCTGGCAGTCCTGAAAGTGGCTTTAGTCTTAGTACATCTATTACGTTTGAATCAATGGAAAAAGTGATTTCTGTGCGCAATGTCAGCAGTACATTCTGGTGAGAACCAAGGCTGACTGTTAGGTTTGTACTGGAATTTTTTTGAGGGTATGAAATGGTATATACCTAAAATTAATCATTCCATCAGGTCTGATACTATAGAGGATACATCCTTTTTAAACATAGAACACAGAGGTAGATCTGATATAAATGTATGGAAGCTATCTCAGTCAGCCATAGAGTATCGATATATTGTATAATATTGGTTGAAACCCAATTACAGGAGACTAAACCAGACCTATTATTCCTAAGGGAAACTGGCACTGGGCCAACTATTTCCGTAGAAGAGTTTGTAATTAAAGGATACTCTAACTTTATTCAATAACGCCATGTGCATGAAATATGTGCCTACAGTAAAGATGGCTTTCCATGTGGTAGGGACATCTTCAGAGAAGATCTTAAATTACCCTATATGTGCTTCCAGGTTGCACTTGCTCATACTATTACATTTATATTTGCACTCTATCGCCTCCACAGCAGTGGAGTTACTATCTTTAAAAGCATATCTGAGAAAATTGACCACATCCTGTCTGCTTATCCTTCGGCTAACATTCACCTCTGTGGAGACTTCAATGTTCACAATGTGGAATGGTTAACCCACTCAAACAAGAGAGATGACGAGGGAAAGTTCTGTCACGATTTCCCCATTGCTTATTACCTCACTCAGATTATTCACAAACCCACCCATATCTCCTTCTCCAACATCAGGGGTCTACATTCCAACCTTCCAAAGGTTGAAACCCAATTACAGGAGACTAAACCAGACATATTATTTCTAAGCGAAACTTGTATTGGACCGACTATTTCCCTAGATGAGTTTGTAATTAAAGGATACTCTTACTTAACATCAAAATCTGACCCCTAAGATCGCCATGGGTATGAAATATGTGCCTACATTAGAGATGGCTTACCATGTGGTAGGGACATCTCCAAAGAAGACTCTAAATTGCTCTATATGTGATTCCAGGTTTCACTTGCTCACACCACTGCATTTATATTTGCCCTCTATCGCCCCTACAGCAGCAGAGTTACCATCTTTAAAAGCATATCTGAGAAAATTGACCACATCTTATCTGCTCATCCTTTGGTTATTATTCACGTCTGTGGAAACTTCAATTATCACAATGTGGAATGGTTAACCCACTCAAACAAGACAGATTATGAGGGAAACATTTGTCACGATTTCTCCATTGCTTATGACCTCACCCAGATTCTTCACGAACCCACCTGTGTACCCGACACTGACGGGCAGTATGCAAGTCTCCTAGACCTTTTTCTTACAACTTGCTTTGAGCTATGTTCATCTTCCGTTCTGCCTCCACTGGGATCTTCTGATTACTTTGTTGTATCAGTTAAGATAACACACACACATATATATATATATATATATATATATATATATATATATATATATATATATATATATATATATATAAAGGTTATGAGGAGTTTTTTGAAGCATGAAAAACGATGTCACTTTTTGTATTTAATATTTAGTATCGAAATGAAAAAGAAAAAGGAAACGGTTGAAAGAACTGGAGATTTGTAGCGAGGACAGCGTTCATTCCTAGCAATCATGTTCGAAAAAGTTTATGTGAATCATTTTAGCCGTTTGTGGAAGAAGATTGTGTTTTTTAATATTTTTTTAATGTTGCAACGTAAAAGCGTTTAATTCAAACGGCAAAAATGAGATGCAATTGATTTCAATATGTATAATGGAATAGAAATGAAATTGTTAAACGGTAAAAATAATGTAATTATTAGTTATGAATAATAATAATAATAAAATAAAAAATAATAATAATAATAATAATAATAATAGTAATAATAATAATAATAATAATGAATAATAATAAAACTACTGAAGAGGGCAAAGTTAGAGACAATGTCAGCTTTTTTAATGGTGAGTAAGAGATAAAACTAATAATAATAATGAATAATAATAATGATGATAAAACTACTGAAGAGGGCAAGGTTAGAAACAATGCCGGCTTTTTTAATGGTGAGTAAATTCCATCTCTCCCTCAATAAAGATGGAACAAACATATTTATTTATATAAATAAGAAATAAATGAATAATAATAATAATAATAATAATAATAATAATAATAATAATAATAAAAATAATAATAATAATAATAATAATAATAATAATAATAATAAAATCAATAAAATTAATATTAGTCAATAATTAAATGAGAATACAAATTGTCTCAGTCCCGAAGGAATTCTCATACACAGACCGAGGATAATATCAGAGCAGGTACTTAAATGTATGTGCTTTTGGCTCGAAAGTCACTGTGTGTGTGTGTGTGTGTGTGTGCGTGCGTGCGCGCACGCGCGCGTGTGAGTTTGTTTTTTATTGACTCCGAAACTGCCAGGCCGATCTTTATGAAATTTAATAAAAATGTATTTGACGTGTCTTGAATAAAAAACCTATCTAAGAATACTTTTGTATCAGAATGTCTTCGATAAATATCAATAATCAATAATCAAAAAACTCTGATGAAAGAAGGAACAAAATTAACACCTTATACAGCCTAACATCACAAGTACCTTTGCAAAGTTTTATTATCACAGAAGCCGATATGACAAGGACGCATTGGAAATGATAGTTTCTGTTGAAAACAAAATTGAGCCATGACTTATTTTTTACAAGGGAGTTACTACTTATCAAGTCCCGAAAGCCACTTGAGGATAAAGTTAAAGAAAACTTTCCAACCGGACTATTAACATTACACTGGATTTAATTTTGGACTTCATTCTCTCTAAAGAATTATTTTTGTCTTTCGGGTTACCTTGAGAGAATCTTCATGCAAGTTGAAATATTATGTGCGGTTTGTTTTTATTGTATTTTTACATTTTTTCACTTGTTTTTCTTGGCAATTTATGACTATAATAAATTGTGGTTTCACTTAATGCCATAACCAGCAAATTCTAGCATTGCTACAAATATAATTTGTTGATTTCTTTCTATCCTCTGATGAGAAAAATAGCAAGAATAGCATTTTTTGACACTTTGCGGGATAAGGACTTTGTAAATTGTTTTTTGGAGTATTCAGTCGAACAATAAATTTCAATTGTAAAGTTCAACTTACAGTTTTAATTTTCTTTCTCTTATAATAAGGCCTATTGAGCTTTTTTTTATTCGGTTGGGATTAAATTATTTATATATAAATACTGGTATTTATATTAGATTGAAGTTTACAATTGTGCATATCAGGTAAACACTACATCCTTTTGATTTCATTACTTATATATATATATATATATATATATATATATATATATATATATATATATATATATATATATATATAAGAACAAATAGTTATTAAAACATGTTAAAAACACTTTGAAAAAGAGTTCAAAACATATTTAATCTGAAAAGGAAACACTTAATAAGTGGATAGTCCTTAATCCGTGGAGTTTCGAAGAAATACTTTCCTTCTCATCAGAGGGTAGGAATTAGCAAAATGCGGGATCGGATTTTGCATACAAAAGTATTTAATGAAACTGCAAGTAAGTCAAAGATCTTACTTGATAACAAAAAGTGGAGCAGAGGAAATAGGGTGAAGAAAAAGGTGATTTCACGTGAATAGATAGTCTGGTGAAAGGTAAATTATCCAAGGACGGTAAAATCCAAAAATGTAAATTCAAGATAGTTAATTAAATTTCCATTCGCACAAGTAAAATCCAAGGAAATTTTTATGATATATATATATGGATAGATAGATAGATAGATAGACAGATAGTTATATATATATATATATATATATATATATATAGATATATAGATATATAGATAAAGATGTATATATATATATATATATATATATATATATATATATATATATATATATATATATATATGCAGGGGTTGGACAAAATAAACAAAAATACCTAACATTTTTGGCATCAATCTTTGAACGTGTTTAAAACAATCAAATCTTGACATATTTTAATGCTTTTTTTGTTTATTATTTATGTCATATGATTTGCTTAATTAAAATAAATTTCTTTTACAGATATTTAAAGATATCAAAAGCTTTTCCTATAAAAATGCAAACCTTACGAACTTCCAAAGAAGCCAAAATGTCGGAGCTCGTGTGGCTGGTGCTATTGTAACAGAAACTGCAAGAATGTTTAGCGTTTCAAGAAGCACTGCCTCAAAAGTAATGACTGTTTTTAAAAGAGAAGGAAAAACGTCGTCAGAAAAGCACAAGCCTGGTCGAAAGATGAAGATGTCTGAAAGAGCCTATCAGATTCTTAAGCGGATTGTTAGAGAAGATCGCTACACCACGGCTCCTAATATCACTGTACAGCTCAAAAAAACCTTTACAGGACTCAGTTTCCACAAAAACTATTTGTCAAGAGCTGTACAAATCTGGATTTTACGGAAGAGCTGCAATTAGAATCCCTCTGCTCTTAAAGACAAATGTTTCAGCGCGATTAGAGTAGTGTAAAAAACCTCCAAAATTGGTCTCTCGACCGCTGGAAAAATGTGATTTTCTCTGATGAATCATTGTTTTCCTTAGTTCCCACCACCGGCCAAGTCTACGTTTGGAGACCGCCAAAAGAGGCATTTTATCCAGACTGTCTTCTCCCAACCATAAAAAATGGAGGGAGTTTGTGATGATTTGGGGTGCTATTTCTTGGAAATCCTCTGGACCAATGATTACTCTTCATGGAAGAATTAACAGTCGAGATTATTTAGGAATTTTGGGTGACCAAGTTCATCCTATGGTTCAAGAACTGCTTCTGGATGAGAATGCCATCTTTCAAGATGATAATGCTCCAATTCATACAGCTAGAATTATAAAAGATTGCCACGAAGAGCATTCAAATGAAGTTGAACATCTGATTTGGCCACCATAATCCCCAGATCTCAACATTATTGAACATTTATGGTCGATTTTGGAGATTCGAGTAAGAAATCAATTTCTGCCGCCATCTTCTCTAAAAGAATTGGAGGATGTTTTAGCTGAAGAATGGGATAAAATTGCTTTGAAAACAATTCACAATTTGTATGAATCAATACCTCGGAAAATTGTGCAGACACACTTGCATATATGCAAGTGTAAGAAAAAAAAGCACGCAAATCTGCAAACAGGAGAGGTGATTAATACATTTTGTAATAACTGTCGTGGTATTCGATCTGGAAGAGGAGTTTCTAGGAAACATCAAATTCACCCGCAGTCACCAGTTTCATGTATATTCTGGTTAAGAAAGATTACATACAGCACTTAGTATTCCCAAATGGTTACCTATCTAGTACTGACCAAGCTCAATGTCACTTAATTTTGATGCTCTAATGGGAACCGGTGTATCAACGTGATTATGCCATACGTGCAAGGTGATTCCATAGCCACTATTTGCTAATGATAAGATTCTGAATAGTCAAGTGCGAATGGCGAAGTTGAATTCAAGGATTCTTATTTTGCATTTATGATTTTCATATGTTCTAATCCTGTAGATAATAATTATTTGCTTGTATATTAAATGATTTGTCCTTGCACAGCATGCACAGCATTTCAAAACATGCACATCCTTTAAATACATTTACTTTCTCTCTCTTTCTCTTTTTCTTTCTCTCTCTCTTCCTCCCTCTCTCTCTTCATCTCTCTTTATCCTGTCAACTAATGTGAAAAGGCTCAGTCAAAATAAACCTGTAGCTGAAACATGTATGCACATAAAAATTTATTCTAAATAAATATATAGTTCTACATGGATAGTGAGCACTATTATATAAACACTGAAAGGATTCACTAGGTGGATTACCACACTTATGTGTAAAAGATTTTATTCATTTTATATAATATATCGAAGATAGCCTAAAAAGAAGTTAATGTTATAGAGAGAGAGGAAGGATAAATAAAGAAATATAATATATAACTTTCTTAGAATCGTTGTGGTGTTTTATAAAGTGGCAGGGGAGTGATTAACCGAGAGAATATGTTAAAATTATAACCAAAATGTGAAGAGAGTGAGCCCAGCTTATTTGCAGGGTGAAATCAAACACAACAAATATTGAAAAAGGAAGAAGTAATGCTAATATTTGGAGGCTGTTTATAAAGAAAATAGCTGTACCTAGCCGGCATTGCCCAGGATGCAACTAAGTCATTTTAGTTTTCATGTTTTATGCGCTTGCACATCTTAAATCTTCTAGTAGACAACTTCTATTATATTCTTTAATTTAAAATAAGTTATCTCCCTTGCTGATATTTTATCTTTAGATAACGATTTAAAAATGTTTCATATACGAAGTCATGTAGCTAAGTACTTTATTATATTGCCAGTAGAAAAGTTACAAATGAAAATTTATTAGTCAGATGTCATCTTTGATTTGTCAACTTAGATGAATGCTATTTGAATCTGATTTTCAGCACCCGACAGATTACTTTATATATATATATATATATATATATATATATATATATATATATATATATATATATATATATATATATATATAGTAATTTATGAAAATATATAATGGCAATTAAGCTACACAGAATATTCCACGTTTCATTCTTGTGAGAATTCACCAGGTTTACGAGAATGAAAAGCAGAATATTCTATGCCTTATGCCATATATATGTTGATAACTTACTACCTAGCTCTACATATGTATTGAGTACTGTTGAATTAAATACTGTAAATTTACGCATAAAATTATATCTTTTCTTTGTATATTAATTTATGGTATTAAATGAAGTGTAGTCATATATATATATATATATATATATATATATATATATATATATATATATATATATATATATATATATATATATATATATATGTATGTATGTATATATATAAGATGGAGGACAATATTTTCCAAAGGATTGATGAACATTATCATAGTCATGAAAAAATAGTTGCTTAGAGTACATGATAGCTTAAATCATGGCTAAAAAAGGCTGTGTCTCGGAGTCAAAGAGTGCCCAGGGATTTCTTAAACTAAAAGAAAATATTTTTACTTTGTGTGTGTGTGTGCGTGTGTGTGTGTGTGTGTGTGTGTGTGTGTGTGTGTGTGTGTGTGTGTGTGTGTGTGTGTGTGTGTGTGTGTGAGTGTGTGTGTGTGTGTGTGTGTGTGTGTGAACCCACATAGTTTTATTTATCTGTAATTCATATGAATTATGATGCATAATATTAAGTAGCATTAGATGACTAATAGAGAACGTAAAGGGGCTTAAAAGAAACTTTGTACCCCTTGACAAAATTCCTTGCAGAAGCCCCGCAGGATTAAAAAAATATTTCGTTTTAATCCATCCACAAAAAAAAAAAGAAATAATTTTTTTTACAAATGTGAATTTATTGATAGAACTTGTTTCAAATTTTATTCTCAAATGAAAAATGTATGTACATCCATGTATACGCAATTTCTTATAATTATTCATAAAATATAGAGTAATAGCTTGTCTATGTATGTATGTATGTATGTATGTATGTATGTATGTATGTATGTATGTGTGTATGTATGTATGTATGTGTGTATGTATGTATGTATGTATGTATGTATGTATGTACACAGCATAGCATATATTGATTTTATAGAAGCATATTTACATTTTCATATATTAATTTATTTGTATTATTTGAATTGTTTGAACTAGTTTTATTATCTTTGGTTTTATTCTAACAACGTTTCGGCCGATGTATTGTGCAAATAACAAGATGAAAACAGTCGTCTGAACAATCCAAATGATACATTTTATCAAGTCTCAGCTCATAAATTTATCATATTCATTGAAGACATATTTGTTATTTAAATAACGCATCAATATCTTACTAAAAACAATAATATATCATCATGATAATTTTTACACGTATTCTTAAAACTTCACTTCAGTCTTGTTTATCAACTGAGATGTGCAAAGCAAGTGTTTCATGTTAAATATGATGATGACCTGCTGCAAATCTTTCATAGTGTCATCAAAAATATTAACCTGGACTTCATAAATGCTGCATACATAATAGTTGTGTTGGACATCAGATCATTGTGAAAATTATCAACCATGTAGCCTTGGCACAATCATCTTGACACACTGGTTCTCGCCAGATCACTGAAGTTAGGCAACATTGACTCTGGCCAGTACCAGATGGGTGACCATTTGGGAAGGTGGGGCACTGTCTGTACCATAAGATAAAATACCAATATATGGCATAATCACATTGACACACCGGTTCTCGCCAGATCAGCAAAGTTAAGCAACGTTGAGCCTGGCCAGTACCAGATGGGTAACCATTTGAGAAACTAGGTGCTGTATGTACTGCAAGGTAAAATACCAGGTTGAGAAACTGGTGTGGTCTATCCTTCGCTCGAGGGTAAATGGGACTCTCTTAAGCCGTGGTAAGCACTCCATTTTGTAATGGCGTCATGATAAAAAATATCCTTGATAGCCCTGGCAAAGTATCAAGTACTCAGCTACTGACAAGATTTGAATTACACTACAGACTCGTGTAGTGAGTTCAATCTCGGCTATGGTCACGCTGGATTGATGTATCCTTGGCTCTTATGAAATTTGTGTTCACTGCCGATTTTGATGGAGCCGAAGAATCCTTGGACCTTGCAATATTCAAAGTGAAGTAATTAATGCACCAACAAAGCAACAATTCAAAGTAAATTTGGACAGATGATGGGCTACTGTGCTCTCTTTTCTACAAATTGAAGCACAAAAAAAAAAATTCAAATAAATTGAATTGAATTACATTTCACCACTTACACTTTCTATCTATAAAATACTACATTTTGATGGACTATTTTATTTCTATGTGAAATGATTCTTTTATTATACAATGAAAAAACCATGCATGAGCTGCACTTCCGTTGGACTACTTATCCATTTTCCCCTATAGCGAAGGCAGTCAATCCAAGCAAACATAAAATGTGCCCCGTCTAGCTCAAAGTGGCATGGTACACTTATTTAACTTTGGACAAAAACATATCTTCTTAACCTCTTTCTTATGTCGGTTAAGTGAATACATGAAATGAAGTTGATAAAGTATGTTATAATAGATTTCGTCCTTACGTCATCTTTTAACAAATATCTTATTTATACAGTATAATAGCAGTTCCAAACATCTTCGAAACGTGTGGAGAGGAATAGGGTGGAATTAAAAATTAAAATTAAATAAATAAAATTGAATAATAAAAAATATATAAAGGAATTTAAATCTATAGAAAGCATTACAATGCAGGTGTAATGGATAGACATAAATGGAAGCAAATTAAGATATAAATGTGGAATAAGTGATGCAGATTAACCTTTATTGATATAATACATACACACACACATATATATATATATATATATATATATATATATATATATATATATATATATATATATATATATATATCATGTATTATGTTCTTACGTACATCAGCATGGTTAAGTGGAGGATCTGTATTGTAATATTTCGGGAAAACACTTTTGTCAAACGTGTGGTTGACTTTCAAATGTGCATTACGTAGCTATTGTAAAAATATGCAAATTCTATAGCAATTGGAAATGTATTTTTTTTTAATCTATTATTATTATTAAAAAATATGACTAAAAGAAAACTAGTCAATGGCCTCATGAGATTTGTGATTGCAATATAATTGCATATGTGTAGGAATTCATCTGCTTTTTCAGAGACTCAAACCGAGAGATATTTTTTATAATCGTAATTGAAAAAAACTTTTCTGTATCGCTTTTGCATTTAGTTCATGGAGTATATTCTTCACATTTTTTTGCCTTGTTTGCTCCTTGCACATATGGCGATATATATGAGGGAATGATCAGTTACGTTAGCAAGATTATTATATATTACTTATACAATTATATATTGATAAGCAATCTATAGTAGTGGTCTCAGAGGTTACTTGTAAATCAAACCTGTGCAGTTAACTAAGATGTTATCCTTTTGCTTTGTCCATATACAAGGTGCAACAATAAAATTGTCACCCTAAGGAAAACAACACTACAGCTTTATTTTAAAACTTTTATTGACAAAATCAATCAGGTAACTTGATTATGTAGTAGAGTTGACATCGATTCAATGTAGCTGCCTTGAGCCTAAATCACCATTTTGATATGGGTTCAGAACTAGGAGCATGCCTTGCCCACAAGTGCCGGAGGAACCTTGGTAAATATTCGGCCGATGGCAGCGATCAGACTGGCTTTGGTGTTGTGGAAAGTCATATTGGTGATGTTTTCGACATATGACCAAACTAAGTAGCCCAATGGGTTCAGGTCGGGAGGGGGGCCAGTGAGAGAAGGGTACAAAATCGTAGCACCTCTTTCTGAAGCCAAGCCTGCATCTTTTTGGACTTGTGAGCTGGCGCCAAGTCCTGCTGCCACACCCAGGGTCTGCCAGTGGCCACCTGATTGCACAAGGGGATCACCACACTCTTCAGTTGCCTTTCAAGCCGACTTCGAAGATGTGAGGTGGCATGATGTGGCCCTCACTTGAAACCACACCAAAGACCATAACTGTGGCCGGAAACTTTGTTTTCATCACCCTAGCCACTTCCTTGTTATTCATGACAATCCAGCGATGCATTTTCAGGGTGCTCACAATGGTCCTGTTTTCATAACTTGGATCGGTAGAGAGCATGAGTTGCACAGTGGCACATCTCCGAGTTCACTTGTTGAACATTGTGTCACTTTAAGGCATGATAGAAGGCTCCTATTGCTCTTGGGATTTGTACACAACTGGCCAACTAGTCTGCAAAACAAATAAAAAGAAAACTGGTTTTGATTCAAAGGAAATGGAATCATGCCGTCCTTCTAGGGCAACAATTTTATCATTTCACCCTGTACTCAAGACATGGGTTAATATAGTATTATCTCAATGACCTCTGAAACCACTATAAATAACTAATCAATACATAATTGTATAGTATTATAAATAATATATTACATGGATGTTGAAATAAATATAAAAGTTGATAGAGCAAAATTACAATCAAATCGACTCATATATTGCAATTATATATTTCGCACAAAAATAATTTCCCTTTGGGAGAAAGGATATTATGCAGAGGAGTAATACCTTTTCCAGTGGCCATCAGGAGTCCCTCAACTGGTCTCCAAGCATCCCAGCATCATGGGAAGCACATTACACAGCCTCTCCATAGCGAATGACCATCTGTGAATTGTGAAGAGCCACATCCTTCTCAAGGTTACCCTGTTATTATGGTTAGGCATAAACAGAACACAGCGAATCAAGAGGAGTAAACCTCGATAATGAATCCTGTTACTCTATGGGTAACAGTAGTCCTAGTTACACTCACCGACAAACTTCGCAGATGATCAGATTAAATTGAAAATGGGAAAGCATACAAGCTCTAGTTAGCAGAGAACTGTGAAAGTAGAAAAGTGCCTAGTTGAAGGTGAAGATATTAATGTTTTTAGGCAAATTTTTCGATATTTATCGTCTGAAAAGTCGAACTTCCAAATGATGATGATTGTGAAATTCCATCGCCTCTGTCGAAAGTTTTAGGAAGACATGCAAACATACATACATTTATATATTGGTAACTAACACTTTTCGATCCAAACCGATTAAAAAGCTTGCTCTATCTTTGAATAACCTTTATGTAAAATTTCATATGTTTGGACCAGAAATTGTCTGAGTGATTTGATAGAGACAGCAGAGGTCAATTTTTTTAAAAGTTTAACGGCTATTATGACCCCTTAACATTTATTGTTTTGGGCTCAAATCAAGTTATTAAGTTAGATCCATGTCCAAGGAACCTATATCTAAAATTTCAATTGTTTATACCCAAAATTGGCGGAGGAGTTTGGTAGAGTCTTCAAAGGTGAAATCGTTGAACTTTGATCCCTTAACACCCAATTTTCTGGCTGACAACGGATTACAAATATTTTCCCAAATCTCAATATCCTGTATATCAAATTTCGAGTCTGTAGACTAAAAATTGACAGAGTTATTGTGTAGGGAAATGTACACACACACAAACACACACAGACACGCTCACTTTATAGATATACTAGCATTTCAGCCCGGCGTTGCCGGAGTGTTTGGAGGTGTGTGTTGAGCAAAAAAAAAAAAGTAGTAGTAGGAAGGAAGGCTCAAACCCGTGCCGCAAAGGAGGAAAAGAACGGGAAAAAAACGTGACGTTTTTGTTGTTACGACCACAGCCAAACCATAAGTGACGAAGGTTTTAATAAAGACTAGACAATCGAAAAGAGAGGATGACTTTTGAAAATATCGGCGAAAATAGCGACCCTCCCCCTCTGTAGAAAATGCCCAGTTGAAGGTGAAGATATTAATGTTTTTAGCAAATCTTTCGATATTTGTTGTCTAGAAGGTTGAACTTCAAAATGATACTGATCTAGTAAAAATCCGTCGCCTCTGTCGAAAGTTTTGGACACACATGCAAACATACATACATACATACATTTATATATTGGTAACTAAAAATTTTCAATTCAAACCGATTAAAAAGATTGCCATATCTCTGAATACCCTTTATGTAAAATTTCAAATATTTAGACCAGAAATTGTCTGAGTGATTTGGTAGAGACTGCAGAGGTCAATTTTTTAAACCTTTAACCCCTATTATGACCCCTTAACATTTATTGTTTGGGCCTCAAATCAAGTTATTAAGTTAGATCCATGTCCAAAGAACCTATATCTAAAATTTCAAGTTTTTTGACCCAAAATTGTCAGAGGCGTTTTCTTAGAGTTCTCAAAGGTCAAATCGTTAAACTTTGACCCCTTAACAGCCAATTTTCTGGCCGACGACGGATTACAAATATTTTCCCAAATCACAGATGCATAGACACGCAAACACACAGAGAGACACACTAACACACACACGGACACGTTCACTTTTATGGATATATAGACTAGCATGGGTGCCCGGCGTTGCCCGGGCGTTTGGAGGTATATGCTGAGCAAATAAAAAAAGGGTTAATTTTTTTAACTTTGACCCCTATTATGACTCCTTAACATTTATTGTTTTGGGCTCAAATTAAGTTATTAAGTTAGATCCATGTCCAACGAACCTATATCTAAAATTTCAAGTGTGTAGAACCAAAATTGTTGGAGGAGTTTGGTAGAGTTCTCAAAGGTCAAATCGCTCCGAAAACCGATCACATAGATTTTCCCAAATCTCATTACCCTGTATATCAAATTTTGAGTCTGTAGAATGAAAATTGACAGAGTTATTGTATAGGGAAATGTAAACAGACAGACAGACAGACAGACACACACACACACACACACACACACACACACACACACAAACAGACACACAGATACGTTTACTTTTATAGATATATAGATAGATAGATTACAGAGAAATCAGAAATAAAGTATTGACATGAACTTAATGTACAAGAAAAGGACAAATGCTGTTTTATTGTTTCACGGATCTTTAGTGCTGTTGGTCTATCGGGTGTTTTCAGATGAAATCGAAACTTGGCCACATTGTTTTAATCTATACAAATCTGCTGCTATAAAGGAAATACATTTTTTAATACAGATTACCACATATATATATATTTATATATATTTTTTTTTCAAATTATTTTTTCATCAAATGTGTAAATTCAAAGTCTTTAAAATAACAGTTTCATGATTTAAATGGAACTAATTTTTATGTAAAAACAAATTCCTGTCGCTTGTCTAGGCAAAATTGATTAGTTAAAAATAAAGAAATCTCTTTTGTAGATAATCCACAATTTTCTTGAATCCTTCATCCGATTCTAATTTATGGCTTAATCGTTTGTGGATAAAGAAACAATAGTTTTTTTTTAAATTTTAAAGTAAAAACAACATCAGCTTTCTTCATTTATGTTGGTTAGATATAAAATGTATCAGATTTAACAATCAGCAGATTTACTTTAATCATCTTAAAATTAAGAGAATTATTTGCAAATAAATCAGGTTACAAAACGCATTCAATTATTGTATAATTAATGAAATAGATAAAAATAAGTTCATTTTAGTAAATTCTCCCGTGAGAAGATTTTCTATAAAAATTTAATAAAAAATTTAATAGATAAAAGTATGTTTTTTTTGTTTTTTTTGTTTTAAAATATGGACATAAATAACATTCAAGTTGACATACCACACTTTGATGCTGACTATCTAATTTTCAGTTGTTATTGTTATACCATGTCATTTGCCTAATGTGCTTTATAACACACGTGACACAACTTTTGACTCATGTACTTCATGACAAGTTATTAAAAAATATATACTTAATCCAGTGTGTGATAATATATAGATGCTCTTGAATAATCGCCTTTAAAGGATCTCAGCTAAATGGAATAACTCTCTTTAAAAAAAGATAAAATCTATTAACTTATTATTATGTGGAGTCTTACTTGTTATTAACATAGGTACAATTACAAAACATATTTTGAAACTAATGAATCCTGGACAACGCCAGATCGTAAAACCAGTAGCTAATAAAATGAGATTCATATTAATAACTTCTGATAAACTCATAGCACTTGTGCCTCCTTGACTACTCCGACTAATCTGACAGGCAGCAAAATCACACCCTCTACACTAATAGGGAGACAAGTAAATCAATAAAGATTGAAGTATCTTTGATCAAAGATTTTAGAGAAAATATTTTTCTTCTCCTAAATGAGTTGCCTTTTCTTTATCTATTACAAGCAGGGAGACCCGACGTTGCCTGAGATTAAATGAGGATTGACGAATGTTGTACAGCATACTTTTATTGCAATTGAAATCAGTGAGCTTGCCCATTTTTCAATCAAATCGACTGATTGATAGCTCCAGTTGGGGCTACACTGCGGTCCACTGGGAGGAAATTTCATATGCCTTCTAGCAAACACTTAGTCCATAACACAATGCAGTCTTCATTGCCAGTAGAGAACCTACTATTGATTTTATAAAATTATTTAATATAATAGCTTTAATTAAAGTTTAAAATTCAAAAGTCAAGTATCATGGTTCAATTGTGCTCTAAACAGAAACATTAATTTCGAATGTGCCCCTGTCTTATCAAATAACCTACTGTTGATTTTATATGCTGGGCCCTTTTGCTTGTGCAGTGATAAAACTTCTCAAAACTACTTGTGATATGAGGCTTTAAAAGGTAAAAAGGTATTAACTTTATTCAAAATCGGACTGCTCGTTCTTTAATCGGATTTTTCGATTATTGATTATAAAGTTTCGATACTTATCAGTGACATTTAAATACAAACCTATCTAAGAACACTCTCAAACTCATGAAGTATATTCATGGGAAATTTCCTAAAAATCGACCCAGCCGTTTCAGAGTCCATAGAGAAAAAACTCACACAGAGAGACAAAGTGTCTTTTATATATAAGTAGGGATTAGTTTTGGTGTATCAGCTTAAATTATTTTTGTTGATTTTGATAATTTCTTTATTTTATTAAATCATATTTTATCTTAAAGTGTTTTAATTCTATTTATCTGACATCTCAACATCTGAAATTCTTACACGTTTGAGACGTTAATGGAGAAAAAAAAACTAGAGAGTTCGATGCAAATGAGAAGACTAACAGTAAAGCAAAAATCAAAACTGATGAATATTGAGATTTCGTTTTTCTCTAAAATTCTTTTAAATGCCCCTTTCTCAATCTTGATAAAAACAAAAATCAATTCTAATAAAAACAACTCAATTGTTGGTTTTACTGAGGCAAACCACATTGTAGTCAGCTATCTTTTTTCTTTCTTTCTATTTTCTATTAGTTACTATCTGAATGTGGAAGAGCTTCCCTTTTTTTAAGCATTGAATGGCTTATTATTCATTGCCAGCGACACAAGCCATAGTTCAGTTAAATTTCTTTCAACCCTCTCTAAGATCTTCCCTCACACATGTATGCTTTTATTTGAACTCTCACTCAAACAATTTGCCTAATGACAAGCAGCTGTATTCAAAATGGTCCGATTATTTATCAACTGGCTGTAGCTTTCTCCCATGAATTAAATGTCCTCTTAGTCAAATAGACCTCATTTAGAAGGGAACAAACACGGTGTGAATACCTTATTCTAAGGTGTGGGCCCATCTCCCTCATTCCAATGAAGGTTCATTTTCTTTTTTTTTTTTCTTTTTATTCTTCTTTTTACCTTTTAAGTAAAATTACAGCTAGAAAGATAATGAATACATAGAAATGGCCTATAATTTCAACAAATAAAGATAAGAAGGAAAGAAAGTGAAGCTAGTGGAAGCGTGGTAAACCACAGATATAAAAACAATATTATGCTCTCCCTATAACAACTGTCGAAGGCTCATAATAAAAGATAAAAGATTACTTTTAAAGGATATATAAACATCTGCTCATTTCTTTTTCAGTAGAAAATTAAAATAAACGAGCTTTCCAGTTTTGGTTTTGTGTAAACCATCAAATGTGGAAATTAATCCAGAAATATGCACAAGAGATTTGTTATTGCAGATTTTATGTATGAGTTGCATAATTAATTTTCTCTTTCCTGTATTTGTTAACACTTCTTTTTAATAAATAATTTGTTGAGTTTTATTCTGTGGTTAATCTTTACTGATAAAGAGATTTATGTCCTAAAGCACTTTCCTCTTTAAATCTCAATGTTATTACCTTGTTTAGAATTATATATTTTTATGTAGTTTATTGTCGTCTTTTCTTTCTTCTTTTGTTCGCATAATGCTTTCAAAATTCATTTTTACGCAGTTTCTTTTTATATTATATTTTATTTTATGTTTGTCTGTTGAGATATTACCATAAGGATAGGCTAAGCAGAAGGAGAAGAGCATTAGGCTCAAGGCTACAGAGGTGACACTTTGTATAATGTTCACAAATCATGGATTACTAAAGGGTCATAAAGATAAAAATTAGTTATCTCCTTTTATTATAGTCAATATTTATAAAGCTTAGGTCATAATAGATATCATCAGTTAAAAGATTACAGTAATAAAAGGTGATAGTGGATAAAACAAAATTGATTTTACAAAATATTTAGTAATAAAGTATAATCAAAGCCTAATAAAATGACCTGGCTTTTTAATGAACTATTTATTAGAGTGTATCAAAACTATTTTAATTATTTTACAAATTTTTATTATGTGATAGGATTACATTTAATTTTATTTATTGCTGACTATTATCCTCATCTTTTCTTAGTTGTTTCATGACGTTTCGGCCAACTATTCCTCTGGTCTTCATCAGGTGGTAACCGCGTCGTGATAGGAACTCTGAATCTCCTAAATGCATCCACTGCAATGACTGCCTTACGTAGTTGTCGTCTCACCACGTTTTGCCCAAGTAAGCCTCTGGCCGGCTTTGGGTAGGATTGAAACCGCTATCTTCAGACAATTTACACCTGGAACCGTGTAGATTTTTTTTTTTTTTTTTACATAGGCGTCACCACTTATCAAGGCCGATCGGCTACTCAAGGATAAGGGTTAAATAGTGTAGAGTAGTCAAAAGGACAATATAGTAATCAATAGTAATGGAAGTTCGGTAACTTTGTTAACTTAAGTGGAACGGCTCATCAGAAACTTGTTCACGTTGGACTTGAAGACAACCATATTATAGACAGCTGGAAAGCAGGAAAACGGAAGACAATTCCACAGGCGTGCAGTTCTAAGAAAGAAGCTTTGATCATGGAATCTATGTTTAGGTTTAGGCACAGATAAAGAGTGGGGAAAATTATTGATAATGTTTTCAGCTAGTCGAGTGGTTCTTGTGAAAGTTTGGTGAGGGGGGACCATAGATTGAAGCTCAGTCGAACACTTTCCATGAAAATAACGATAAAGACAAACGCGCAACAACTCTTCTGTGAGATAGAGGTTGCAGCGAAGAGAAAAGGACATCTCCCACCAGGCCACGAAGTCTATTTTGAACCCTATCAAGGCAGGACAAGTCTTTTCTAGCAGCTCCTGCCCATATGTGGCAACAGTATTCCATCCTTGGACGTATCTGGCTCTTATATAGGTAGAGAATTGCATCAGGAGTGAGATATCTACTGGATCGATAGAAGGATCCCACCATCTTTCCGGTGGCCTTGGCAACAGATTTGATGTACGTATTCCTCCGTTTAAGATCAGGAGTAAAGGTCAAGCCCAGAAGCCTGTCAAAACTTGAGGCCTCCCCAAGACGAGAGCCATTCATTTTAATTGATGCCAAATGGGGATCAGAACGTTGATGATGTAAAGATAGAAGCTTGGTTTTAGATGCATTAAAAGTAACCAGCCACTCCTTTCCCCATTTTACAACGTGATCAAGATCAGAGGAGAGAGAATTGGAGAGAACTTGGTCGTTTACTGTCTTAGATGTGCTACCATAGATGGTAGTGTCATCAGCAAAAATGTCTACGAATGATGTAAGGATGTGATTTGGAAGATCATTAATGTAGATCAGGAAAAGAGTTGGGCCCAGGATGGACCCCTGAGGGACTCCAGCATTTATACTGTGAGCCTCTGATTTTTGCCCATCAACTACTACTCTTATGAACCTATCAGAGAGAAATGATTTAATAATTGAGAAGACATTTCCAGCTATACCATAGCTGGAGATCTTGTGAAGTAAACCTTTATGCCATACCCTATCAAAGGCCTTTGATATGTCAAGAGCAATTGCCCTAGAAAGGTTGCCTCTGTCGAGAGATTCGCTAATCCTATGAGATATAACTGTAAGCACATCTGCTGTAGATCTAGCAGAACGGAAACCATATTGTGTGTCACTAAGAAAGTTATTTTTGCTGAGATGGTTGATTACTTCTCTATTTAACACAGATTCCAGCAACTTACGCATGACGCACAGGAGACTTATTGGCCTGTACTGAGAGGGGGATGAACGATCACCTGAATTCTTAAATACAGGACATACTGATGAGATTTTCCAGGGTGATGGGAAGCAATTTTCCTTAAGACAACGTTTAAACAGTTTTGTAAGTATGGCTGCTAGTTCTGGTTGAAGTTTTTTGAGTACTATAATTGGAATACCGTCAGGGCCGGTTGCTTTACTGGAATCAAGGTTTTTGATTAGCTTGGCAACATCACATACAGATATTTGTATATCACATAGTGTGTTTTCTGATACAGGAGGAAATATTGGGGGTTGGCGGCCTTGGTCGCAAAGGGTAGAATTGGCTGCAAAGTTCTTGGCAAAGAGTTTGGCTTTGTCTGATGCTGATGAGATTAACTCAGGTCCATTGATGATAGTTGGGATAGAGCACACGCTTCTGTTCAGGATTCTGTTTGCAATTTGCCAAAACTGGTGGGAACCAAGCCGCTGCTCAGCTACTTTGGACTTGACGGACTGAGCATACAACTCTCTTGCATTCTTTATTACTTTCTTACAATGGTTGCTGGCTGTCCTGAAAGCGGCTTTAGCTTCCATACATCTATTACATTGGAAGCAGTGGAAAAAGTGATTTCTGTGCGCAATAGCAGCAGCACATTCTGGAGAAAACCATAGCTGGCTGTTAGGTTTTTGCTGGAACTTTTTCGAGGGAATGAAATTGTCTATACCTACAATTAACCATTCTGTCAGGTCTGATACTATAGACGACCCATCCTTTTTAAACATGGAACGCAGAGGAAGATCCATTATAAATGTACAGAAACTATCCCAGTCAGCCATAGTGTATCGATATACTGTACGATGGAGAGGTACGTCTGAGAACTTATTACATTTCATTTTTATCTTAATTGATACAACTGAGTGGTCGGAAGATCCAAGAGGAGACAGAACGGAAACTGAACATAGTTCAGGGCAAGTTGTGAGAAAAAGGTCTAAGAGACTTGCATACTGGCCGTCATTGTCGGGCACATGGGTGGGTTCATGAACAATCTGAGTGAGGTCATAAGCAATGGAGAAATCATGACAGAATCTCCCCTCATCATCGGTCTTGTTTGAGTGGGTCAACCATTCCACATTGTGAACATTGAAGTCTCCACATACGTGAATGTTAGCTGAAGGATATGCTGATAGAACTTGGTCAATTTTCTCAGATATGCTTTTAAAGATAGTAACTCCGCTGTTATGGGGGCTATAGAGAGTAAATATAAATGCTGTAGTGTGAGCTAGTGCTACTCGGAAGCACATATAGGGTAAGTTAGGATCTTCTCTGGAGATGTCCCTACCACATGGAAAGCCATCTTTTATATAGGCACATAGTCCATGCCCATGGCGATCTTGGGGGTCAGATTTGGAAGTTAGGTTAGAGTATCTTTTAATTACGAACTCATTTAGGGAAATAGTCTGTCCAATTCCAGTTTTGCTTAAAAATAAAAGGTCTGGTTTAGTCTCCTGTAATTGGGCTTCAACCTCTGGAAGGTTAGAACGTAGACCCCTGATGTTGGAGAAGGAGACATGGTAGTGGGGGTCTACGTTGGAAGTTTCAGATCCGGGTTTAATCGTGTATTTTTTATTGAAATTTGTCATGATGGAATTTTGGAGTTTGTGGACTATGTAGTCAGACTTGCTTAGAGCAGGACAGAGAGGGGAAACAAAGAGAGAAAAGTAACGAAGAATTTTTTTTTTGTAGCATTAACGTCTCTATCAACTGCATCATAGGCCCTGAAGGCGCAGTTGATAGAGACGATAGCATGGCATATAAACATAACCAATCACACGTTTTTATCGTTTGAAACTGTTTAGCTCTATTCCTTATTAGTTTTTCTGGTTTCTTCTCATCCCACATTTTTTATTTCATTTTTTCTCCTTTTTATACAGTTTAGGAGGTCTACCATAACATCATTTATTTATATCTAAATGCTATATTCTTTGCCAACATTCGTGTTATATCTGTTGGTTTAATATTATAAGACTGTATTAGTATTCAGAGGAGATGAAAAAAAATCAAAGATTTATTTGAGCCATCTGTAATTATAACATCTAATTTACATAAATAAAGGCTAGTAGGAATTTTTAGTTTTTATTCAGAAGAACCTTTTTTAGGTCACTACACTCGTTGAGCATATTCTTGAAGCTTTTAATATAGTATGTAATTTAGTAATGAATTCAAACAGAAACTCTTCAAATACAACACAGTGTTTGAATTGAGTTTTCCGTGATTTTATGTTCTGATGAGCTGAACAAGGGATAAAGTTCATGATCATGCCGTAACCTTAGTCGCTTAGGCAAACAGTTTTTAATTATACTCTTTTGTCCTCCACTACACACGGCCTTACAAACACAACATATCCATCAGAAAGGGCAAAGAAATGAGAACTATCTACCATGTAAATTGGACAAAAGATTCAATTTGAAATTCCTTCAAGATTACTGAGTAAAATAGATGTGAGGGAGAAGGTTAAAGGTCACAGTGGCTGGACTGTTGGTTGTCACGGTAACAATTAAGATATAGAAAATAGTCTATTTGTAAATAATTGAAAAGAAGAAATAAAATTTCATCATTAATAATATCAATTTTTAAGGGAAATGTTTCAGCGAGTCTAAAGAATTAATACAAAAAAAAAACAGATAATTAATTACTTCTGATAATATGAATGGCTTTTTGTTTTTTGGTGATAATAATCAGCTGATAACAGTGAAAAGAAAATATGAACATTTATTATTATCCATTATTTATGTTAAGTAAACTACACAGATGGAATGAAGCATGGACGCCACTATGTAGTTTATTTGCCACAGATATGTTTTCATGTTTCTAGTGTCTATTCAGTAATGACTCGCTCTCTATGGGTAAGCGAAACCTTAATATCTGTAAACAGGTCAATCGTCAAAAGTGCTTTGTTTGTTTATATAAAGAGCTTCGCATTTTCATTTATAGCAGTTGGCGATTTCACTTCCTATAATGTTCAAAGAAAGAGGATGAATATATGCAGTGATTCACAGACGGCTTCGCTGGATCACAACTCCTCAGTGTGGTTAACATTGTCTCATATATATATATATATATATATAGATATATATATATATATATATATGTATATATATATATATATATATATATATATATATATATATATATATACTGAAGTTTTGGAATATGATAAAATATGATTATGTCATAAATTTGTCATAAATTATTATAGTAATATTATAATATTATAATAATATGTCATAAATTATATATACTAGGTTTTGTATATATATATATATATATATATATATATATATATTTATATTTATATTATTATATATTATTTTTGTATATATATATATATATATATATGTATGTATGTATATATATATAT
The DNA here is from genome assembly GCF_053919585.1 of Euprymna scolopes. Classification (NCBI taxonomy): domain Eukaryota; kingdom Metazoa; phylum Mollusca; class Cephalopoda; order Sepiida; family Sepiolidae; genus Euprymna; species Euprymna scolopes. The sequence goes on along the minus strand of NC_136490.1, from coordinate 72,232,834 downwards.
ATATATATGTATGTATGTATATATATATATATATATATATATATATATATATATATATATATATATATATATATATATATATATATATATATAAGGAGGCCGCCCGGCATTGCTCAATTGTAAAATATGCTTATATATGATATTTTAATTCATGCAAATTTCGTATTTATTATTACAGGTTCAATTCTCTATCGATTATTATATTATACCCCACATATAGTATTGATTTAAAAGTTTTAAAAAATACCTTGATGCCATTGGCTAGAATTGAAACCCAAATATATAGCGGTCCAACCTTAGTTATTACTGTTTGACCTATCATTAGATGGATAAGAAATAGTAAAAAATGAGCCGACTTTAATGCATAAATGTATATTTGCACGTGTGTAAAAGAGCATTTTAGGTCGACTTACGCTAGCCGCGTTTCAATTATGTTAAATCTTGAGCCATTATTGGCTATTTTCTCCGGCTAAAGATTGAAATCAAATTTGTTTCACAGATCCAAATCCCCTATAATATCAAGTTTCAATTCTGTAGACAAAAAATTATCACAGGAGTTTGGTGGAGACCGTTCCTCAGACATACAGATAGACAATATAAATTTCTAATATTTAGAAATATACTTTGTGTACTGCTATATTAGATAATATTACAGTAGAGTACTTTGGGATTAATTGATTTTGATAAGATTAGTTATAATTATAATAACTAAGTTCTACTTTTTTTTACTGAAATTCTATTAAGAATTTTACCAAAGAAATGTTTGTATAGTTCAAGATAATTGTACTCACACCTTTGATCATTGATTTACATAATTTGTTAATCATAGTTTTAGATGCTTCCCTATATTTGTGAATCATAGTTTAACATGTCTCCCTATGTTTGTTACTCATAGTTTTACATGTCTCCCTATGTTTGTTAATCATAGTTTTACATGCCTCCCTATATTTGTTAATCATAGTTTTACATGTCTTCCTATATTTGTAAATCATAGTTTAACATGTCTCCCTATGTTTATTAATCATAGTTTTCCATGCCTCCCTATATTTGTTAATCATAGTTTTACATGTCTTCCTATATTTGTAAATCATAGTTTAACATGTCTCCCTATGTTTATTAATCATAGTTTTCCATGCCTCCCTATATTTGTTAATTATAGTTTAACATGTCTCCCTATGTTTGTTAATCATAGTTTTACATGTCTCCCTATGTTTATTAATCATAGTTTTCCATGTCTCCCTATGTTTGTTAATTATAGTTTAACATGTCTCCCTATGTTTGTTAATCATAGTTTTACATGCCTCCCTATTTTTGCTAATTATAGTTTTACATGCCTCTCTATGTTTGTTAATCATAGTTTTACATGTCTCCTTATGTTTGTTAATTATAGTTTTACATGTCTCCCTATGTTTGTTAATCATTGTTTTACATGCCTCCCTATTTTTGCTAATTATAGTTTTACATGCCTCTCTATGTTTGTTAATCATAGTTTTACATGTCTCCCTATGTTTGTTAATCATAGTTTTACATGTCTCCCTATGTTTGTTAATCATAGTTTTACATGTCTCCCTATGTTTGTTAATTATAGTTTTACATGTCTCCCTATGTTTGTTAATCATAGTTTAACATGTCTCCCTATGTTTGTTAATCATAGTTTTACATGTCTCCCTATGTTTGTTAATCATAGTTTTACATGTCTCCCTATGTTTGTTAATCATAGTTTAACATGTCTCCCTATGTTTGTTACTCATAGTTTTACATGTCTCCCTATGTTTGTTAATCATAGTTTTACATGTCTCCCTATGTTTGTTAATCATAGTTTTACATGTCTCCCTATGTTTGTTAATTATAGTTTTACATGTCTCCCTATGTTTGTTAATCATAGTTTTACATGTCTTCCTATGTTTGTTAATCATAGTTTTACATGTCTCCCTATGTTTATTAATTATAGTTTTACATGTCTCCCTATGTTTGTTAATTATAGTTTTACATGTCTCCCTATGTTTATTAATTATAGTTTTACATGTCTCCCTATGTTTGTTAATCATAGTTTTACATGTCTCCCTATGTTTGTTAATCATAGTTTTACATGCCTCCCTATTTTTGCTAATTATAGTTTTACATGCCTCTCTATGTTTGTTAATCATAGTTTTACATGTCTCCCTATGTTCGTTAATCATAGTTTTACATGCCTCCCTATGTTTGTTAATCATAGTTTAACATGTCTCTCTATGTTTGTTAATCATAGTTTTACATGTCTCCCTATATGTGTTAATCATAGTTTTACATGCCTCCCTATGTTTGTTAATTATAGTTTTACATGTCTCCCTATGTTTGTTAATCATAGTTTTACATGTCTCCCTATGTTTGTTAATTATAGTTTTACATGTCTCCCTATGTTTGTTAATTATAGTTTTACATGTCTCCCTATGTTTATTAATTATAGTTTTACATGTCTCCCTATGTTTGTTAATCATAGTTTTACATGTCTCCCTATGTTTGTTAATTATAGTTTTACATGTCTCCCTATGTTTATTAATTATAGTTTTACATGTCTTCCTATGTTTGTTAATCATAGTTTTACATGTCTCCCTATGTTTGTTAATCATAGTTTTACATGTCTCCCTATGTTTGTTAATCATAGTTTTACATGCCTCCCTATTTTTGCTAATTATAGTTTTACATGCCTCCCTATGTTTGTTAATCATAGTTTTACATGTCTCCCTATGTTTGTTAATCATAGTTTTACATGTCTTCCTATGTTTGTTAATCATAGTTTTACATGTCTCCCTATGTTTGTTAATCATAGTTTTACATGTCTTATGTTTGTTAATCATAGTTTTACATGCCTCCCTATGTTTGTTAATCATAGTTTAACATGTCTCCCTATGTTTGTTAATCATAGTTTTACATGTCTCCCTATGTTTGTTAATCATAGTTTTACATGTCTCCCTGTGTTTGTTAATCATAGTTTTACATGTCTCCCTATGTTTGTTAATCATAGTTTTACATGTCTTCCTATGTTGATTAATCATAGTTTTACATGTCTCCCTATGTTTGTTAATCATAGTTTTACATGTCTCCCTATGTTTGTTAATCATAGTTTTACATGTCTTCCTATGTTTGTTAATCATAGTTTTACATGTCTTCCTATGTTTGTTAATCATAGTTTTACATGTCTCCCTATGTTTGTTAATCATAGTTAAACATGTCTTCCTATGTTTGTTAATCATAGTTTTACATGTCTTCCTATGTTTGTTAATCATAGTTTTACATGCCTCCCTATGTTTGTTAATCATAGTTTTACATGTCTCCCTATGTTTGTTAATTATAGTTTTACATGTCTCCCTATGTTTGTTAATCATAGTTTAACATGTCTCCATATGTTTGTTAATCATAGTTTTACATGTCTCCCTATGTTTATTAATTATAGTTTTACATGTCTCCCTATGTTTGTTAATTATAGTTTTACATGTCTCCCTATGTTTATTAATTATAGTTTTACATGTCTCCCTATGTTTGTTAATCATAGTTTTACATGTCTCCCTATGTTTGTTAATTATAGTTTTACATGTCTCCCTATGTTTATTAATTATAGTTTTACATGTCTTCCTATGTTTGTTAATCATAGTTTTACATGTCTCCCTATGTTTGTTAATCATAGTTTTACATGTCTCCCTATGTTTGTTAATCATAGTTTTACATGCCTCCCTATTTTTGCTAATTATAGTTTTACATTCCTCCCTATGTTTGTTAATCATAGTTTTACATGTCTCCCTATGTTTGTTAATCATAGTTTTACATGTCTTCCTATGTTTGTTAATCATAGTTTTACATGTCTCCCTATGTTTGTTAATCATAGTTTTACATGTCTCCCTATGTTTGTTAATCATAGTTTTACATGCCTCCCTATGTTTGTTAATCATAGTTTTACATGTCTTCCTATGTTTGTTAATCATAGTTTTACATGTCTCCCTATGTTTGTTAATCATAGTTTTACATGTCTCCCTGTGTTTGTTAATCATAGTTTTACATGTCTCCCTATGTTTGTTAATCATAGTTTTACATGTCTTCCTATGTTGATTAATCATAGTTTTACATGTCTCCCTATGTTTGTTAATCATAGTTTTACATGTCTCCCTATGTTTGTTAATCATAGTTTTACATGTCTTCCTATGTTTGTTAATCATAGTTTTACATGTCTTCCTATGTTTGTTAATCATAGTTTTACATGTCTCCCTATGTTTGTTAATCATAGTTAAACATGTCTTCCTATGTTTGTTAATCATAGTTTTACATGTCTTCCTATGTTTGTTAATCATAGTTTTACATGCCTCCCTATGTTTGTTAATCATAGTTTTACATGTCTTCCTATGTTTGTTAATCATAGTTTTACATGTCTTCCTATGTTTGTTAATCATAGTTTTACATGTCTTCCTATGTTTGTTAATCATAGTTTTACATGTCTTCCTATGTTTGTTAATCATAGTTTTACATGTCTTCCTATGTTTGTTAATCATAGTTTTACATGTCTTCCTATGTTTGTTAATCATAGTTTTACATGTCTTCCTATGTTTGTTAATCATAGTTTTACATGTCTCCCTATGTTTGTTAATCATAGTTTTACATGTCTTCCTATGTTTGTTAATCATAGTTTTACATGCCTCCCTATGTTTGTTAATCATAGTTTTACATGTCTCCCTATGTTTGTTAATCATAGTTTTACATGTCTCCTTATGTTTGTTAATCATAGTTTTACATGTCTCCCTATGTTTGCTAATCATAGTTTTACATGTCTCCCTATGTTTGTTAATCATAGTTTTACATGTCTCCCTGTGTTTGTTAGTCATAGTTTTACATGTCTCCCAATGTTTGTTAATCATAGTTTTACATGCCTCCCTATGTTTGTTAATATTAATTTTACATGTCTCCCTATGTTTGTCAATCATAGTTTAACATGTCTCCCTATGTTTGTTAATCATAGTTTTACATGTCTTCCTATGTTTGTTAATCATAGTTTTACATGTCTCCCTATGTTTGTTAATCATAGTTTTACATGCCTCCCTATGTTTGTTAATCATAATTTTACATGCCTCCCTATGTTTGTTAATCATAGTTTAACATGTCTCCCTATGTTTGTTAATCATAGTTTTACATGTCTCCCTATTATTGTTACTCATAGTTTAACATATATCCCTATGTTTGTTAATCATAGTTTAACATGTCTCCCTATGTTTGTTAATCATAGTTTTACATGTCTCCCTATGTTTGTTAATCATAGTTTAACATGCCTTCCTATGTTTGTTAATCATAGTTTTACATGCCTCGCTATGTTTGTTAATCATAGTTTAACATGCCTCTCTATGTTTGTTAATCATAGTTTTACATGTCTCCCTATGTTTGTTAATTATAGTTTTACATGTCTCCCTATGTGTGTTAATCATAGTTTTACATGTCTCCCTATGTTTGTTAATCATAGTTTTACATGTCTCCCTATGTTTGTTAATTATAGTTTTACATGCCTCCCTATGCGTGTTAATCATAGTTTTACATGTCTCCCTATGTTTGTTAATTATAGTTTTACATTTCTCCCTATGTTTTTCGGCCATTGCTAATTTATTTCATTGTTATCGCAACTTCAAACAACAATATGATTTTTGTTTTTACTTTTTATTCTCAGGCTTTTGTCATTTCCATTTGTGTTTTCCTTGTAGTATTTCCTCCTTAGTTTTTTGTTTTCGTGCGTTTCTTTTTTACTCCTTCTTGCATATTTATTTATTTTATCTTTTTTTTTCTTCATAATAATAATGTTTACTATTAGTTTCTCGTCATAGATTCAATTTAGAAAATAACTTATTTTCTTTTTTTACGTTTCCTATTTCTTCAAATTATCCATTTTGCCCTAAAAATCACCTTATTTTTGGTAGAAGCTTATCTATCATTCTTGGGGTTTCTCCTCATCCCATAGCCTTGTCTTGGCACCACATATTTCATACAGCCTTTAACACTTAATCGGAAATCTATTATTTGTACGAATGCATTTGTTCTTCTTTTCGGTCTCATCCGAAACCCAGCTTATAATATTTTCTGCATTTCTAAAGCAGCTTCGCACAGTAACATATTTGGAAGACCACCACTACTATTTAACACTTCTTGTAAGGCAGTTTTCACATTCAACACGCTTTGAACTCTGCTTCTCACATTAGAAGCATTTGGAAAGACACATCTCACATTTGCTCATGATTTCAAATTTCACAAGTTATGTTTTGCAATTTTGGAGATGATGATAATTTGTATTATTTTCACCACTGTTTTCATCCTGCTTTCTTATTTCACAACGTTTCAACTGATGAAATCTCGAATCCTAATCAGGTTATCTTTACGAACTTGGGAATTTTGAGTTCGAACATGACAACTTATGCAGAATTTTGAACTGAACCTTTTATTTAATTAATAAATGTAGTTTGTTCTTGTTTTGTGAGCCATAACCGATTTTAGGTATTAATCAAGTATTGTTATTCAGAAGTGTTTCAAACATAACCATATTCTGTAGCCGACTTTTCATATTGACATGTCCTGAAAGCCACTTTTCACATTACCATGTACTGAAGGCTACCTATTATGGAGTTGATTATATACAAAAAATATGTACACAGAATACACATATCTGCATAGACATGAATATATATCCACAAAAATACACATATATATATAAATATGCATCTCTCTCTATATATATACACAAGACAGCGAAACACGTGCCTATGGATATCTATATATATTATATATATATATATATATATATATATATATATATATATATATATACACATATATCTGTATTGATAGATAAAGCTCTATTTTCGCACACACACACAAATACACGCACACACACACACGCACACATATATATGTACTTCTTTACATACACACACATATATAACATATGTATATTTCCTCAGACACATATCCTTAATGTAGCATACACACGCATTTATAAAGTATAAAACCACACATTTAACACATTTCAACGCATGCATATGTATGTTTATCCATACATTTCAATGTACATATGTATAACTATCATATATATATATATATATATATATATATATATATATATATATATATTCTTCCTTTTCAGAAATATACATCATGCAAATAAATAATAAGGATGGAGAAAAAAATTATTTTTAATAATAAGAATTCAATATGTAAAATGAAAACATACACACGCAAAAAAATAATGATTAAGTACAGAAAGGCACAGAGTTTTGAAATGAACATTTTAAACAAAATGAATTTTATACGATTTCTAGATCCAGACATAATAAGATTACAACTTGCACAAACATGAGAGAGGGGATGGAGGTGGGATGAGGACTGCAAAAGAAATTCTAAGAAATTTAAGATTCATGAAGAATTAAAATCTCTACAAACTACAGATGAGTAGCTAAGCGCATCCAATAAATCCGCAGCGGCATTAGATATTGTGTTGCAGAAAATGTAGATCAAAATCTACACGGCTTATCAGAAACGAGTGAAAAGTTGGACAAGTTGTAAAAAGGATAAAACTTGCATAAAGAATTGGAGTTAAATAATGCGAACAAAAAAAGTGAAAAAAAAAATCGAATAAAAATGGATTAAAAAGGAGGGGGTGCAGGAGTATGAAATTATATGATGTGCTTGCATCTGGATTTTGGATTCTCTCACCTTCTTCTCAACTTGATTATCTATAGTGATAGTGAAATGCATTTAATTTCTAAGTGGCATCCTCTCTCACTGATTGAAAATATCTTGGTTACTTACACTTCATCAATGTAACAAGGCTTTAATCATTCTCATCACGACTAGCATTCATGTGGAATATCTTTTGTACATGTCAATACACACACAAAGGCAAACACAAACACAGCCATATATATATATATATATATATATATATATATATATATATATATATATATATATAAATGATAAAAGAATAAAAGACGACAAACAACTAAATCTCATTATAAATTTATTTCCACCTAATAGAGCCTTTTCAAATGAGCAAACTGATTGAGAGCTTTAACACAATTGAAAAAAAATGAAATAATCGTACGCATGCTGTTGTTACTAAAATGGAAGTGTAGAAGCTGTTACTAAGAGAAGTGAATAGAAGGAGAAATTGGAGAGGTCGGGAGGGAGGGAGGGAGGGAGGAGGAAAAAGAATCAGTACGTACACACACACACACACACACATATGTATATATGTATGCATATATATATATATATATATATATATATATATATATATATATACATATATATACATATATATATAACTCAAAACAATTTGCATATCATGGGTAGGATCTTCAGACAAAAACATTTTAGCAACAAGTTTAAATAAAATAAAAAAAAGTTTACATATAAAAAGGAAGGGTGTTGCTTCTTGGGTTTGTGGAGGGACGTTGTTTTATTTATTTTTTAAAGCAATGCATTCAACTTTTACAATATATTCAATTTTATAGATAATTCTTGTACATTTTACGATTTACACAATGATTGTTCAATTTATTGGAGTTTCACTAAAATCAATTTCACTCCCATTCACGTCACACTACTATTATCTCATCCAGGTAAAAGAAGGCATCATATGATTTTGAAAAAGAATCAAATAACATACTGTTGTGGCTTAGATGTTGAAAGAAAAATGAGAAGGCTTGGAAACAGTGAAATGAAATATATATTAACAGAAAATACAGAAACGTATATTGGTTGAGTGCGACTCTTTTCAACTGGAAGGACAAAGTTAGTCTAAGGTTCAGACTGCTCAATAGCAGAAACTGGTTACCAAAAGTGACGTCAGCAATAGTCCATCGTAAGAATTTGTAGGGGTGCCACTCCAACATATAAAAAGAAGAATCGTATAATTTTGCAAACGCTGTTCAGGTGTCAGTCTCTACTTTAGTAGATGAAATAAATTAGATGAGTAACAGATATGGCGTTTTGAGAATTTTCAATTGAAATTTACCAATATTTCTTTGAACCATTTCGAACCGTCTAACAGGAGATAAGCTGATTTATCAAACTCGACTTTACAGTTGATAAGACAATGGCAGTGTATACTTGTTTAACTTGGACTTTTTTGCCAGATTGTTATTAATAGTAGCAGCAGATTTTATTTTATAGATGCTAGTTGGGAAAAAGTATCCTTACAGAAAGTGAGGGCAGCCTTTTGTGTTGAGTAAATTATGTCACTATTTTAAACTCAAATTGTGGTTGTAAGGAGGAAGAAATGGAGTTAGTGGGGAAACCCATACAAGAATTATATTTGTTAATCTTGTCAGTCTTATTTGTTACTCTAGTGACATCCTTGTGATGGGAAATTTTATGTATTAGCCTATTTTTTGGTTGAGAATATTGAAAGCTATGCTTTAGCATTGTCGATGAAAAAGTGAGAATATTTTAAAGAGCTGTATATGCTCTCCATATAGACTTTTTAATTACAGAGGTCGGTGCAGCTGCAAATTCTGAAAGCTATGAAAAACGAGCCTATGATCACTCTGAGATATATAAAGAGTGTTTGTTTTTTTAGAGACGGTGAACTTTAAATAAAAATAAATAACAGAAAAATATTTTTATAATAAAATCTGTGATTTATTCCAAAGTATAATTTTAAGCATTTATAATTAAAATACAATTTCGGCCCAGCAACTCGTGCTTGTATAAGCTAATCTAGAGGTTTAAGTTGTTACAAATTCGAAGCAGTAAATTAGATAGTATTTTGGCAATAACGGATCGAATGTTGTCTGTAAAGTGGTCTCTTGCATCTGGTTATCAGCGTCAACATGGGAATTTATATATCTTTTTTTTTTACAAAGGAGTCACTATTATCAAGGCCTGGAGGCCACTTGAGGATAAGAGTTAATGAGTCAATGAGAAAATATCGTAAGAATCGTTGGTAGGGGAAATTTAGTAAATTGGATTACTTAAGGGCATGTCCCATCAAGAACTTGTTCACGTTATTTCAAAAAACTTCAAAGAAGAATGTAATCTAGTGGGGTTAAATCGCACAATAAAGGTGGAAAGTTGACAGATCGACTTCGTGAAATTATTTATTCATCAAATGCTTCTCTCTTTAAATTAGCAATTTGCAAATGTTTTTCAAGTGTCAGTCTCTTCATGATGAATTGCCAAACAAAGCTGAACTCAAAATAACCAATAGTTTTCAAATCTGCAGTTAAACACACACACACACACACACACACACACACACACACACACACACACACACACGCAAAATCATCTATGGTAAACAACCAGAAGGTTAAGTTATTTTTTTTACAATTATTTTGGAATGCCTTCAGTGTTTGTTCGAAAGATGTTCTTTGTACTAGCATGTTTTACTTGCTTAGATAATTTGTTTAAAAAATATAAAACTAGCAGAAAACAAATCTAATTGTGTGGCATATTTAGTTTTTAAAAACTTTCTTGCCAATAAATTTTCATGCATATTTATCTGACTGTTCACACTTTACATATTTGCTTATAAAAATTGGATGATATATAAACTGTGTCAATCGCTTTATTGCAGATTAGTAAAATATCAATATTCCACAAAATATGCGCCACAAACAATTATAATTGTATCATCAAGGGACTGCTTTAAGGTTACTTATTTTCCAAAATTTTATTCAAATTCATGCGATATTCACGCAATTATAACATTTTATTCTTTATTAAGGAATTTCCACTGTTCAAAGCTTTATTACAGATCTCTTAAAATGTTGTTTTAGGGCAAAAATATAATGTCTAATCATGAATATTTTATTTTTTATAAAATTTTTCTGTCAAAGAACAATAAACCACATCCTATGTGCTAAGTCTCACATAAATGAATTATTTATCGACATAACCACCATTTTTAAAAAAAATAACTTGAAACTACCTTTTGTCCACCAAGGAAGTCGATTGTTTGATCTGAAAGGAGTTATCGCTCTGACGACATCAACTATTTTTCTCCACAAAGCATCTTTTAAAGTAAATTGCTCTCCTTTCTTATAAACCCCTCTTTTCAATATTGACCAGAGATGTTCAATAAGGTCAATGTCTGGAGAACACGGTGGTCAATTATGAAGGTTTCTCCAACGAAGTCCATAGATTCAAGGAAGGCTGCAATCGCCTTAGCAGAATGCGATGGTGCATTGTCATGCATAAAAATCATCTGAAAGCAACATGACCATGGTAGGTCATCTAGTCATGGCGACTAATGATTATCCAAAAAGGCTGTGTACACATTGCTGGTAAGCTTTACACCCTCTTGCACTTGAAATGATCCATCCAATAAATTCCTAATGATTTCCGCCCAAAACATGATGCCTCTTGTTGGAGTTCTGTTCATGTTCCACACTTTGGCTCATCCATCCAGGCCGTCAAGAGTAGTATGGGCCTCATCCGTAAATAGGACATGTTGAAAATCCATTTTCATGTAATTCTGTGTCCAACCCATTCTTTTTTTCCCTATGTTGTTTGCTCAATGGAGGCCTTGGAAAGGGTTTTATGGTCCTTCCATCGCATTCAACACATTGCATCAGGCCTGTCTTGATGTTGGAGCGATTCCAGCTCTTGCAAAAATGGATGCACTGGTGCTGTTTGGGTTTCGGTTGACTTCTCTACAAATTTTCCGATCTTAAAGGTTTCTCCTGGTACCCTTATACTTTTTGTGTTTGGTGTTAGTGTTGTTCACAAATGAAGACAAGGTTCTTGGATCCCTTTCCAGCTCCATGGCTAAATCTTTGATGGACAATCCTTCTGCGAGTTCAACAACAATCCTTTGCTTTTCGATAAACTCTACAAAGATCTGCAATAAAGCGATAGTATAAATTCCTTGAAAATAAACAAAATGTGAATATCGCATGCGTTTGAATAACATTTTGGGAAATAACTAATCTTAAAGCAGTCCTTTGATGATACAATTTAAATTTTTTTTTTGTGATGTATATTTAGTGAAATATTGATATTTTACTAATAAAGCGATTGACACAGTCTCTCTCTCTCTCTCTCTCTCTCTCTCTCTATTTATATATATATATATATATATATATATATATATATATATATATATATATATATATATATTATTTTACTACGTTTAAAGGAATAGATGCACAATCATTTATTCATTTTCAAAATGTTGATCTTTTATTGGTAACATCTTGTGTACAATTGCTTCAGCCCAAGTGTTGGCATACAAGTGTATAACAGGTCATCTGTCTATCTATCTATCTATCTATCTATCTATCTATCTATCTATCTATCTATATATATATATATACATATATATATACACATATATATATATATATATGTGTGTGTGTATATATATATATATATATATATATATATATATATATATATATATATATAAACTAGCGGTCATACAATATGCTTAAACATGATCATGCAGATTGCATATGTATAATTATAGAATTTGTCCTCTATTGATTATTATATATTATGAGGAATAATTTGCCCTGTGGAGTAATTCGCAAAAAAATAAAAATAATAATAATGATAATGTCGTTCATCAAATCCTCTCCGTGTTTGTTTACCATATCCCGTCAGTTGATATTTGAGCATTACGATGAATGCCCTGGAAAAGTCATTTTTCATTAATGTTTAGTTTTAAAATATGAAAATGAAGAAATGATTCTCGGCGATATGAAATAGTATCTCTTCTTTTATCGTAAATTTATCTTATTAATAAGAATAAAATAGAATAAAATAAAATGGTGAGATACAACCTGGCTTAGACAAAGGATCATTTGAGTTTAGGTTGAATGCTCTACCACTGTGCTATAGCTCCAGATGACAATAAATCTGTTTCTCTTTTAAGAAGAAATTATTTTGTGAGATCTTATTATTTCACTTGGCCAGTGTAACGTAAGATATTCCCCTGTAAAAATTCTTCTATTTTATCTATAAGAGAGAAAAACTACTTTTAAGATAAGATTTTTTCGATTTTCGAAAATGATTGGCTAAGATTTTATTTCTAGTGTTGCCAACTAAGATTTAAAAAAAAAACATCAAGGAAAAGAAATCTCCAGAAATTCGCTAGATTTTTAACTTTTGCCGTCTGAAAATTTCAAAAACCTCGAATTTGAAGCAAAAATATTTCTAAAAAAGAAAAGCACTATACTTTAACTTCTTTCCGTACATGAAAATATCATGCATATACAAAATATTCCGTGTTTTCTCACTATATATTTTTGGAATTATATTGAAGCGGTTAGCTCTCCAGAAGGTTTTCAAATTTTATCAGCTAGTTTTATCTGTTTTTTCGGTCAAGTTAATTTTGTTTTGCAAGAAACAAATTATAAAATCAAACAGTATGTAATATAATAAAATTAAATTGAAATATATTACAAATTAAACATCACAATAATGATGTACCTAAATATTTAATATTGTCGAATAAATTCTCCTCAAAAATAAGAAAAATTAATATTGGCAAAATAAAAATTAAAAAACTAAATCCCCAGAATACAGGCATTACATTTATACGTGAATTAATTGATAGGTTTTAGAACTATTCTAAAAAGGAGATTGAGTGAGGGTAGGTAAAAATGGCAGAAATGTATAAATGGCAGAAATAGCACAAGATGAACATCTTCGAGAATATATACAAAGGGAAAACATTAAATAGTTTGTTAATATAACAAATGAATTATATTTATGTTTAAAAGCAGATAAGCACCCTTAGCTATCCCCCTTCAAAAAATTAAATTTTGCTTTTTTAGGTGATTATGTTGAATATTCCAAAAATATTTTGGAATTTAAAGTGGCGGATCATTTTTTCATATAAATGTTTATTAAAATGATCCCTGATTTCTAGAACATTCTAACTTTTGGGGACAGATAACTAATCTTTAATATCTGTCTAATCCAAAGTGTAAATCGCAGTGTCATAAAACTACATGAAATCACGTTAAACATGCAGAATTTATCTCTCATTGCAAAATAAAATAAAAAAATGCTAAGCCGTCTTGAATCCTAAACCAGTAAAAAGCCTTAGAAATAAAGCGTTACTTTATATTAAATTAAACAGCACACGTTTTAGCCACCACCATTCAGAATCGAGTATATTTTTGTCTGCTCTGAATATTTCAAAATTAAAGAAAAATTACGATTAAAATATTTGCTAATTTTACAATATCTTTTTATTTTCGGTTCATGTGTATTATTTTTTACTTTTCCAAATAAAATTAACATTAAAGTATAGCATCTGGTCTGATACTCTACTTTATCTTTTCTGTCCTGGGTCAATGAAAAAGAAATCCTTGAAATTGAGGATTAAAACAAAAGTTACCTCAATTCTGAATGCTTCTTTTTGGAGGTAACAAGGTTTTCACTACATTAAATTCTGATCTTGTGTCTAATTTCGCCATTGTAGGAAGGCAAGTAAATGTTTTTTCTTCATGTGAAAAATTTGGTTTCTGCTTTTAATGTTTGCTCAAAAATAAACGCAATAAACTTCACTGAGGTGTTCACATATATGCTGCATATTATAAAACTTAGTTCAAGCTGACAATTAAATAAACGTTGAAAAAGTTAGTAAAAATAAGTAAAAGCATGAATGTTGGCTCTTTGTTATAGTGTTGTATAGTTAAAGGTTTAGAAAATGTAAGCAATGACAAAAGTCAACAAATACCTTATACCAAATGCAATAAAATTCAAGTATCTTTTATACATGCTTAAATTGTGGTTACATTCTTTTTATTTCATTTCTTTTAGCTGTCTTTTAAACAAACAACTGGTTGCTTATCGCTTAACCATTGGGGATTTCATTCTTGAAAAATTGTATAAAAATATATGACTTCCACTAAATCTAAATTTGGTAGTGCAACAAGAACTCGGGATTAGGGGTAGAATAAGTCATTTGTTTACAACTTTTCAGGAATTAAGCCTTCCCCCGTCCATTAAGCGATAAGCGGCCATTTGTTTTTTTCTTTTAATTCAGTGTACAAAAAGCACTTTGACAACATATTTTGAAATTAGAAAAGACTTAGTTTTAGCACATTAAAAGTATACATGTCGGTAGATAATTAAATTCTACTGCATTTGGTATAAGTTTTTTCCTGTTGTTGCTTTTTTTTATAATTTTCGACTGTAAACTTTTCTATACTTTTTACCAAGTTAATAAATACTTTTAAATTAAAATAATCCTTAGATCGTATTCTCTCCTCCCTCTCCAATAGAAAGTACTTGGAAAAAACGAGTTTATAACGAGTTTAAGAATGGTTAACCCCCCCAAATGGTGAAAAACAAACGAATAATCAATACATAATTGTTATGAAAGGTAATAAATGCTACATTTCTACCTGAATGAGTTTAGTTTATGTTTCAAAGTATTTTCAAGCGATTTTCTTTGATTTTTGTGGGGTTGTATCTCCAATATTTTCTAGAAAAAAAAAAACAGTAGCAGCTAGATAAAAATTTTACCCGCTAGATTACAAACGAAATCTCCAGATCCAGTGGGAAAACTGTAACTTGGTAACACTGATTATTTCCCTTTGCCAGTGTAACGTAAAATATTACCATGTAAAAATGCTTCTTTTTATCTATAAGAGAGAAAGAGTATTTTAAGATTGAATATTTTCGATTTTCGATATTTATTGGATGGATTTTTGTACAAAACATATCTAAGAACACTGGCAGACATATAAATTACCTTTGTATGAAATTTGCAAATGATAGGCTCAGCCGTTTCGGAATCTATGAGGAAGGAACTCACACACGCATGCACACACACAGTCTCTTGTATATAATAGTAGAGATAGAGATATACATAAAGATCGAGAGAGGGGGAGGGAGAGAGAGAGAAAATGAGAGAGAGAGAGATGCTATTTTGCTTGAAACATTGCTGGTAAATAAGCATATAGGTACAATGCGGTAGAAGCCGGAATGCTGAAAGAAAGATGAAGAAAAACAATAAGTGGAAACAAGTTCTCTTCATAAAACGCATATTTTTTGAGAAAGGAAAGACTGTGTCCGTAATATTAAACATATTTTTTCGATCATGTTGAACTCTATGAAATAACACTAAGAGAAAGATTTACTGAAAAAAATAAGTTTTATTGAAAAAAAAAAACAAACACATATTGCATATATTGTTTTTATTGATTTGTTTTTTGTTTATCTCTTTACCACACACACACACACACACACACACACACACACACACACAATTAGTGCAACATAAAAATGAACGTATCAGATTGCATTCAACAGTGATTATATTAAGAGATGGCAGCAGACAATGAACTATTTTTAAATTTCAAACATTTATACTTAGAATTAATATAAAAAACCCTCATAATATTCAATACTTGTTGAATTATGCATTCGATTTAATCGGGTAATATTATTTCCTATCCCAAGGTAAACCAACTTTTACATAAATAACTTAACTTATTGTCCTCTTTGTAACAGTTGGTTTTGCCAGAAATGTAATTGATATTCTCGAATTGATAACATTTACCTTATAAAGTGACAGAATGTTGGTAAAAGTTAATGATCAATGAAAAAAAATCAATGTTATTCTGATACTTATTCATATTGATATTCATAAGTTTGGATGTAGACTCTAAAAGTATATATATATATATATATATATATATATATATATATATATATATATGTGTGTGTGTGTGTGTGTGTGTGTGTGTGTATATATGTATATATATGTGTGTGTGTGTGTGTGTGTGTGTGTGTGTGTGTGTCCTGAATTTTATAGTCATATTAAGAATAAAAAAATGAATAATTGAGAAAATTAATGATTATCAAATTATAATAATGATAACAATAATAATGTACGAACTGTTTTGAAATTGGAAGTATCATACAATTTGAAACATTAGATTAAAACTGTACAATTATGTCTGATGTAGATTTATTTATAAACATTATGATTGCACAATGGTTTAGAGTGTAGTTTCAGCATTAATTCTTCAGCCGCTTGGTTGTGATGTGTGTTCAATCCATGATCCAGAATAATGAACTTATATTAGATATCTGAAAATATCGAATGCAAAATGAGTTAACTCTGGTAACCTTAATAAAGGCTTAAGATAAAAATTCCCCGAAAGTTACCGACTACTAAGAATTGAAAAAAGAATACAAAGAGTAGTAGATGTGGAAACATAGTAAACATAGCAACAGTCAAGATAACATTTAAACATGTAAATAAATAAAGTTCATTTAATAATATTTTGTAGGTAAAAAGAAGAACCATATAATTTGAAAGCTTAGATAAAAATCTAATTGAAATTGATTTATTTATTGGGAGCCACAACTGTCTACTCGCTCAAACAGCGAATTCGGCATTATGTGTTCAATTCCAGCTGTTACTATTGGTTTAAATCCACTAATACTCTTGATAAAGTTATGACACCATATCTTCTTCATACAACTACAGGTGAAAACTGTACATATTCTAAATCCTTGCTGAACTCGTAGAGACAAGAAAAGATTCTAAGCCAATATGTACGTTCATGTCTGTCTCTATCATGTAACATAACTTGTCTGATGGGGAGAGTGGTCATGAAACACTCAAGATAGATTTATGCGCAGAGGTTGTCTGATGATTCAAATTGTATTCTTCCAGATGTAGGCACTACTTACTAACGTTATTTATAGACATATCATTTTATTATGAACATAAACAAGACATGTGCGCATTCAATACTATGCAGGTGTTGCAGCGAATATAAATGTGAAACATGCTGTTCTCTGAAGGCGTGGAGAAACACCGGATCAAACATAACTGATTATGTATAGCGTGAATAGTTACCAACACTTGTGACATAAAGTTAAAATGATAGACAGAAAACAACATTAGAAGATCAGAAAACTCAAAACGTGAGCACATATGTAAAGGCTATGGAATCGGGAATGCTGAGTTCAATTTGTATCGGATCTCTTGTTCGATTATGCACTAATATGCTTAGAAAAGGTAGAAACCCACAATTTTTATCTCAACTCTAAGCAAAATAGCAACATGTGTTCGAACAATGGTATAAAATGAATTGTTTATAATATGCATTGAATTTGGATATAAAATAAACACAAAACAGTCAAATCAAACAATACATACATTATTTAAATTAGTGGTAGAAATAACACCATAGAAAAGTGGCTTCGTTACAAGGGTCTGGCTCATTTTATATCACAAATAATATTTAAATAAATAAATTAAATCATGTGTAAATATTTTGTCCAGTATATAAGGAGAACATTCACGCAGGTGTTGATATGTATTAAATGCTTTTATGTATTTTTGTAGATAATTTTATAGGGAACTAGAACAATGCCCATCCAAGAGCTAATAAAATGAATTCCCTGAACAGAACAGTTTTGCACCACGTTTATGCCCTCTTACGAAGATTAATACCAAAATATAATGATTCTAACCCTTATTACAATTTCGATCAAAACCCATTACATAATTTATATTCTAGAAAATAACTAAATTTTAAGTCAGTTAAAAAGAAATTGAAATTCGTAGAATCTTAATCTCACTATGGATCAAATTCAATGCAAATCTGAAATATTTAAATTTTAAATAAGGGGTTGTGCCCACATTACTTACTGTAAACCCCTTTACAATATTCCTAAGAAACTGAAACTTGAGAAATATTTATTGATGCCTAATAACTATTGTTCAAATTTCACAAAAATCGAAGTTGTCTGAATTTTCATGAAGGCTTCTATACTTTTTTCACGCCCCTTTGCATAAAACCAACTTAAACAAAGCAAAGCCAAGATTTTGTCCTGTTATGTCTAATACATGTGCTTTGAAATTCATAATTTATTGAGATTGTCGGACTGATTTCCTCATCTTGGTTGTTATAGTCACAACGTTTCGGCCGTTTTGCCCTCCGGCCTTCATCAGGTGTTTTGTATCGAACTGGGGAACCGTTTGTTAGGAGTCTCGAACCCAACGATTTATTATTATTACGGGAGTACCGTGTTTGGACTCCAGCTAGGCTCTGGGACATAGTTGCTGATTCTCTATTTTGAATGTTACTTTTCACTGCCTTCGTTCAGGATTGAACTCAGCACCTTTGGGTAACTGTAAACTTTGAGTTCAATCCTAAACGAAGGCAGTGAAAAGTAACATTCAAAACAGAGAATCAGCAACTATGTCTCAGAGCCTAGCTAGAGTCCGAACACGGTACTCCTGTAATAATAATACAGGGTTGGGTTCAAGACTCCTAACAAACGGTTCCCCAGTTCGATACAAAACACCTCATGAAGGCCGAGGGCAAAACGGCCGAAGTTGTGACTATAACAACCAAGATGAGGAGGTCAGTCCGACAATTTCAATAAATGAAAACACCTCATCTCAAAAATACAGACAATTACTGAAATTCATAATGATCACTAAATTAATTTAAATGTTAAACCTGTACTTATTTGGTAAAATACAAAATTTTAGCAATACCAGTTACAGAGGATACTGGTACACATTACAATAACAATCTTTTATATTTATTAACATATATCAAATATTTCATATACTGCATTTCAACGATATTGAGCAATTCTCCTTTATTTAGACATAGAAACTATGGTTCATATTCTACGGGTCAAAAACTACCTCTAATCATCATTCTGTCTTTTCATAATTCATCACTTTAACAAAATCAACATAGTATTCTTGTATGAAATCGCATTAACTCAAATACTGTCATTTTATTATTTCATAATCGTTCGCTTTCATTAAATCAATTTCCCTTAAAACATGATTAACCTAGATCTCATTAATATGCATTAATTATATTTGAATGGTTTGGAGCGGTTCATATTCTTCAGCATATAGAAACTTTAAAGCAAGAGTTTTATACAGTTTGGTCAACAAACTGTAAGCAAGACCGCAGATTTAGTACATTAACATTCATAAACAATAGTTTTCTTTTTTTACAGTTATCAAAACTTATACATGTATACATAAATAACGACTAGTTTTGAACTTTTTACAGTTATCAAAACTTATACACGTATACATAAATAACGACTAGTTTTGAACTTTTTACAAAATTTGTTTTCACATTGCAACGATAATGCATTCATCTATTAATGGAAGGTTACTGGTTCAATTCCAATTGAGAACTACATTTTTCATTGTTTACGCTTTTCTAATTAAATGAAAAGAATGACCTGAATTCCTTATTGAAAGAAATCGCTTTAGAAATAATAATTTATTCATAAATACATATTTCATTAAAAAGTTAAATTCGCTATAATTTATTATAGATAAAAATAATATATTTAAAAATAATTCATAAAAATAATTTTCTTATCAAAATAAAATTAAATCTATTTGAATTTATTTCGCTTTTTACAAACAAGTCAGCTATTAAATGATTCACTCTGTGAATTATATTTACTTGGCTTTTAGCCTATTTGATTTTCCTTGTGTAAAAAAAAAATTCGAGCTTAAATTTAAACATTTTGTAAAATGTGCAGTCGATTTACATTTTAAAATAACAATAATATTTTAGTTAAAAAACAACAAAACCTATGGCATAGTTTAACAAGAAAAGCGAAACTTCACTAGATAGGGATACATTTACAGTTTGATGTTGTTTAAATAGTATTATAGGGTTAACAGATGAATACAGGAGTTTTTTTTACGTTTGTCATTGTTTTCTCTGTGCAATGCCGGCACACTGTTTATATTAGTAAACTATATTTTCTTGATTTTTAAGTTTTTTTTTCTCTCTTTTAGCATTGAATAATTTTGCATTAAGTCCTTTGAATAATTCCACAACGCCTTTATTTGCATTATTCGATCATAGCCCATTGATAGTTTTCAGTTATTCTTTTTAATCAAGCAAAGATGACACCTGCAAACTAAAAGCTAAGGTACTTTATGATCGTATCACATCAGTAATAATGGTATTCTTTCTTATTTATTCATTTTGATTTTTTTTTATTTGTTTTCTGGTTAGAAAACTTTTTGTTGTTTGTTTTTGTGACATTGTTGGTATTTTCCTTGACATCAATTATTTCCTTTTTTTTTCTTCCTTCAAATTTGTCAACAGACCAATTCAGGTCCAACCAGTTGAGCAGGTTACTTTATTTATTTTGTCAGTTCTAAAACACCAGTTGGAGAAGAAACAAACAAAGCCGTTTCTTTTATTGAATGATAAAGTTTGAAGAGGAATTAAAACAATTTCAATGAAACCCTTGTTTGGCCCAATTTCTTTTCATAAGACGATCGCAAGAAATTTAGAATGTGCTTGGTTAAGACTTAAATATTCATGAGGCATGAGTTGTGGAAAATTGGTGTGTGGATTTCTTTTTTTTGCTACCTTTTTTATAAATAGCCAGACAACAAAAGTGTATACACATTTTGAATCAAAACGATGTAAGGTAGGGATGGAGGGAGTAAATTATTTTAAAAAAAGGAACGAAAATGAAAACAAACTAAATATGTAATGCTTTGATCGTGTGTTCATGGACAATCTACACACACACACACACACACACACACACACACACACACACACACACACAGATGTTGCAATAAAATTGAATGGAAAACATTATGAATTTTTTTGTATTATTTGGATTAGTTTTTTTTAAATTTTAGATGTTATTATTTTAACGTTTCGACTGATAGAAACACTGACGCTCTTCAGGTGCGTTTTCTCAAACTCAAACATGTGTATGGGGAACTTTGAAATTTGTACATAAATAATAAAAAAAGGTTCAGTTCGAAATTGTGTACATATTCTTAAGTTCAACATAAATATTTTCAAGTCTTACAAGATACACCGGAAGAAACTTGGATGTTATATTGGCCAAAACATCGTGAGAAGAAATGATCTTAGAATGTGATTTACGAAATTATTGATGTAGATCAGGAAAAGAGTTTTGTCCAGAACGAATCCTTGATGTACGTCAGCATTGATACTGTGAGCTTCAACAACTACTTTTATAAACATTTCTGATAAAAGATTTGTTTATTGAGAGCACATTTCCAGATATTCCATAGTTAGAAATATGAAGTATATCTTTATGCCAAATTCTATGAAATGTCTTTTATATTTTAAAAGCTATTGATCTAGCAACGAAACAACCATCAATAGATTCACTAATCCTGTGTGATATTACAGTCAGCACATCAGCTGCTGATCATGCAGGATGGAAAACATATTGCCTATGATTAAGTAGACTGCTTTTGCTAAGGCGATTGAAAATTTCACTATTATGGAGCAGCTTACTAAAAATGCACAGGAGACTAGTTAGTCTGCAGTGGGATGCAAACAAACAAACAAACAAACAAAAAAAAACAGATCTCAAGTATTTAAAAAAAACTGACTAGCCAGACTGATGAAATTTTCCATGATGTTAAGAAGCATTTCTCCTTGAAGCAATGTCTGAACAGTTTTGCAAGAATGGGAGTTAGTTCAGATTGTAACTTTTGATTTAACTTTTTGAGCACTATCATTGGAATATTGAAACGGTCAGTTGCTTTGTTGGCATCAAGGTTCTTGACATGTTTGGCAACATCGTGAACTGATATATGGATGTCACTCTGAGTATTTTCAGTTTTGGGAGGAAATTCAAAACGTAGGTGACCCTAATTGTAAAGGATGGAGTTTAGTGCAAAGTTCTTAGTAAAAAGTTTGGATTTGTCAAATGCTAACGAAATTGGCTGAAGTCTGTTGATGGTGATTGCGATAGAGGTCACACATCTGGTAAGGGACCTATTTGTTATATGCCAAAATTCGTGGGAACCAAGCTTCTGATCAGCTACTTTAGACTTAATGGATTGTGCATATGACTCGTTTTCTATCTTTCTAATATTCTATTTAGTGGTTACTGATAGTTCTAAAGGCGGCTTTAGCTTCAAAAAATCTAGTTTGTTGAAAGCAATAAAAATAGTGACTTTTGTGTGTAATCAACCCTGCACATTCTGGAGTGAACCACAACTGACTGATTTCGGTTGAATAGTTTGGAGGGTATGTAGCTCTCTATACCGACGGTTAATTACTCAGTTAAGCCAGATATTAACGAGGACACATTTTTTTAAACATGAAATGCAGAGGTATTTCAGATATGACTATTCTGAAGCTGTCCCACTCGGTCATCAAGTATCAGTGCACTGTACGATAGCAAGGGACATCAGAGATCGTGTTACATTATGTTTTTAATCTTTATTTAGACAACTCAGTGATTGGAACATCCAAGCAGAAACAGAACGGAGGATGAGCACAGTTCAGGGCAAGTTGTTAGAAAAAGATCAAGAAGACATGAAAATTGTCCATCAGCATCAGATATGCGTGCAGATTCATAAGCAATAGGGTTAGATCATAAACAATGAAGAAACGATAATAAATCTCATTTAACCCTTTTGTTTTATTTGACTGGATTAATCATTCAACATTGTGAACATTAAAATCTCTACAGACATGAATGTTAGCAAAAAGACGAGCAGACAGGATTAAAAAATAACAACTCTGTCATTGTGGGGATGAATAAGGGAAAATATGAATACAGTACTTGAAAGCACACAAAGGGCAAGTTAGGGTATCGTTTTGGAGATGTTCCTGCCACATAGGAAGCCATCTCTAATGAATATACATATTCTGTGACTATGGCTATCTTGAGGATCAGATTGTACGAAATCTTATCATGTATGTAAAGTTTGAGTAACCTTTAATCATGAAATCATCTACAGAAGCAGTTAGACCAATACCAGTTCTGCACAGGAACAGCAGGTCGAGTTTTGTTTCTCATAATTGTATTTCAACCTTTGGAAGGCTGGAACATAGTCCTCTGATGTAAGGTATGGTATTGAGTTTATGTAATTTATTTTTATTTGTTACATTAAGGTTGGGAAATTTATGGTAAAGGTCAGCAGAATTGCTTAGGGCAGAGTAAATAGTGTGTTAGAGAGAGAGAGAGAGAGAGAGAGAGAGAGAGAGAGAGAGAGAGAGAGAGAGAGAGAGAGAGAGAGAGAGAGAGAATGAGTACAGAAGAAACATATTTTGAGAACCAGTGAAAAAGGAAAATCTGCAGTAGTTCTAACTAATATGGCATCGAGAGGCCTCACCAGAAATTATTGCATGCTTCAAACTCCATTCACTAACTGACAATACAACAAACCCAGTGTTTTGCATTTGTTGATAGAACAGCCTTTTTGAGAGTTAATCCAAGGTTTGAGTCTCTGACTATCACGTGAATAGCGTCAGCTCAAGTAAAACGTTTACCTCCAGACAAATTAGTGACATAGTAATAAGAATATGAATAGAATTACTCAAGTCATCACCAGCTACCGCTGGCACAAAACTACCGACCGAATAAACAGCATTTTCTTCCTTTTTAGTTAGAAACATCGCCCATACTAGATGAAGATTGAGGAACAAAGTAGAAGACGCTGTCGAGAATGCATCCACAATACTTTTTTTACTTTCTATTTTCCGAAACAATCATTTCCTTTCGTATATACATTTCCTTTCATCTAAATATATTAACACTTTCAACGAATTCTGTAAAACTATTGTTTAACTTTAACAACATTACTACAAACAATTCTATTTTAATGCAACAAATATGATGATACAAAATGGATACTATGATATCATTAGATTTTTCTGGCTTGTTGTATCATATAACATATAATCTCAATGAGAATTTTATAGCCGTGGTAGCCAAGGGTAACATATTTTTCTTTATTCAGTTTTCATGAAGAGATTTCGCTTTGATTTAACAAAAAAGTTGATTAAGAATGAAAACGGAGAAGAGTTAAGCATCTCATTTTCATACAGAGTTCTCAACCTAAACAGAAAAATATCATTTCTTTCTTGAAAAACAAACAAACTGTGTATACTGTTTAAATCTATTCAGTCGCTTTGTAATACATGCCCGTAATAATTGAACATTACTTTGAAGGTAACTAATATGTATAAATGAATGTCAGGGCTTGGTCAACTTGAAAGATGTTTACTGCTTTGGAAATTTAATTTTGATTTTATTATTTCTTCAATAAAAACACTTTTTGACCTTCTCATAAAATGTGGACGAAAACATATTTTTTCTTCTCGTACAGAATTGCTGTTAAGCACCTAAATAATAATTGAAATTGAACATATATTTATCGAGTAAGAAAGAAAAACAGGGCAAGTTTATTACAATTTTTATGATTTTAAACCTATATGTTGTAAAAAGAAACAAAATAAACGTTTTAGCAAAACATAAAAGACAGGAATAATGTATGACACTGTACAGGAGGTGAGACTAAAGCTGGAAGGGGTATGAAAATATTGTCAATAGGTATTTTTCTTTTCTTTCTTTTTACCATATAAAATAAAAAGCTGTTTTCTTTTTCTATTGAATAAGCATTTCTGTGCATAATCCATAAACTTAATCAAGCATAATAGATTAGAAAAGGTAGGATAGTAATCAATTTCAAAGGTGAAACTTTCCAAGGGATTGTCCCTTTATAGAGGAGAAAGTTATAATATAAAAAATAAGTTTGTAAAGGGAAAGAAAACAAAAAAAAGACGTATGTCCTAAATAAGACATGTCT
This sequence comes from Euprymna scolopes, assembly GCF_053919585.1. Lineage (NCBI taxonomy): Eukaryota > Metazoa > Mollusca > Cephalopoda > Sepiida > Sepiolidae > Euprymna > Euprymna scolopes. The sequence continues at coordinate 72,207,243 of NC_136490.1, read as the reverse complement.
CAATGAGTTGTGCACTCTAGTTACTGCCTTGTCAATAGGCGAATGGAATTAATTCCATAATATTAACACAATAGATATGTTCGGGGTATCAAACAGGATTCAGAAAAAAAGTGGATTTCACAACAATTTAAGTTTTTTATGTATGCTTCAAGGCGACTAAGTGGCGTGTCTGACTGATTTGTAAGGTTGTGAGACTATTTATTAAGGGTAACAGGTTGGGACAAGAGGATTTGTGAAGTCATTTGACAAATAATTATGGGTTAGGTTTTTGTCCTTTTTCATTTTATGTACGATGTTTTAGGCTGGAACAGACAACAAGGAATTTATGTTTTTTTTTGGATAATACCAGCAATTAAATATCAGAAAGTAGTCAGAGATAATTCACTTAGAAGAAGGAATATAATTTAGATTAACTTAAGGCAAACGGTTATTTAAAATAACCTCGATAATCTGAAAAAGTAAGCTACCCCTTAACTTCAGATATAAAATGGAAGACTTATACCTAGTCCGTTGTCAAAGTTACTGGAAAATGGTTGGATCACTTTACCGCTGTAGAAAGTACCTAATTCCTAATGTCAGACAGCACTCTTTTGAATCTTGACAAAGAACAACTCAACTTCACAACCTAGTGTGAAATTATCTTTTCAGTTCCTTACAACTCCTTTCTCATATAAGACTGAGTTCTCAATCACCGGTTAATTTTTATAAGATATTCACAGCAAGAAATCGTTTTCTATCACAACTGTAAAAAAAACTTTAATGCTTTCCTCCATTTGCCCAACATCAAAGGAAATTTCCATAAACAGAATTTTTCCCCCAAAACTTTCCATTTGTGAAACACATTACCGCAGAATTAATTCCTTGCAGACTACAACATTGTCGTCTTCAAATCTAATGTTAACATATACTTGTTATAAACTATCATAATAAAATATTGTCCATTTCATCCATCATTTTCAACCTCCTCATATTATTCTTTATCATTCAACTGACAATCCATTAATCTCGTTGACGCTTATCCATTTGTAAAAAAAAATAAATACATTGCAAAATAAACTTTTATACATGCTTTTATTTAAGATGATTTTGTTTGATTTGCTACGTCTGTTTTGTATGTATGTAAAATCTTTTTTGATTATTTTGATACTGAAACAATACATTTTATTGAATGCAAATTTCTAATTTACTCATAGTAGGGATGAAATTGCAGGTTCATACCTTTCCTAACAGTATTTGATACTAAAAAAAACAGAATAGATTTGATTGGATTCGAACCTGACAACACAGATCAATCAGTTAATCATGGTATCCGTTAAACTAAGCACACACGCCTTTATTCTTGACTAGCGGGGGTACCCGGCGTTGCCCGGGTGTTTAGAGGCGTGTGTGCTCGGGAATGGGGGGTAATCAAAACATAAGAATAAGCGAAGTAAATATTTTTAAATATTAAATAACAAATTATTAAACATTTTATATAAAATAAATGTTAAAACTTTAAAAAATCGAAAAAAAAACACTAAAAAAAATTAACGTAAGGCAAACAAACGATGTTTAATATAAAAATCGGAAAAAGAAAACAAAAAAGAAAACGCGAATGTGATGGAAAAAGAAAACAGAAAAACGAACGTTAAAACTTCTTTAAAAAATCTGAAAAATAAAAACAAAAAAAACATCGAACGTGAAAAATGGCTTAAATAACCCTGTTTCAATATTAAAATTTAAAAATCGAAAAAAAAAACAAAAAAGTTATCTTACACCACGATTCGAACCCAAAACCTTTAGATAATGAACTGAACTAAGACGATGTTGACAAAATTAGGTCGGTTTTTTTAATATTTACACTAAATCATGTTCCGACGTCATTTGCAAATATGTAGAAGCGAACTTGCCATGAGAGGACGATTTTTGCTGACCCCTCCCTGTAGAAAACTGATGATTTTAGGGCGAAAGAATTAATATTTTTGGCCAATTTTTCAATATTTGTCGGGCGAAGGATCGAGCTTTAAAATGATACCAATGTTGTGAAAATCCGTGACCCGTGTCGAAAGTTTTTGCGAGACATACAAACACACATACAAACATACATACATACAAACATACATACATACACACATTTTCGCTTTTATATATATAGATGAAATCTTTCTCTAAGTGAATGTAACTATATTGATACTAAAAACAATGTGACCCGTTGAGTTACCCACTGAGATCGAGTTAAATTGATTGAATCGGAGAAAAATAAGTTGCAAAGCAGTAAAATATAAAGAAATAAAAGACAAAATTCATAATTAGTTTGCTTCTTCTCGCTATATATTTCTTTCTCTCTTTCTCTTTTTTCTCTACAATTGCGGATTAAATAATATTATTGCTTCTAATCATGTGATTATATAACCTTATTGTTCATAATGAACCATTCCAATCTTTAATTTCTTTCAATGTTCTTATTTCTGTCTTAACTTTGTCTTTTAATAAAAATACAGATAGATAGAGAGAGAGAGAGAAAAAGAGAGAGAAAGAGAGATAGTGAGAGAGAGAGAGAGAGAGAGAGAGAGAGGGAATATAGCTATTGTATAAAATAAGAGTGAAAATCTCAAACTACTCTGAGAGAGAGAGAGAGAGAGGGGGGGAGTAATAGATTGAAACTTAGTACAGGATGAGTGATTTGGTAAATGAATTGAAAATTGAAAATAACAACTGAAATAACTTTTCGCAAAACCATAAGTCAATCTCAAAATTAAGGAATATTTTAACATGAACTTAACATATGATAAACATATATAGGAAAAAAAAAGACTGCAGACAATACTGACTTTTTCCGGCACAGAAATATGTAAACAGACGTTTCAATTATACCAGTCATCATAGGAGCAACTGGACTTATGAAAAAGAACTTTAAAAAGTACATAGCAAGCATACCCGGTGAACCAAGTGCAAGTGAAATACAAACGATTGCACTGAAAGGGACGGCTAGAATCCTGAAACAATCTCTTGGTTGGACTCACTAAAATAGGGGTAAATGTCAGACATCTGCTTGGATGTCCCATCCCCTAGAAGAAAAAGTTTAAGAAAAATGAAAAAAAAAAGTCAGAAGAAGTTGAATTAAAATGAAGCGGCATCAAAACCAAACACTGTCATTTATATTTAATCAATAAAATAAATGTCATATTTTATAAAGATAATCAATGAAATAAATGTTTATATTTTATAAAGATAATCAATGAAATAAATGTTTATATTTTATAAAGATAATCAATGAAATAAATGTTTATATTTTATAAAGATAATCAATGAAATAAATGTTTATATTTTATAAAGATAATCAATGAAATAAATGTTTATATTTTATAAAGATAATCAATGAAATAAATGTTTATATTTTATAAAGATAATCAATGAAATAAATGTTTTTCTTTTCACGGGGAAAAGTAAAAGTTAATTTTCAAAAATTTTATTTTTGTGTGAAAAAACTAATGATTTATTTTACGAAAAAAAATTATTTTTTTTGGGGTGCAGATCAACTTATCGTGAGTCTTCTGATTAATCTACCACTTTAGCATGTACTGGCTGTTTTCGAAATCACACTGATTATGCCATACAAAAATTGGTTCTGTCTGGTTCAAAAGTTGTACCAGTACCGAAAAAAGCAGTAAGGAAAAAAATAAAAACGTTGATTAGCTCAACTTTAATATAATTGTAAATATTCAATTATATTCACTGTTGGATAACGAGTCATATATTCTAATTATATGTTTTCTGAGACTATATGATTGAGTATTGGATATTGCTGCAAATTGTGGAGTTAACTATCTCAAGTTCAAATTCGGTCGATGCACAAAATGTTATCAAGGAAAACTATGAGATGTATTAATCATTTATAATCATATGCAACTGATATTTTGCTTTGGAATTAAGTAATCTGAAAATAGTGTGATACACCATAAAAAAATCATAACAACGCTACAGAAAATAATTTTAAAAAAACACAAACCAAAACAAAACAAATTTTGAAATTTGACAGAAGTTTTGTTTTGTTTCATTTGTGTTTATTTGTGTATTTGTTGTTGATAAACTGCATAAAACTCAACCAAATTATGATGGAAGTGAGTACAGGAATTGTTTGGTTTTCAAGTTAAATAGTTTAAAACTGTTTGGTGGATGAAACGCCAACTCTGCATTTATTTTGCTTTATAAGTTAAATATTTGGAGAAAGCATGTTTGAAATTCGATATAAAATTTAACTTATTCAGGTTTTTCTTCCTATAATTGGAGCGTCAATTAATTAAAGTTTTATTATATTCGTTTTTATTTACATTGGTAATTAGTTTGAGTCTTGACAGTGATATGTGCTCTATTAATTGCCATTCTCATTAATCATGGCTTACAATGAAAGATTTTGTTTACATTACTTAGATTAATTACATTTAATATTATATATATATCTATATATATTTATATATATATATATATATACTTATATATATAAACACAAATGCACATGTGTGTGTGTGTGTGTGTGTGTGCAAGATATATGCATATAAATTTCATATAGATCATGATATAAGAGATATGCATGTATGAATAACAGGCGCACACGCATACACAAAGCAAAAGAAGCATAGTGGCTAAGTTGCACACATACACACAACATGCTAAACACCAACATACACTATTATCATCCCTTTTTAATATCTAAAATATAAATATGCAGAACGAAAATATATATGCTGATCTATGATATATGAAACTAAACATGCATAGACACACAAAGCATACCAACAGAGATGCATCAACATTCTCCTACACACACTACAGGGAAACAGGAACACCTACCCACAAAAACACGCATACAAACTCACACATATCGAAACAGAACAAATACACAAACGGCCACACACACAATGGATAATAAATACACACAGAGAATAAACGCAGGCATACACACATACACACTTGACAACAAAAACATATTTTTCCAAAAAAAAAAGTCACAAAAACGAATGATTTTTAACTACAACAAATGGTAATAAACATATGCACACAAAAAAAGCACAAAGCACACTCTGAGTAAATTATCTTCACTAAAGCAGAACAAGTCTTAAATTTAATGAATTTACAGCTTGGGGTGGGGGTGGGGGTAAAACAAAGCACCTGAAGAACATTTAATTATCAAATATGAAAAATATAAATAAAAAATTAAATATTGGAAACCTCACATTGTTTTATATATATATCTATAATATATATATATAAAGCTGAACGTCTTTGTGTGTGTGTTTGGTCACGAATAAGCTCCTATATGGTTGACTATTATAGGAAACTGATCACATATAATGATAGAAGATGTATCGAGACACAGGAATGGGTATGTTTGATCTGGCATAATGATGATTCATTAAAATTGTGGAGTCTGTGTACGCGCCTGGTTCCCAAAGTATGGAAATAAAAAATTAAAAAATTAAAAAGAAACGTTTACAATAGGGGTAGGCTATAGAAACAAAATTTTACAAATAAATGCCAAAAGTGGCTTATTACCTTCATTTATATGTAAATAGATGGGAACAAGTGATCTTTTTCAAAACGGGTCAAAATTGGAGGGTCACTGGCCCCAAACGTGATTTGACCGCATCGATGCGTGAAAATGGCCCAAATTTCGCCCCCGAACACACTTAATCACTTATTGAAAGCCACAGGGTGCATTTTTTGACTATAAATGCATTTGTATCATTAAATCTAACATTCCCATTGGCTATCCCTCAAGTATAGGGCTTTTTAGGGTATCTCAGAGTCCAAAATGGGTCAAAATTACCCCAAAATTAGCCAAAAATGGTTGGAAATAACGGATTTTCCAAAATGCACCTCCCATGGGCCCAAAGACACCTCTACATGGCAGAAACTGTTGGGAAATGCTTGAAGCAGGCACTCTCCTAACTTTTGCACTGTTAATGAGGGGTATAAGGACCTTTAAAAAGGGCTAAATATGGCCGATTTAGCCAAAGAGAGTCAAAAAGTCCCTAAGAATCAACATAGGTTGTCAAAAAGGGGCTTAATTTGAGTTATAGATGGAGAATTACCAAATAAGGAAATGTTTTCTTTCTGTAACAATACAATGGCATCTTTAAATAGACACGATAACATTGCGTTGCATTAATTGTGAATTTGATTGAACTTTGCTTTCTTTTTCAGTTAGTAAAATGCAATGAACATGGCTGGTATAGCAGGGCAGATTGACGAAGATTATAATTACGACGATTGGACTTATCTTCTGCTTGATTCTCTTCCAACTGAGGCTGAATGTGTTCAAGCTGTGCAACATCATGCTGCCAAATATGGTACCACGACACAGAAAAATCATATTCACCAGTTCTCCTTGCGATTACTACAATTGTGGCAGAAAGCCTTTGGAAGTGATGTTCGTTATGTTACAATACCTGGGATAAAACATAAACTTGATCGATCGCTAAAAATTTACGACAAAGATGTCTACAAAGCAAAGGGTTCCAGACGTGTGAATATGATTAAATGGAAACGAGAGCACCATGTCCTTCTCAATATACTTTCAAAAGATGTGAATCCTGATGAATTTGATGTACATGAACGAAGATTCTTTGTCGATCAAAAGTCTCTCTCTCACAAATGGCTCATTGACACTTTCCACGTCGATATGGAACATGAACGGTTTCTGGCAGAGCAAGAACTGCACAATTGAAGAGCAGAAGACATTGAAAATTCAATTTTTGTCGTGCAATGTCATTGGTGCATGGAACTTGACAAGACGAAAACCAGTATTTGTGCTAGAGAATAATGATGTGATTGACGAGCTCTTTAATGCATTATATTAATATTTTACTGTTGAATGATTTTAAAGTAATGTGAAGTGAAGCTGTGTCTGTAAATAACAAAATAATTCCTTTGCTAATTACTCATACCTTTTATAAAGTTATTCAATATATTGGTTACAAATCGAGAAATAGCGAATCGAGGGCCATTTTCATCAATTTTGGGGTAACTATGAGAACAATATGAATTCAGACTCTTCTTGGACAACATTTTATTGACATTCAATGTTCAATTTACAATTAATTACTTTCTGAGAAGTTGATGTAGTAAAGTTACGATGTTTCTAAAAAGTATCATTGATGAATGAACTAATGATTCATATGTTATGTACCGTACAGCGTAATTTTGTCATTTTTGGATTGTTTTGACCCTTTTTACATCCCCCAAAGATCTCTAAATACCCTAAATACAAATGGATAAGATAACAGGGTGGTTATTTCAGTCTTCCAACTGTAAAAAGCCATACAGGAGTGTTTATAGGAGCCCGATGAGATATAATACCTGCATTTTGGGGATTATCCGTGATTTTTGTTCATTTTTGGCTAATTTTTGGGTAAATTTGACCCATTTTGGACCCTTAAGATACCTTGAAAAGCCCTATATAGGTGGGATAGCCAGTGAGAATGTTAGATTTAATGATATAGAGCCATTTATGGTCAAAAATTGCACCCTGTGTGGCTTGGGAGGTGCATTTTGGAAAATCCATGATTTCCGACCATTTTTGGCTAATTTTGGGGTAATTTTGACCCATTTTGGACTCTGAGATACCCTAAAAAGCCCTATACTTGTGGGATAGCCAATGGGAATGTTAGATTTAATGATACAAATGCATTTATAGTCAAAAAATGCACCCTGTGGCTTTCAATAAGTGATCAAGTGTGTTCGGGGGCGGAATTTGGGCCATTTTCACGCGTTGACACGGTCAAATCATGTTTGGGGTCAGCGACCCTCCAATTTTGACCCGTTTTGAAAAATCACTTGTTCCCATCTATTTACATATAAATGAAGGTAATAAGCCACTTTTGGCATTTATTTGTAAAATTTTGTTTCTATAGCCTACCCCTATTTACAAGTGTTTTTGATATAGATGTACATAAGAATACTTTGATAAGTATGTTTTAACTTAAATAGGGATGGTATAATAAAATTGTGGGGTCTGCGTTCGCGCCTAACCTCCATAGAATGGAAATAGGCACAAACTTTAATAAAGACTTTTCATATTTATCTGCATAAGTATATTTTGATAATTATGTTTCAGTTTGAAGAAATATGGTATAATAAAATTATGGGGTGTTTGTTCGCGCCTGACCTCCATAGAATGGAAATATGTCACAAAGTTTAACAAGTTTTTTTTAATATAGATCCACAGAATATTGTGATAAGTGTTTCAGTGTGAACAGGTATGGTATAATAAATTATGGGGTTTATCTATTTTATTTTTACTTTCATCATATTTTGCTTTGGTTTTGATACCCCCAAATTCGAAGCTATCTCTTTACAACCCTTCCTTTTCATAACCTATCATATTTTCATAAATCAGAGTGTATTTTCTGTAGGCTGTTTTTGAACCCAGTCAACGACGGGCACTTTTGCTAGTATATATATATATATATATATATATATATATATATATATATATATATATATATTTATATATATATATCACATTGCTATATATGTATATCACATTGTTTTATATATATATATATATATATATATATATATATATATATATATATATATATATATAATAAAACACTACTTAATAATTAGTATAGTAAATAATTGTGTCAGCCCCTTTAAGAAACGCGTTTCTTATCGTTGTGAACTTTCAGTTGAATTAAGTCGGTCAATTTAGCTCTTATGCACAGACCATCATATAATTATTAAATCACTCTGACTGACGTCAAAAACATTTAAAAATAAAATGTTTAAATTTCAAATTTATTTCACGCTGTTACCGGTAGCCGAATGGATACGGTATTTGCTAATGAAACCAGAGAGGGTTTTTTTCTCCAGGTTCGAATCCATCGACTGGTGTTAATCGTGAGACCCTGCACTGAAACACTAGTGTCTGTAGGTATTTGATAATTATTATAGTAAATAATTATATATATATATACGACGAAACACGTGTCACTGGATAATTATATTTTAAAAAATAATATATATGCCTCTCCCCATATGGGGGTACAAAGTTGGTTAAAGGGAAAATTATTTGCAACTCGTATTTAGGTAAAAATGCACTTTCGTAAATAATTGAATTCATTCAAAACGTATCGTAAAAACAAATAACATCTAAATAAATCGCGATACATCCAGACTGTCGAGCGGGATGGACGCGCGGATAAAGGGTTTAGGCTCATTACCGCAGGGTCCCGATTTCGAATCTCACTAGATACATCTATTCTGATGAGTCGTAGACGACGAAACACATGTCAGTGGATAATTATATTTTAAAAATAATATATATATATATATATATATATATATATATATATATAACTACTTCATTTACTCACATAAAATTAATATACGAAAGTATAGATTTATGCGTAAACTTTAAGTATTTACTTAAAAAATGCTCAATACGTAGGTAGAGCTAGTTAGTAATTTATAAAATATATATGGCGATTAAGCTACACTGAATATTCGGCTTATAAGCCTGACGAATCTTAGAGTGGATGAAACGCCGAATATTCAGTGTAGCTTAATCGCCATATATATTTTACAAATTACTATATATATATATATATATATATATATATATAACATTCTTACATATATACTTATTGGGAGACTCCGCTTTTACAACTATATTTCAATCTTTGTGTATGACAATCCTTAATATTTAGAGGTCTATCCGTGTTAAATATAACAGAGCATATAGAAATGAATGCATATAAATTGTGTCTACAGATTATATGACTTAGAATATAGAGTTGCAACTTTAATGTTAAAAGTCTGATTATGATGCTGTTTAGATTCTACTTAATATCATTACCTTAAATATATATCGAAGTTTATTTTATATATATTTATGAGTTTCCCAATATAGTGATAGAGAAAACGATTGTTTTTGTTAGGAAAAATTTTACTAAGTTAACAAAGCAGACTTAATTATTTACAACTATTGAATTTGATATTTTTACATTATTATACTTTGTAAAACTAATATAAAAATATAGTATGAAAAAATTGTAGAACAAATTATAAGAAAAATATAAAAGAAAACGTCTAATTTTACAAATAAAAGTTATATTAGAAAAAAATTCTTAAAATTTCCTAAAATTCATTGCACAAATGCTCATTTCGTTTCGATAATTCTTTGCAACTTATTGCAAACATCTGATGTTAGGTTTGTAATTTTAGCGTCTGGAAAGTTGTTGACAGCAACTTTAACTGTCCTCAAGAAGTCACACATGCTGTTAAATTGCTTTCCATTAGAATAAATAGCTCTCTTGAGGATACTCCACAGGTCCTCAAATGAATTAAAGTCACAGCTATTTGAAGGTCAGTGCATAAGAGAATCCTCAACAAATCCCTTTTCTTTCAGCGAGGATTTCATAAACTTTTATTCATGACTTGGTGCATTGTCTTGCATATATATATATATATATATATATATATATACACGAATATATGCATGTGTGTGTGTGTGTGCGTGTGTGTATATAAGACCTGTTTTAAACCAAACTCATAAGGAAAAACGTTTGGCTCGGGTTCAGAGATGCATGAAAATCAGCTTTGAAAATGTTCTTTTCACCGATGAGGCTAGAGAAACCCTTGATGGACCAGATGGGTGGGCCAAAGTTTGGAGACATCTTAGATTATCTACCCCTCATCGATTCCGTTGTCAACAGGGAGGTGGATGTGTCATGTTTTGGTCTGGAATAATCTGCAATGAACTAATTGGACCATTTCAAGTGCCAGAAGGTGTCAAACTGACAAGCCAGTCTTCTATTTTATTTTTAAATGAGTATTTATCATCATGGCTTGATGATCTTCCATTGGCACGTCACAACACATTGATTTTTATGCACGACAATGCACCAATCCCATTCAGCCAAGGCTACGATGTCCTACCTTAAGTCATTAGGTATTAGTGGAGAAAATTTGATTGCATAGCTACCTTATTCTCCAGATATAAACCCAATTGAGCAGCTCTGGTCAATAATAAAGATGAAAGTTTATAAAGGAGGTGTTCAATTTTTGTCGAAAGATGAACTTTGGAGAAAGATTTTGGAAATTTCCTATAGCATCACATCATCTCAAATCCGTTGATTGACGTCATCAGTTGACAAGAAGCTGTTCGAAGTAATTTTGAAGTATGGGAGTTATGTTGATAAATAAATATTTCCTTATAATAATTCCAAAATAATGTGAAATTCGTTCTTGTTTTGGATCAATATTGTTACTTGATATGTCTTTATTTCATATAAAATACATTATTTAAATTTTTGGTATGACACAAGCAAAGATTGAACGGCCCAATAGCAAACGCTCTTACAATTACGCTAAATGAGGTCGAAGAAATTATAAACAAAACATAAATGAATCAGAGCAGGTTAATCCTGCATATTGTCACAGGTGCAAGTCAGATGTAACAACCAAAGAGGGGTGCAAAACATGAAATCTTTTACATGAAATTGAGTCGGCGATGATGTTCCCAAGCAGAGATTATGGAATGCCTGTCCTGTTTGAAGAGTTGATAAATAAAAAAGTTTCTAGCATAATAGGTTTTGCATTGTCTACTTAGCTTCAGACCCTGTCCCATTATCACAATGTTGCATCTCTGCGCTTGTTTGACAAGTACTTCCACAGAATGTGCTCTGACAAACTTAATGAATGCATAATTGTGGCACAATCTTTTAATGATTTCTATGCTACAGATTTCCAGGTGACCTTTTTTACTCCACAAGCAGAAATAACTTTTTTCATGTCTGATTTTATTAGACCCTTTTTATAAAAAATCTTTAGTAGTCTCATAAAACATTGCTTCTGGAACACTCTAGGGTCCATATCTTTAAATACCCGAAAACTACAGATAAAACCATTTTAATCTCGAGTTGTATTAATGGGTCATAAATTGTGGATGGTCAAGATAAGCAGGAGGTTCATGTGAGTAAAATCGCTTATAATTCAATAGTATGATGGAAAAATAAAAATATCCGATATATTTTTACACTAGTTTATTTTACTCAGTTCTTCCTATACTTTCAAAGTTCTTCCATAGTAAAGACGAAATAGCAAAAAATCAACACCAATAAATGCATTTTTATATGCTAGAAAAATGAATGTAAATTTCTTTGAATATTTTATACCATTTATGTAATGCAACAAATATCAATGTTCTGTACAACTCGATTTAAATACAATCTATATTTATAAATGGCTTATAATAAATAGACGACAAAAAAAAATTGAGGGAACATTTTTATCTGCATATGACAACGTATGTTTATTATAAAATTTGAACCTATGCTTTCTGATAAGTAACTGCTAGTGAATGCTTGGCCATGCTTTCATATGATAAGATATGGACAAGTATTGTAAGGACGTATTTGTAAAAGGTGGCCATTTTGTTGTGTTAACGAAGAGAGGATGGAGATAAAAATGTAATGTAGTAATTCTGATACTTTGTTATTTTGCATACGTACGTGAGGCCTCATCCACCGAGATGTGTTACTGTGATGAAGAGAAGAGTAAAAGGTGTGAACTAAGGAGACACAATATATGAAGAGTTTGGCTGACATTCTGTTATTGCATACAACTGCATGGATTCTATGATGACACAGATAAAAAAAGAAACTAAATATACTAAATTTATTTTTCTTTTCTCATTTGGATTGAAATGATGTTTTTGTTTTTGTAAATGGCTATAATGCAGAATGAAATTCGTTTGCTCATTCATCTTCGTGATTGCAATGAATTAAAACCGTGACATGTCTTGTACATTTCACATAGTGTTTTACAAGATATAGTGATTGTTCCACTCATTTTCTTTTAATTCGCAACAGTAGCCAGCCACTGAGCTTGGTTTAAATGGTCAATCAGTGCACACTTATACACAACTTGCATGGATTGCATGCCTTACATGTGTGGCATGAGCAGGTGGATGTGATGCTTCAAACTGGAATAAAGCATCCCTTTTCAGAAAATTTGCATTTATGAGATACAGATGTCTTATACGCTTAGCATTTAAGATTATCCGACCATGGTCTAAAAGAATATGAGGCATTACTTTTGGAACATCCCATACCACATAAAACTTGCTGTATTAAATGAGAATGTTTTAGTCCTGTTCATAATTCCAAGTGTTTTTCATGGTAAATGCAATAAAATAACTTTTTAAGGAATAATAAAACGTGTAACAACAATAAATGCAGTCATATTTGATGGTCAAATCAAATATTTTCGAAACAATTTATACAATTTGTGAATTCTTGAATAGCATTCTACCCATAGATCTAAATTTATTCTGTTGTATAAGAAATGAATTCAAGTGTATATCAATTTTTATAACTTAATTCCATGCTTGACATTACTAATTAGGTAAATAGTGTAAATGGTCAGGGGTACCACAAATTTTGAACAATTTAAACTTATATATAATTAGACAAAATATGACCCTTTAGGTTAGCCATTAAGTTCGAGTTTTTAATTTAATGCTGAGTTATCTATCCATGACCTGACCTCTCCACGAGTGGAGAAGAGAAGTGCACTTTTATGGCAGAGTCCATAAAAGATCTCATGTACATTGTAGATGAATAACCAAACGCTTGTGTCATGCTGTCATTCTTCGTTATGTAATGTTCCTATATTTTAACTATACCTTGTGTCAGAAGTCGGATTAAAACAAAAATTAAAGGAAGATACACCAACTCATCCTAAGTTAGAAACAAAAAAAATACAGGTAAGTCAAAGCACGATGTAAATTTTCATAATATTTCAAAATGTCCAACACAAACCCAAACGAACCTCCAAAGCATACTGAAGCACACCGATGACTTTGCAAATGCAACAACTATGGCTTGTTATGCAAAAACAAATTAGAAACCTCATGGCAGGTTTTTTGCCCTCTGAGCAATGTGCCACCGTCCCGTTGTTGCACCATTCATGTATGAAACCCATGGAACCAATTATTGAACCTGACTCATCGGATAATAGATTGGTTATATTCTCTAAGATGCATCGCTACACTACAAGGAAATCATATGGCTCACTGAGCCCACTGAAATCCAAAATGAGCTACGGTCCACATGATGTTTGTCCCTTAACGAAATGCTATTTAATTTTGTTGGTCCGCATGCATTGAATAATACCACAGAAGAACAACTGCTCAGGGATATTAAAACTGTTCCAGTGAAAACCGTCCACCTTGAGGTATACTTTCAACAGTTCTTTGTGATAAAGCAGAGTGATGGGGAGACTATTATGTCTTTCATTTTCTGGCTGAAATCACAAGCGATGCTCTGTGCCTTTAAAAGACAATGCGGTTGTTATAGTAACCAACAATGCATGACATCATTCTCTGAGGATATGATTAAGTCCCAAATCATTGCTGGATTACGAGACATCTCCCACTAGAGCAAAAATCTGCCAAATCTATATGACTTAACCAGTCGTCTCTTGACTCTGGAATCTGCTGCCAGAGTAATGAACCATTTCTAACCGACAGAGACTACACAAGTCACCCAATTCAAAGTCGCATCATCAAGAAAATTTCTGCCGCTAAATACGACAAAAAATAATGGCGATATATGCAAGGGTTGTGGACACAAGACATACTCAAAAGGTCAAAAACAATATCCCAATTGGGGCAAGTATGCCACAAATGCAGCAAAAAGAACCACTTCTCAAGTACATGCTGTGGCATGGCATCATCGAATGTCATAATGGAGAACGACCTCAATGATGATCAGAGTGAGGATTCTTCATTCATAGCAACCATGACTGTATGGCCCAGATAAATGAAGGAAGAATAGGGAATCCTACATGGTACATAGACCAACAACCAATTCGCACCAGGCTAGCTGGAGCCACCCGCATTCGAATTAAATACAAAGACCCACCAGTACTTTGGACAATTAATACATACACATATAAAACACTTGCCCAATTGACTGCCATGACAGACACGGGAGCTCAGACATGTACAGCCGGAATGGACATATTAAACGAACTCGGTTGCACCTCTAAACATCTGCTGCACACTAAGCATCGTTTATGCGTCATAAATGATGACAACTTGCCCATCATGGGACCTTAATTGCCACGATGTCACTTGATGATACAGCATGTTCAGAAGTGATATACATCAAGAATTAAGGGCCTGTATATATCGCAAACGGAAAAAACTAAGGGTCATCGGCAACGATTTCCCAGGGCAACTTAGGAGTCAAGTAGCTACAACAAAGGCTAACCCTAAGCCAAGTGACAAAAGGTTAACCCCTTGCAGATGCCCATACAGGTCGCCTTGCCCATCACTACCAGACAAGCTGCCATTTTCTACTAGACCTGAATATCTAGAAGACCTAGGAAACTGGATCAAATGTTACTTTGCCAGCAACGTGTTCAACACATGTACACATAAAAAATTGCAGACCATGACTGGAGAACCATTTACCATCACGTTTCTGGACCAACCTAAAGCCGTTCACAAACCAATCTCGGTTCCTCACCGCTGGAAAAAAGCTGTAACATCCCAGCTTGATGCTTATGTAGCACTGAACATCATTAAACCAGTACTAGCAGGGACATCAATGACATGGTGTTCCAGAATGATCACAGTTTCCAAAAAAGATGGTAATCCACATAGAACGGTCGATTTGCAGAATTTGAATGCAGCAACAAGACAGGAGACATTCCACACACCCTCTCCCATCAAGCTTGTCAATACAATACCCCCAGGACAAAAGAAAACCTTTCTTGATGCCTGGAATGGGTATCACAGTGTTTCCCTTACTGCAAAAGCGCAGGATGCCATGACTTTCATCACAGAATAGGGCAGATTTGAGAGCTCGCCAAGGTTTCCAAACATTTGATGGATGTTTGGAAACCATTAACTCAAACATTGATCGGAGTTTTTCGATTATCGAATTTTGATACTTATTGGGGGCATTCCAATACAAAACCTACCGATGCACACTGTCAGACATATAAAGTATATTTGTGTGAAATTAAAAAAAAAAATCGATCTAGCCATTTCGGAGTCCATAGGGAACGAAATCACACACACATAATACCTTTTATCTATAAAAAATATGGTTAATGAACAATACGGTCTTAGGCTTGTACACTGGATCATAAAACAAGTGAGAGTTAATACATGATACAAGATCACCTA
>NC_136490.1:72141057-72186057 GCF_053919585.1 Euprymna scolopes | reverse complement strand
GGATGAATTTCTCTACAAAACATATCTAAGAACACCGCCAGACATATAAATTACCCTTGTGTAAAATTTGCAAAAGATAGGCTCAGCCATTTCGCAACCTGTGAGGAAGGAACTCACACACACATACACACAAAGTTACATATATATATATGCTTTGTGTCAATCGCTTTATTGTAGATTGGTAAAATATCAATATTGTACTAAATATACGTCACAAAACAATAAAAATTGTATAATCAAATAACTGCTTTAAGGTTACTTATTTTCCAAAATTTTGTTAAAATTCATGCGATATTCATGAAGTTATTACATTTTCTTTTTTATCAGAATTTACACTGTCCATCGCTTTATTGCAGGTCTCTTAAAATGTTGTTTTAGGGCAAAAATACAATGTCTAATCATGAAAATTTTACTTTTTTTAAAAATTTCTGTCAAAGAATAATAAACAACAGAACATCCTATGTGCTAAGCCTCAAATGAATGAATTATTTATTGACATAACCACCATTTTTTAAATAACGTTAAACAACATTCTGTCCACAAGGAAGTCAATTGTTTGATCTGGAAAGGAGTTATGGCTCTGACGACATCAACTATTTTTTTCCACAAAGCATTTTTTAAAGTAAATTGCTCTCCTTTCTTATAAACCCCTCTTTTCAATACTGACCAGAGATGTTCAATAGAGTTAAGGTCTGGAGAACATAGTGGCCAGATCATGAAGATTTCTCCGACGAAACACATAGATTTTAGGAGGGAAGCAATCGCTCTAGCAGAATAGGATGGTGCATTGTCATGCATAAAAATCATCTGTAATCATCGTGACCATGGTAGGTAATTTAGTCATGTTGACAAATGATTATCCAAAAAGGCCGTGTACGCATTACTGGTAAGCTTTACACCCTCTGGCACTTAAAATGGTTGCACCAACTTATCCCCAAAAACATGATGCCTTCAGCTTTTTGGTGGCTATGAACTTTGTAAGGGGTCGGAGTTCTATTTGTGATCCAAACTTTGGCCTATCAATGTCGTTTTTGCAAAATTGGAATTACAATTCAGTAGCATTATATCTGGCCTTTCATCTTCGTAAAAAGGTATACAATTGATGCAAAACTTTATATATATATATGATATAAAGCTAAATGTGTGTGTGTGTGTGTGTTTCTGGTCACGAATAGGCTCCTATATGGTTGACTATTTTAAAAAAACTGATTACATATAATGATAGAAGATGTATCGGGACACAGGAATGGGTATGTTTGATCTGGCAGAACGGTGGTTCATTAAAATTGTGGGGTCTGTGTTCGCACCTGGTCCACAAAGTATGGAAATAAAAAATGTAAAAATTTAAAAAAAACATTTATAAGTGTTTTTGATATAGATGTACATAAGAATACTTTAATAAGTATGTTTTAACTTAAATAGGAATGATATAATAAAATTGTGGGGTCTGCGTTCGCGCCTGGTCTCCATAGAATGGAAATAAGCACAAACTTTAATAAAGATTTTTCATATCTATCTGCGTAAGTATACTTTGATAATTATGTTTCAGTTTTAAGAAATATGGTATAATAAAATTATGGGGTGTTCGTTCACACCTGACCTCCATAGAATGGAAATATGTCACAAAGTTTAACAAGGTTTTTTAATATAGATCCACAGAATATGGAGGTATAATAAATTATAGGGTTTATCTATTTTATTTTTACTTTCATCATAATTTGCTTTGGTTCTGATACCCCCAAATTCAACCCAAATTTACAACTCTTACTTTTAATAACCTATCATACTTTCATAAATCAGAGTGTATTTTCTGTAGGCTGTTTTTGAACCCAGTCAACGACGGGTACTTTTGCTCGTATATATATATATATATATATATATATATATATATATATATATATATATATATATGTATATATATATATATATATATATATATATATATTTATATTTATATATATATAAATTTAAAGGAGATTAGAACAATAGTCTAAAGAGCTGAGTGTATTTTAATGTAATAGTGAAATTACTAGTTTAATTAAAATACAGGAAAGAAAAGTGCTCGTTGTAATTTAGATATATAATAAGCTCGATAGGTAAATATCCTAGAGCTAATTCAATATTAAGTAATGTGATTGATAATTTAAAATTTAAAAATCAAATTATAATTAAATTAAAATTAAAAATCTGTTTCATAAGAAGGAACAACAACAAAATCAATTATCTGTACGATCGTTTCGGAAAACAGTGTTTTTATTGTGGTAGACATCAAGTTACGGACAATAATTATTACATATAGTTTTTTAATAAACAAGGTCTCCTCGTCAGCAAATTGTGAAGGGTTTTTATTAAATTTAAAAGACACCATAAATAAACCTAGCATTAAAAATAAGGCAGATGTATCTAGAAAAAAATGTGGCACTTCTTTATAATCACACCTTCATGATAAATAGTGATTTATTTTTATTTTTTATTTTTTTTGTCCGGTGTTAACTTTCGCTAAGTTAGGCACACACTCTTTTGTAGTCTGCTCTGCACACAATCAGACACTCTGTTTCAACTCAACTGTTTATTAAAAAACTATATGTAATAATTATTGTCCGTAACTTGATGTCTACCACAATAAAAACACTGTTTTCCGAAGCGATCGTACAGATAATTGATTTTGTTGTTGTTCCTCCTTATGAAACGTATTTTTAATTTTAGTTTAATTATAATTTGATTTTTAAATTTTAAATTATCAATCACATTACTTAATATATATATATATATATATATATATATATATATATATATATATATATATATATATATATATATATATATATATATATAGTCCAGGTTATAAATGTATTTGTAGGATAAAACTCCAGAGAATATCTACCGGGTTTATATAATAGTACTTAGTAATTAATAGAGCTATTTATATTACTATTTATTCATACAGATATGTATAAATCGCTACACTGTCATGACAATGTTTCGCTTTGTAATTATTAATAACTAAGAAAAGCATTTAGGTGTTCATATTAAAAATGTGTTCGTTTTTCACATAGCGAACTTTGCTAAACGATAGGAAGCCAGCAAAGCGAGTTAGTATATATATATATATATATATATATATATATATATATATATATATATATATATATATATATAGAGAGAGAGAGAGAGAGAGAGAGAGAGAGAGAGAGAAAGAGAGAGAGGGGGGGAGAGGGGGAATGATCTGTATGTAAATATTTAAAAACTTCAGAATTAAAACACACATTAATATATTCAGTGTTGTCCATTAAGCCACCTCCTTTTTCTCTTGTCGACACAAATATACTTAAATGTTGAAAATTACGTAATTATTTGTCTTCTCTTATAATGAACCTTAGAACGGCTGATTCTGTTAATTAGGATTCACTAATGAGGAGGCTAATTGCTCATTAGGCTGACTGCAATTTTTAATCTTTTCATGCACAAACATTTGCATGAATCTGCAATTTTCCTACACTAAATACTCTTTCTAATTTCATGTAGTTTAACAGTGATTGAGTGTCAGATTAATTTGCACGAATTAATGACTTTTTCATTTAGACGAATTAATTATAACATACTAGTTGCAATACTCACCCTAGGATGGGGGTGTATACTGATGATGAGAAGAGTTTAACTCTCAAAGAGACGAAACAACGGATCCGGTCCTATGTACGGTGAAAACCCATATCCGCTGGGGGTAGGAGCTGAAGGGCTCAAATTAAAAACAATATATACGAACGGCGTGCAATTAATAGAGTAACGGAACTTGGCACAATTATTAGTCTTTCTCTACATAGGAACCACCCAGAGTTATACATTTCTCCCATCGTTTGATGCAGCTCTGGAGACCGTTTTTGTAGAACACCCCAGGTTGGTCCTCCAACCACGACCTGGCTTCAGAAATCAAGGCTGCGTCATCTGAGAAACGTGTTCCTTTCAAAAACAACTTCATGGCTGTGAAAAGGTGAAAGTCAGAGGGTGCAAGGTCAGGAGAGTAGGGACCATGGGGTAGGATTTCATAACCACACGCCCGTGCTTCTGATCTAGCAACATGCGAGTTGTGGACCGGGGCGTTGTCCTGCAGGAGGAGGGTAACTTTGCTGATCTTGCCCCACCTCTTGATTTTGATAACTTCCCTTAATTTTCTCAAAAGTGAAGCATAATAGGCTCCTGTAATTGTGGTACCCTTTGCCAGGAAATCTGTCATCACTACTCCGTCTTGGTCTCAGAAGACTGTTATCATGACCTTGCCAGCAGAGGGCTTCACCCATACCTTCTTTGGAGATGATGAGTCCAAGTGTTTCCACTGCATTGACTGGGCTTTGGTCTCTAGATCATAGTGATTGACCCAGGTTTGATCCTGTGTAATCAGTCTTTTGAAAAACTTTGACTCATCTTCTTGTCACATCTCCAAATTCATCCTCGAGCACTCGACACGTTTTCGCTTCTGGAATGGTGTGAGCAACCTAGTAATCCATCTGGAAGACACCTTTTGCATATGAATGATAGTTTCCATGAATGATAGTTTAAATTGACAAAATGGCAGAAAAAATGTGCGTGTTCATCAATCTATACTATATTTAAATTCTGTAACACTTCCACCACCACCATCACCACCACCTTCTTCCTCTTCTTCTTTGATTTAATATTTGTTTTACATACTCACATGTGTTGAGTGCCTTTTAAAAGTTGACTTCCAAACTAACCTATTTCTTTATATGTCCCTTTTTCTCTCAAATTCACCTTTATCATTTCCTCGATGCTTTCCTGACAAATGACCCTACTAGCTTTACTGTTCTACATTCTTTCATTCTCTCATTCATTCTTTCAAAGTAACTAAACTGACAAATTCTCTTGCACTACACATATCATATATAGTGTCCAACATACCATTATGATACGATTTGTCTCCATCTCGCACATATTCTCAATCTTTACTGACCAAGTTTCACTTTGATTCATCAATGATGGTCTCTTCATTTGTTCAACAGCAGTAATGCTCTTCTTGTTAGTGTTGTGGACTTGAAGGACCAATAATAAATAAGACAACACGGTGGTATATTTACAAAATGTGTATTTGCAGAAGTACAGATTAGTATGTTACAGAAAAGACTGCTCTCTTAGACATTATTTACTGCCTTTCCACTGCAGGCAGTTGTGACACAAGGTCGGAAGTTGAAAAGAATCAAAGCCAACTTCCTTATTAAAATTTGCCTGCACAATCCTGTCAGCATTCTCTGGTTGGAGCGTCTCAGTCAGTCAGCAATAAACGAAGTCCAGATCAAAGAGCAAAGATAGGATTATCCAGGAACAATACCTCAGTTCGACATATAAAAGGTTACCAAGCTGGCTCAGCTTTTGCCTAGAATGGATCCTTGACTGGTATGTCTTATGAGTCTCTTTAGACACATCATTACGACGTTCACATCCCTTGGTCGACAATAGTAATGTTCTTCTGGCTAATAATCACACAAGTTCCCCAAATTTACTCCATCAACTCCCAACCCTTCCTATCATACCAGCATCAACCCTTCTTTGATGTTAAATTGAGAATTTCCTATAAACATAATTTATGGAATAAATACTGAAAAATATAATTGGTTTAATTCACTTGTTTTCAGTTATAAAAAATTAAATTCTGTTTTTTATTATTATTATTATGTGGACCTGCACAGATTATGGAATAGGGCACCGATACTGTCTGACCTTGAATATTTGTTAACACAATGAAAAACATTT
Source organism: Euprymna scolopes (assembly GCF_053919585.1). Taxonomy (NCBI): domain Eukaryota; kingdom Metazoa; phylum Mollusca; class Cephalopoda; order Sepiida; family Sepiolidae; genus Euprymna; species Euprymna scolopes. The sequence goes on along the minus strand of NC_136490.1, from coordinate 72,180,294 downwards.
TGATCTCATAAAATCTGTGTGTGACCTTTCTGGGTCACCAGCAACCAGATGTGAGCCCTCAGCAATCCCTAATGGGGATCACCTTGTCACATATGCATCATGCTCGTTCTTCACAAGGAATTCTCCATAAGTTCTCTTGGCGCAGTAGATCTCGTTGATATGTTTGGTCGGAGTCGATCTCACGTTTGAGTTGATATGCCGCTATCATGCTGGAAGTGAATAGATTTTCATGTGCGTAAAAGAAAGACAGACTCAGGTATCTCTATTCTACTTTGTTAATTCAGGTTAGATATACAAAATATGATATACACTTATATACAATTGTTCCGTGGTTGATATTTAACAAACACTATTGAATCCCAATTAGATTTAATTACTCTCAGTTTTTACGGTGGTGACGGACAGGCAGAGAGGGGTGGTGACAGCTCTTCGGTCAGGATTATATTCGCTCAGAACTCAGTTCCAACTATTGATTTTGGCATGGGGATTCGCTTATATATCGAGGTATTGGGGTACGGTAGGTTGTTCCCTAGACCAATCGCCAATAAGTACGTCATTCCAGGGGAATTCCCGATTTCCTGCATGCACCTGCGAATCTGTGAACACTCTCAGTTGTGGTTCTCATGATCGGAAGAGGTTAACCCCGTGACCGCTCATCTGGCATTGTGCTCAGAGGAAATGAAATTATATTTCGTTAAGTCTCTCAAAGTGACATTGAATTGTCACTTTCACCAAACAGTCAGATTTATATGTTGGTTTCATAAAAAATAATAAAATGTGTAACTTAACTCTTCCTTTCAGCAAGGTCGGCCGTCGTTACCCGGTCATACAATAATACTTAACAAATAACACAAACACAGCTGCCCATCATCCTCCAGAGTTTCGGAAGTCTCAACCTCCCCCAAATGGGGAGCCCTACTGCTCCTAGGAACGGTCACGTAACATGTGTACAAATACGGATCAAACAACTAAAGTTATAAATTTAGAAAAATGTTGAATTTGTAGTGATTTAATCAGTAAAATTTGCTCAAATTTTTCAATTCTAATTATTTTTATTCATAAAGCTCATTAACATGAGAGGATTTTTAAAAATTGAATTCTATCTTTCTCAATTCTCACATTAGAATGATATGATAGATGTGTAATGTGATTCTTAATCTGATGAACTTAGAGGAAGATTTAATCAGGACAGTATAGGTGCCGAACAGGAGACTTCGTTGGTTTAGTCACACTGAAAGAATGGGTGAGTGTTATTGGATTACTAGATTAATAGTTGAGTTTTCAAGTAACAGTCAAGGAAAACATGGGAATAACTGATAAGGATGGATTTGAGAGAAAGAGCAAGAGGTCGGTTAGTTTGCATAGGTGAGCATTTACACTGAATTTTAATCTTGTGATTCTAATAATGTCAACATGTTTCAAATATTATCAGAAAATATAAAACTCATATTTGGAATTTAAAGAATCATTATTATAATTGAGCAATTTTTCCGTGTGTCTGTTGCTCACTTATAGACTGAAAACCTACTTAACAGAATTGCACCAAAATTAGCCTAAAGCATTTCTAAGGTTCTGGGTGTGTCATGGGAGGGGAGGAGGTAAATTCTGTTAATAGTAAAAATAAAAAAAATTAGAGATTTCAAATTATATGGAAAATTTAAACAATATGTTGTAGGGGAACATCTACTACTACTACTACTACTACTACTACTACTACTAAGAATAAATAGCTATAAATACCAAAACTAATGAATAAAATTATACAAAATTGGCATGGAGAACCATTGACATATTCAGTTAGGTGTTATAATACCATAAATACTTCTTTACTACTGCTACTACTACTAATAATAATGTATAAATGTCTGATAAAATTATCTACATTTTGGAAAAAGCAATGAAAATATAGAGACTGGAACTGACAACTGTAACACAGCATCTGATAGAGAAGCAATATTCAAAGAAGTCTCTATCTTAAATACTGTTTATCATAGCCATGATGCCATTCAGCAACATACTCAGGTATTGTGATTGCTATAAAAATTTCATGCACAAAGAATAAAAAACTACCTAATGTATGTGGACGATTTCAAATAATTTGAAAAACGGAACTAGAGATCCTAATAAACACGATAAGAAATGTCAGCAGTTCTGAATGGCACGATATATACTAAACAGCCAAACTCATGAGTTGTGGAATCACGAAAAACCTGTTTTAAATGACTATATATATATATATATATATATATATATATATATATATATATATATATACTCGCTTTTGCTAATCTATAAAATTAAAATGTTTTAAAAAACAAAATATTTTTCTAGTTGTTTTATTACTGTGTTTTCGTCTCTTTTATGTTTTGTTCAATTTCTATAAAAACGATTGGAATTATTAAATCAAAAATTTCCTTGAACAACAAATTTTACCTTTCACACAAACTTTAAGTGAAATTGACTTTAAGCATATTTTTTTTTTACCTCTGACAATTCTAATTTACTATGTTGCAAACGGTGGCGGTCAAGTTGTAAAAGTTCATTTTTCAGAACACTAAAACTAATTATGTATATGTAATGTTATAAACGCTTTTTAACGAATTTAAAATAAATAAAAATGAATAAGTTAACATAATTTATAGTTAACATAAGTTAACATAATCTATAATTTAATAATGATATCAGCAAAGGACGTGAAGTTGCAATTATCTTCATAAAAAGGTGAATAAGTTTTAAAAATCCTGATCTGATAATTTGTTGTTCAATCACTAACACGATTAAAACAAAATCGAATAAAAAAGTATTTAAAGTGATGAACAAGTCATTGGAAAATATCATCTCACAAATAACCGCTTTATATTAAAACCTAGTTGCCCAGCAATAAAAGAAAAATTAACTGATTCGTTTTTATAAACAATGGTAAGATGAAATGGCAATAAATTTTGGCGATTTAAGGAAAATATTTATGACACGATTGCGTCACTTTAATATATAAGAATATTCGGTGAATAAGGCAGAGAATCTCTACTCTAAAAGTTTCCAGAATTATTTTCAAAAACAATTAATGCAAAATAAATGCGTCTATTTCAATAACAGAGTGGAAGGAATGATGAATTGACTAGTTTGAATCAAATATCAATATGTCAGATCGATTGATAGTTCAGTTTTACTTTTAAAATGTGGCAAAACATATATGCTAAATTGCAGATGTCAATTGCAAAAGAATATCTTATAATCGAAAAATTTGCTGTTTATCTCTAGTAATCTGAAGAGTTGCAAAATAAAAATTAAATGACAATAATTTTAGAAAATTGTTGTAGTCATTCATCAAAATATCTTATAAAGCTTATTGCCAAAATCCAGCATCACATTGATAATTATCTGCACTAGCAGAGGCAAGCGCAGCAAAAAAAAAAAAAGAAGAAGAAAACGAATACGAACAAACTTAATCAGTTCCTTGTTTTCTACCTTAAACGCTGTACAGTCAGACTGGGTTCATAATAAAATCCCTTCTGACGGGGCTTGAATACTATCCACATTAATAAAGCCCAAGTGAACTTGACATTTGAGAAAGTAGGAATCAAGAGTAAAAACAAATTAGGTATTGATACCTTAATCTATGGTAAAATGTATCATGCTATTGGGAAAGAAAAATGGACAAGAGATGATGCAGGCATGCATTGCTGTTGCATGCTTAAATCAAGGGCAGGGCAACGCAGAAATGCCAGTAAAGGGATGCACAAATGAACACTTGCATTCTAATTAGAATGGCTGACTGGCTGGCATCTCCTCTCTGCCCGAACCTATCATATCATATTTTTCAATCTTGCTGTCCGTCTCTACGCAATGTCAACGAGCTGTCTATGTGAACTTATATCAAAAGTAAAAGTTATTAATATGTAAAATGAACATGAGAGACACATTGTTTAATATTCCTCATCTCTACTTTTATGACATGCATAGAAATATTTTAGTGCTTTCATGAGTGTATCTTTGATATTACCTGACCGTTCTTTAGGAAATTATGCTGCATTAGATAGAAGCAATTTGCGCTATAAAGGCAAAGAATAACAAAGAACATAAATCAAGACAATATCTATAATTACGTTTTAGAATTTTTGAGATGAGGATTGATAATTTGTATCATTTGGATTATTCAGACTGCTGTTCTCATTTTGGATGTTATTCTCACAACGTTTCGGCCATTGTAGCAAGGGCCCGTGGCGCAATGGATATGTGCTAATAATGACCAGTTCTACTTTCTTCTGGAGGTTGAAGGTTCAATCTTCAGTGGGGGCGATACTAAGAATACAATTACAAATTATTTAAGATTTCGATCCGATCATGGTTTACAGAAAAATAGTAAGCGATTAAATAATAAGTCCAATTCCAGATTCAATACTGATTCCCGAATTCGACATAAAGATTTCTGAAATCTACAAGATGCACATGAAAAACGTCTGATGTTTCGAGAATAATATCCGAGATGAAAAGAGTAGTCCCAATAATCCAAATGCTACAAAATCTATAATATAAATATGATGTCTCTATCTCTCTGACTCTCCGAATCTCTGCCTTTCTCTTGATCTCTTTTTTTACAGATACAACTGAAAACAAAGTAATATAATTTAAGTAATCACAAGTTTACAAGAAATTAGTGATATAGGTCTTGTATAATGGTGTCTTACAATAATATCTTGGTTCTGTTATTCACACCGGACAATTATCATACACATTTTACTTCATTCAATATGATACTAAAGCTCTGTGTTTTAAAATCACATTTGTTATCTTGTTTGTTTATCTTTGTGCACATTCGATAATGTGTTGCTAAAGGGTGATGTCGCTAAAGAATGATGACATTTCTTAAAACAGAGATGACGTTATCCATGAACTCCGAGGTAGAGGTTAAGAGGGGTTTTTTTTAATGTGGATTACCTGCGATTTTTTGGATTACAGATGAACTTCTAGAACCCCTACGGATCTAGTTTTATTTTATTTATAATTTGAAAATAAAAAATAATAAAAGTTTTTAAAAAAATCAGAATAAAAAGGTAATGTAGAATTCAAAACTGGAAGCAGAAATAGACTGGTTTGCTTAAAAAGAAACTATCTATGGTCAGGTATTTCTTTTTCAAATACTTTCTTATCGCTACCCTAACCCTAACCCTAACCCCCAATGTTTAATCTGGTATTTCTCTGCAAACTGACCCCGCAACATCAACTGTTATGTCTACTAACTCAAGAGCTTTCACATATTCTGTCAATGTGCCCACACCAACAAAGTTGCCTGTTCTGCACACATTTCTCTAGATTGTTCTTATTTATAAGCAGTTCCTATCACAACTGAAGCATGCTTGTTTTATTTTTTGCCAAATTTATTTAATTGAATCTCTTAAATTATCTGTATTTCCACTGCGCATCTTATGTACCCAATTTCTACAAGGTATTATTTTTAAAAACAAAAAAAAAAAAAGATTATTAATTTAAATGGAAAGAAATGCCATTAAAAAGAATTCATTTCCTAACGGAACGCGGGTGATCTAATTATTTTCGGTTAAATTTGGTTCACCATTTTGAAAAAAAAAATCAGAATGCTTGTGCTATCTTAATTCATGTAATGTTACAAACAAATTATAAATATGTAAAAAGATACACGACATGCATTATAATGATTACATATTTATGGCATAATATATAAGATAGATGAAATAGCCATTGAGACTTGATAAGAGGCCATGATTAAAAATTCTGAAATTGTTAGTAAAAAATCTCTGCGCAATTAATCAATGTCGGGAATTTAGTGAAAAAGTTTCAACAGATGAAAATAAATGCGTAATTATTGTCAAAAAACAAAATAAAAATAATTAATTACGAAAATATATACAAGAAATAGACTGTATTTATGTTATAATATGATCTGCACATCTCTACTCGGCATCACTCGTGTAGGTAATTGAAGATATACAAAGTTGGCTGCCAGGTTTGTAAATACATGTGAACACCGATCTCGCATGTTTGTCTCCTTTTTAAGCATTAACAGCCAAATACACGTGTACCTCCTTTCACTTGTGATAGAAATCAAGTTTATTAAGTCATTTACTTTCATAACAAAATTCATTGGCTGATGAAAGAAGCATTCATAGATTTTCTCTGAAAATAATCAAATTTAAAAAAAAAATATGATTTAAAAAATATATATGTAAAATGGCGCACCAAAACTCTACTGGTTGACATTGTAATATCAATTTTATTAACAAATGTTTATACACAGAAAAGTCTTTGGAGATATATACAACTTTTATTACTGGCCAATCATATTTACTTATCTCTCTCAATATAAGTTAGGTATGCGTACGTATTTATATATATATATTTCCATGTACGGGATAATCTCCTAGAGAAATGAACGAATGCATTGAGTAAGATGAAAACATTATTATCATTTTATTTATTTATTTCTTTTTTTTTTTGTAATTTTTAACATGTAAGGAGTTACTATATCTAAAGTAAGGTATGTGTATATGTTTCGTTGTTTTGGATAAATTCCTAACCTAATAAACTGATCATTATGAATTTTAGAATATGTATTCTCGGCAGTATGAGGAGTGCATTTATGCATTTTTTCTTTGAAAACCTTGTCATTTAAAGGGTACGTCCACGCAAATTCGCACCTCCCTTAAAAAATTGTAAAATAAGATACAAAAAATTTAGTAAAGAAAATAATTTCTCTACATCTAATTTTGAGTCATATCTCCTTGTATGTAATAAAGTAATTTCGATTTTCCCTTTTTGTAAATTCAGCAATCCCATGAAAATAACCGAACACCTCATATGAAAATATTTCCTGTACAACCCCAATAGGACTTCATACAGCGCGTTTCATGAAAATATTTTTACATTTAATTATTACACAAAAATGTAACACTTATTCTGAGATTTCTGTTTCTTCGAAAAGAGGATAGCAATCATATTCCCTCCCTATAAAATATCTATGAACATACCATCCATTGACACTGGATTATTTGTGGATATAGAAACAAGCAATTACCGCACGGCTATATTAAATCATTCACGAATTTCTATTTTGTAATTCTAGCTGCATGATAATTAAACGTTTTGCATAACCGCTTTCCGTTTAAATGAACATATTCAACGTCTACCAATGTTTCAGCTCACAAACATTTTTGGACGTTGTGCTTTTCAAATAATATATATATATATATATATATATATATATATATATATATATATATATATATATATATATATATATATATATATGTATTATTTCCGGCGATATAATGTCATACAAACTTTTTCAAATAATAGAAACAACTAAAATTTACTTATTTACACAGTTACCATTGTTACAATAAAATAAACAGTGTGATTTTTTTTCGCAAAATGAATATCATTATTTTCTTTTGAAATATTCTGTATTGCATCATACATAAAAATGTAACAATACAATCGTTCTAAAGTAAATAAAATATTTAAATATTATGCGTAGATATAATTGTTTACTTGCGCCTTTGTTGGAGAATAAAATATTTAAGTGCGGATCTAAATACCTGGTTGCTTTCCATTTACTTGAAAAATATTTGAAAGATGTTTAAGTCTAGGAGAATTACTTATTCGAACGAATAAAATATTTGTTCGCTAGTATTTACATTTTTTTTGTTATAACTGTAGGCATCATGCGTTTTATTTACTATACATACAGGGAACCTTTGGCAAAAACGTTTTCTTCAGTAAGATTTTCTCTTGTTTTTTTGTTTTTTTTTTGTAGATATTATTAATTATCTTTTTGCTATTTCTTATTCACATTTTTTACTAACCCCCGTTCTCCTGCATAATGTGTGCTAATTCATGCTATCACAACAAAATAAACAGTATCTGTATTTTATTTTATGCCAGCAAAAAAAACAAAAACAATAACACAATAATCCAAAGAAATAAAAAATACCACGCCTAGACATAATTGTTTACTTGCATTTTTTTCCAGAAAATAAGATATTTCATCTCTGAATATAAATACCTGATTGCATTTTAAATTACTTACTATTATTAGTTGTGCAAAATGTCTCAGTCTAGAAGGATTTATTATTATTTGAATATAATATATCTTCAAGTCCAACGTAAACAAGTTCTTGATGAGCCGTTCCACTTAAGTTAACAAATTTACCGAATTTTCATTACTAACGATTACTATATTATCCAATTGACTACTGTACACTCTTTAACCTTTATCCTCGAGTGGCTCATATGCCTTGATAAGTGATGATGCCTATGTAAAAAAATATTTAGATTTAATTTTTCTAATGATCAGCATTATACGTTGCTATTGTGTTAGCTTATATAATACAGTTATTATTATTATTATTATTATTATTATTATTATTATTATTATTATTATTATTATTATTAATACGATTATTAAATGCAACAGTTAATCTAAATATCTATAAAAGTGAGAATGTGTGTGTGTAAGGAGACTTCTCAACCTATGTACTCAAGGTTTTGGTTTCGATCTCAGCTCGAGTGTTTTTTTTTTTACTTACAAGAAGTGATCTATTTAGAAAAAAACATGATACTCGCATGCACATGCCTCAGTTTCTGTATTAATTAAATATAGTATTTATGTGTACTTTATGACTCGGCAACGCCCGGCGGCCTGCTAGTTTATATACAGAATTGGAAACATATGCATGTTTTCCCTTATATGAATTTTATATACGTTTCATCTAATAACGGTATTACTTATGCAAACACGAGAGTTCATCATCAGTAATATATATATATATATATATATATATATATATATATATATATATATATATATATATATATATATACCTAAAAATGAAGAAAACGAAATTACTTCACAATTAGCTTACATAATGTTTAGCACTATTCTGAGCTTCTTCAGAGAAATCTATAATGATAATATACCATGTGTAAATCTTTATACATTTATATTTTTATCCAAGCGTCCAATTAATTTACCGATTCTGTAAACATTCACCTTCCAGAATGGCATTTGAAATTAATGAATTATGATTTTGTTCGAGCATACTTAATTATGAGAATGTAAACAACATTATTTGTTAATTAATTCTAAATAATTTTTTTTATCAAAAAAAAAAAACAAAAATCGAACACACATATTAATATAGATTTTTCCAGGTGCTTTAAAATGAGTTTGTTAGTTAGATTGGTTATAAGCCGGATGAATCCTAGTGTGGATGAAACGCGGAATATTTTGTGTAGCTTAATCGCCATATATATTTTATAACTTACTACCTAGCTCTACCTACGTATTGAACACTGTTGAAGTAAATACTTAAATACTTAATAAATTTATACTTTCGTATATTAATTTATGTGATTAAATGAAGTAGTTATATATATATATATATATATATATATATATACCAGCTTTTTGCAATTTTATAAGTTCTAAATCTCAGCGACTATTGATCAAAGTTTAACAAATGAAGGTTCGTAGGAAAGGTAATGGCCTGAATTGTGTAGCGAGCTATGTGACATTTGCTTTTTATTAAGATGATCATCCATCATCCAGCGCCTATTTTCGGCACTTTTTTTTACAGCCATAAAATGTTTCAATCATAGTAATTTGTTTCCTAGTTTTGTATATGAATTACAGATTATCTTATAGTTCCACAAAAAACTATGGCCTTGATGGAGGGGTAAGTAAAACTCACTATTATTGTTTCAAATGATTTGAAATAACAGCGAGGGGAGACTTGATTCCAAATATTTCTCATGTTATATCTCCTCTCTTTGTTTTTCATACATAAAATAAATTTCACAGTGTATAAGGATTATTTGATACTGAGGATATTCTTAATCGTGCCCTATTTCCAAAAGAGGGGAAATATAATATATGAGAAATATTTGGAATCAAGTCTCCCCTTGCTGTTATTTAAGATCATTTGAAACCGTAGCAGAAAGTTTTAGTCTCCCCTCCACCAAAGCCAGAGGGAAATATATACACGCTTTCTTCCTTCCATAATCTATTGGCGCCGGTTTTATAGTTATATTTTTTTTGATTTTAAATTCTGAAACTCTGAGTCTTAAACGCTCATTTAACGTTTTTCTCCTTGTTTGTTCACTTTGCATTGGTAAAGTTTTTCATTGTCACTGACGAACTTAAGCTGCTTTTTCCAACCTCTTATCGTTGATTCGGCGTAACGAAACCAATGGTACGACCTTGAAATATGTATATATAGTGTCATAATAAATATTGTATATATATATATATATATATATATATATATATATATATATATATGGAGAGAGAGAGAAAGTAAGAGAGAGAAGAGTGAGAGAGAATGGGTAGAATATTGATGGAATTTACATTTCAACTAGATTAACGTAATTTTGAAAAAATTAACGTATTTTTAAATTGATATTGTTACCGTTAAATATGAATGGATATAATATTTGTGAAACATTTTAAATAATGAGACAAACATAAAACTAGAGTCCTCTAGGATATTTCAGAATTCATCAATACTACCCACTTACTCTCAACATATATATATATATATATATATATATATATATATATATATATATATATATATATATAATTACTTCTTCACAGAAGTTTGCCATCTCTTCAGTTAACTGATGTGCGGCTGTATGCACAGAGGTGAATTTTTAATACAGATTCAGTCCTACACGAGGGGCACATATGTGACATACAAACTATCCTTCTTGTAAGGGTGTTCGCATGATAATATTGTGAATCATTGAATGTCCTGTCAGGCCACTTGCAGATTAGACCACAAATATGATAACTTAGCATTGCCGGACATGCTATTATAACGTTTTCGTATGATTGTCGTTCTTGTATTTTGTAATTTCAGATGATCTACAAAACCAGCTTTTGAAAAAAGGTACCTGTCACATACAATGCACTTCAGTTCCTGTTATAATTTCGCGAACATTATATTTTCGTCCTGAGTCTTGAAACACGCTTTCAAACAACAAAGTCTGTATGCCGCTCTCCAAAAACTTTGCAACTTTCTCTGATGGTTTTTCTCCACAGTGTTCGATCTTTCGATTAGGCTTCCAAGTTATTTACATCCATTTCAAGTATTTTCAAATTGTTTTTAGAGAACTCTTAATCTTTTTCTTTGTTTATATTGTGGTTTTTTACTCCAATCTATCTAACCATGAAATAGTTGTTTATAAAGATGTTTGTCCTCCATCCTAGCAAGATGTCCAGTACATCTAATTTTGAATGATTTTCATTTCTATACTGGTGGTATTTGATCGTTCATGAACTACAGTGTCAAGTGTTAGAGTCATTCAATTAATGTTAAGTATTTTCCAAATACAACTTTGATGGAACCTTTTCATTAACTTGATATGCCTGATATGGTATTCAAGTTTCTGACTGATACAGCATGTTTCGTAAATACTAAGATTTGTTCTTGATGTGATTTCCCATTCTGACCACGGATGTTTCTCCAGTTTGCCAAAAGCAGGACTGGCTTTGGCTATTCATCTTAGCAACAAATGTACAGTCCTTAATTAGCATACTACCAAGAGATACAAAGCTGCCTGGAACATTCAACTTCCTACCATCAACTAAGATGTTTGGTTGAACCTAAGGTATTCCAGTAGGAACGTAGTATATTTTCTTGAGGCTGATGGTTAGTCAAAAAACTTTACATGCCTCTGATAACTTGTCTATAATCAGTTGCATATATATATATATATATATATATATATATATATATATATATATATATATATATATATATATACATACACACACACGCATATGTTCATAAGGTGTCTGCCAGATGGATTCCTAGGTTGTGAGAATGCGTTGAGTGCTCGAAGATGAATTTGGAGATGTGACAAGAAGATGGGTCAAAGTTTTTCAAAAGACTGATTACATAGGATGAAACCTGGGTCAATCACTATGATCCAGAGACCAAAGCCCAGTCAATGCAGTGGAAGCACTTGGACTCACCACCTCCAAAGAGGCAAAGGTGCAGCCCTCCATTGGCAAGGTCATGCTCACAGTCTTCTGGGACCAGGACGGAGTAGTGATGACAGATTTCCTGGCAAAGGGTACCACAATTACAGGAGCCTATTATGCTTTCCTTTTGAGGAAATTAAGGGAAGCTATCAAAATCAAGAGGCGGGGTGAGATCAGCAAAGTTACCCTCCTCCTGCAGGACAACGCTCCGGTCCACAACTTGCATGTTGCCAGATCAGAAGCACGGGCGTGTAGTTATGAAATCCTCCCCATCCTCCCTACTCTCCTGACCTTGCACCCTCTGACTTTCACCTCTTCCCAGCCATGAAGTTGTTTTTGAAAGGAAATCGTTTCCCAAATGATGCAGCCTTGATTTCTGAAGTCACGTCGTGGTTTGAGGACCAACCTAAGATATTCTACGAAAACGGTCTCAAACAATGGGAGAAATGCATAACTCTGGGTGGTTCCTATGTAGGGAAAGACTAATAATTGTGCCAAGTTTCGTTGCTCTACTGCTATGGGAAGTGGGTCAGGGGTATTACTTATTGCACGCCCCTCGTATATATACATACATTATATATATATATATATATATATATATATATATGTGTGTGTGTGTGTGTGTGTGACATACAAAATGCCATTAGCATATTAAGCGATGCTGTTTGTGTAAACAAATCGACCTTAGGCATTTGGACGATGTGAAAAGATTGTTAATTTACTACCCACACAGCAGCAGCCGAATAGCGTAATGGTGAGAAGCCTTGCCTGTCATTTGGGTGGTAGGGTTTCGATCATGACTTGAGGTAGTTGCCTGTCTAGCTGCACTGATGAGCTGTAGTTGCCTGCCTGGCCGCACTGATGAGCTGTGATGCAACGTGTATGTGTATATATATATATATATATATATATATATATATATATATATATATATATGCATATATGTATGCATATATATATATATATATATATATATATATATATATTGATGTATAATGATTGGTATGTTTCCATATATGATGAGTTCAAATACAAAACGTAAGAAATGCTATTTTTAAATAAGTACAACCAATAATTTTCAATCACACTCTAAAATCATGGTCACATTTAAAATAAGCTTTTACGGTCGAATTCGAGATTTGAATTTTCCTTCTCTTTAGATATTTGATTTATCAAGTTTTGCATACAAATTTTTCAGAAATATCTTGAAATTTATGAAATATCTTGAAAGTTATGAAATTTATGAAATAAATTGAAAGTTATGAATGCCAAATGAGTAAGAGATGTTTTCTTTTAGGAAAATATTCTTTGAGAATTAATTGTCTCCTTTGATGTAAATCGATAAAGTTCATAAATAAAAAAGGGAAAAAATATGGGAGAAATTTAAGGATGTATAGTAAAGCTACATTTCATTTAATGGAAATATTATAGTGATAATACTATTAGGAAATAGCATTCCAGATTTAAGTTATGTAATTTCACTAAAAATATTTTTTTATATCCAGCATGTAAAAAAGACAGGAGAAAATGGTGGAATTTTTTATTAATTATCTTGACAATTTCATAGCAAATTAATTTATCGTGTTTTGCATCAAAACTCTTCATAAATATCTTGAAACTTATAAATGTTGAATAAACTTCAAATGAATAACAAAAGTTTTCTTTTGAGAAAATATTCTTTGCAAATCAATTATCTCCGATGATGTTAAATGACAAACTACATTTGTTTTATTCAATGAAACAATAGACAATTACATTTCAGTGAGCTTTTAACTTTTAAAGAGGTCCAAACGGCACATTTTATCATAACTCAGACAATCAAAATATAGAGTTATATATCTTGCATTTTCAATGAGAAAAGTCCAAAATTTTGCCAAAGACGTCAAAAAAAAAAAAAAATAATAAAATAAATAAATAAATAAAGTAAAAATAAATAAATAAATAAAATTCACATTGTTAAATTATATATATTGCGGTTTCATTAGGAAATAACCGTTTATTTTCATAAGTCGGCAGCAGGTTTTAATATTGACAAAAAATGGATATATTTTTCTTAAGATATTGTTCTTATGTAGATAACAAAAATTGAATCAAATTAGAAAAAAATAGATAAATAAAAATAAAAAATAAATAAATAAAATAAAATAAAAATAAATAAAATAAAAATAGAAAAAAAAAATAAATAAATAAAAATAAAATAAAAATAAAAAGTGAACTACTATTTTATATCAATTATGCAAAAGATTGTTGAAAGAATTTGAAAATAAAAAATGATATAAAATCCATATATTTGAAGAAATCTACTTTTCGCATTTTAACATTTTGCTTGGTGTAAATAACAGAATAGATATTTCCATTAAGTTCAACTGTTTTCTTCAAGGTTTGGATGTTGTACTCGGGGCCCTTTCTTTTTTGTCTATCGTCTTCAAGTTCTGGTAATTTTAAACAATTTATTTATTTATTTTTTACAAGGGAATCACCACTTATAAAGACCCAGAGACCACTCGAGGATAAAGGTTAAAGTGTGTACAGTGGTCAAAATATCATAATAATCGTTAGAAAGGTAAATCTGGTAAATTGGATTACTTAAGGGGAACGGCTCATCAAGAACTTGTTTATGTTGGACTTGAAGACGGCCATATTGTAGTCAGCTGGAAAGCGTGTAAACAGAAGAGAGTTCCACAGGTGTGCAGTTCTAAGAAAGTAGTTTTGTTCATGGAATCTACGTCTAGGCCTAGGTACAGATAAAGAGTGGAGGAAATTATTGATAGTGTTTTCAGCTAGACGAGTGTTTCTCGTGAATGTTTGGCGAGGGATGACCATAGATTGGAGTTCAGACGAACACTTGCCATGAAAATAACGATAAAACAGAGACAGGCTCGCAACGTCTCTTCTGTGAGAAAGAGATTGCAGAGAAGAGAAAAGGGCATCCCCCACTAGTCTATTCTGAACTCTGTCATAATTACCAGTTTTCCATCATATGAGTTGTTCCTGTTATGTTGCCAAGATTTAGGATTATGTCCTATTTGTTTAGACTTCATACGCCAAAGATAGGACTAAATTCAATCTCAACAAACAGTATTTGCTTCATCAACAAATACTTATATTTACTGTAACATGGGTTATATAGAATAGTAGAATTTATATTATACCTAGTACATGAATCAGAATCTGTTGAGAGTAAGTGGGTAATATTGATGAGGACTCTAATTTTATTTTTGTCTCATTATTTAAAATGTTTTACAAATATTATATCCATTCATATTTAACAGTAACAATATCAATTTAAAAATACGTTAATTTTTTAAAAATTACGTTGATCTGGCTTAAATGTAAATTCCATCAATGTTCTGCTTTTTTGAAAAATGTTATGATATTAAATTTGAAAACTTTTACCACTTATAAAATATTGAATACATGCTTAAAATTTCATTACCATTAGATAATTCTTTGATTTTTTGCGATTAAAAATTTAACAGATTAATTAACACAAAGAGTAGTTTCCTAGAGGGGGTCTGCAATATCATCAGTTGGGGTACAAGCTAAGAGGCACTTTAATTTGCAAGAATATTACTTCAGATGCTGATACTTTATTTCGTCATCTGGTGTGTTTTCAAAGTTATTTTCTCCAAATCAGAGAGGCATTTAAGTTGACCAGTTCTGAGAGTGATTCCTTTCACTGCGATAGATTTAACATCTGCCAATTCCTCTAGTGATTTTATTGGATTCCTGAAAGTCTGGTGATTCCAAAACAGATGCTTTTCTCCTTGAAGCTCCCCTGTCTGTGGTTTTCTCTATACTTGTATCTCTGCTCCATTTAATCGTATAAATTACATTGCAAAGTGTATGCTCTGATAAGAAATGGTAACCTGAAACGAGCTTATTACTTTGCATATGGTTTTGACATTCATCCTTCATACATGTTAATATACTGTCTTCATTCATGGTCGATAATATCCTTGCATGCCACACACACACAACACCGGTGTACTAGGAGTGACAAGGTCACTTACATTGGGATCATTACTGCCAGACACTAGGGGAAACAGGCCTCCCAAACAGTAACACCAGTTCTTGCACTTAACTTTTTACCTACCACATCTTTCTGAAGAGGAAGAGTACTTAAAGGAAAAAAGGAAATTATCTGAAATGAAGAAAATGGTAAACAAATAAAGGAAATATTTATTTTTGCTGTTGTTTTATTTTATTTTGATCAGCAGATGTGAAAAAGGTTTTTCTACATTCTGTTGACGGTGTATATATTTACCCAGGCAGAAATGAATCATGAATGGAATGGTAAATTTGCTCAAAATACAAGGTCTGATCAAGAAGTTTCCAGACAGATGTTACAGTTATCGACATTTATAATAAACAAAATATAATACGCTGAAGCAAGTACATGTTCATACGTATGTTATCATAATTCACTTATTTTTTAAGATATGATCGCCAGATTGCAAAAGATGAATGAGCAAATATTTTTGAAATTTTCCTCTTAAGTGGCTATTGTGTCAAACTTTATCATACACTTTATTGTCATTTGGATTAGGATTAAATGTAGTATTAGTACTGTCCAAATGTAGCGCAATAATAGTGTGGGGTCTGCATTAATGTTAGACATTGATAGAATAAAAATATGATACAAAATCCTAGAAGGGTTTTGGAACTAGCCCCACATAACTAGATATATTTTGAAATTACATTAACCAGATAAGTATGTTCAATTTGAACAAAAATGGTACAAAAATATTATAGGATCTGAGTCCATATCAGAGGTCTATAGAATAGAAATATTTTTAAGCATGGCAGCAGTATACAGCAGATAATGGATACAATTGTGGAACTTTCACACATTATGTAACTAAAATATTGGCCACATTACGTTCAAAATGTATGATGTGTTAAAAAAAGCATTAAGACAGAAGTTGTATTTATCAAAGCAGAAATGAACAATGAATAAACGATAAGTTCTCTGAAAATACAAATTTACAAAAAAAGTACCCAAACTGAAGCTGCATTTACCAAAATATAAATAAAAACAATGAATCATGAATTTTCCGTAAAATTCTGCAGTACCAATATTGAATTTGTAGTAGAGGATAAAAATGAACTAACAGAAACTAAGCCGTTAATGGATTAGCAGGTTATGTGATAGGTTAGAGAAAAGATATTAGAAATAGTCAGTTTTGTTAAACAGTTAGTAAAAGACATAAAGTTAGCGATCAAGCAAGCCTCTAACTCATAATTATTTGGAAAAAGAAATTAGAATTCAAAGTCTTAGAAGTGTCTAACACTATCAACTTTTGTTAATTTTTTTTTATTGACTTAATAAATTATTATTCAAAATGTTCTACATGAATACAACGCAATATAAATACCAGCCATGTAAATATTATACAAGATAAAGACACGTGATAATAACATGTGAGGAGTCTAAAAAGCGTCACGATAATGGTTATGGAAAAAGAATACATAATTTTTTTTTTATTAATGTAGAAATCGATACTGGATGAATCATTCATTTTCTTAAAAGTCTCTCATCTGACATTGAACACGCCTTTTGGAAAAATTGATTTGGTTGAAGTACCCCGGAAATCCCTTCTGTTTTTGATTTTCAAACAAGTCTTTTTATCTTCATTTTTTTTTTATTTGACGTAACCTTTCAGTTATATGACATA
Source organism: Euprymna scolopes (assembly GCF_053919585.1). NCBI lineage: Eukaryota > Metazoa > Mollusca > Cephalopoda > Sepiida > Sepiolidae > Euprymna > Euprymna scolopes. Next base: position 72,162,591 of record NC_136490.1, on the reverse strand, counting down.
CTAAACCTCAATAATCCAAAACTATTTTTTTACTAATGACTCACAACTTGTCAAGACTGAAATCTACTTTAGAATAAGGATTAATAAGGATTAATGAGAATGATAGATGGTTAATTAAATGATGAAGAATATTATGAGAGGATTGCAAATAATGATTTGAATGAGTAAAATAGGCAAGCATTTCTTTGATAACATGTTCTTGGAAAGAAACTCAGTTCATGAAAATTCAGTTTTATTTTAGATATACAGAAGAAGAACATAAAATTCTTTGCAATTCTTGTCGCTAAAAGAAGTTCTTGCTATGAAAGTATTACAAAGGAAACCTACAAAGGAAATAATAATAGAGTAGAGAAAGACTAGCAATGTCTCTTCTGTGAGAAAGGGCCTGTTTGATGTTAAGCACAAGAAGGAAGAAAGGAAAGGTTTTACTGTTGTAGCACTAAGATGAGTTTTATCTGGCAAAGAGAAATCAAAAACTGAAGCTCAGCCGAGCACTTTCCATTTGACATGGAAGCAGATCTAGGTGTTTACTGTTTCAGCTTTGTGGAGTGATGACTTCCTCAGTTCCCTTGGAAATTTTAGTTTACCAAATACAAAGAAAGTTTAGGCTATCCCACGTAGACATAAGATTATAAAAATATCAAGTTAATCTCTAGTACCATTATTTAGTTTACTCGAATAAATGGACTGGATCGTTGACCTTTTCTTAACAGATTCGGAAATCATTTGGGTGGCAATTTATAAATAGCAACTAAATTGAAACATATGAATGGCTTTTTTAAAGTAAAATCGGTTTGTACAACCTTTGAAGAGTTTGTCTGGTGAAATCTGGAGATCTAAAGAAGTTATAAATGTTTTTAATTAAACAACTTATATACTACTTACTTTTTATAGTCTCCATATTCAGATGTTTTGTTTAATCTCCGTTGTGATTGCATTTTATTTTTCTTTCATCATTGGAAAATGTTTAAGAGTAAAATGCAGGAAAATTGACCCCTCGATTTATCCCGAGTCAATAGTGAGAAGTTGTTTAGCAATCAGAGTTGCCAATCCGAAAAATAAATGATATTGGTCACATTGATAATATTATCATGTTTGAAATTACTTGCTGGAAAAAACTTCTTAACTACTGTCCAATAAAGTATCATGAACAAACATGACATCAGCCAGTATAGCATCTAATATATAAAGATATATTGTCAGATTTTCCATATTAGACCTTGATAGCAATAGATCTGACAAATCGATATTTGATTCTGACTAGCGATTTTTCATTTTTTTTCCTTGTCGCATGTTCTTTACACAAGTGTAACTCGTTTTATTTTATTTTCCAAAATAATTATAAAAAGATTACAATGGAAACAATTCTAAATAATGATCAACAAAGTTCAAACGGTAATATATTTAACTTAAATATAAGAATATGAATTGTTTCCTTTGTAGTTTTAGTTTTTTTTCCATCTCATTATGACTTATATATTATTATTAGTTTTTTAATTTAGAAATTTAAACTACGAAATCTCAGTTATGCTGGATATGTACAGCTAGTTATGCATACTGGCTGGATCAACCTGATATTGCCTAGTAATCCATTTACTTTCATATTTTTGCTTTTTTTTGTTTGCGACTATGAGGAGTAGGAATAAAAAATATTATTTTTCTTCCGCTCTAATAGTTGCAACTGTGTGAACGAATACAAAGTTAGATCCCTATTTTTATCTGGCAGATATCACAGGAGGAAATAGAAATCAAATTGCCTTTTATTATTATTAACAATATGCTACAACAGCCAACAAGAATAACTGATTAATCAGAATAAACTATTAATTTGTAGGAAGAACTCTATCGATGACAAAGAAACGATAAATAGACTGTCTTTATAAATATATATATATGTGTGTGTGTGTGTGTGTGTGTGTGTGTGTGTGTGTGTGTGTGTGTGTGTGTGTGATTTGATATAAGAAAAACATAAATAGCTCATCATTACTAAACATGTTCAAGATGAAATAAATGCTTCATTTAATGTTAACCTGTCTACTGCTTGAGTTACCACTGGGGAATGTGTTTTAGCTTTGAATGTTAAAGCAATCATACCTCATTAGAAAATTTATTCACACACACATGCACGCATGCACACATACACACACATATTTATATGTATATACACCTATGTATATGCGTATATATGCGCCTACATAAACATACAGATTTTACTCTATATTTCAGAGCTAAAAGCATTTATATATAAAGATAATATGATACAAGATAACTGAATTGAAATCTAGTTATTCCATTATTTATTTTAGATTTTTGTAAATTCCCAATAATGATTATGTTATTATTATAAATATAAAGTTTCATTAATTAATATATTTTTTAATTATAAGTGTCTTCACCCTTTTCTTTAATTATTCCTCTAATGCCACATCTGACATATGCTATGATTCACTCATTGTATCAAAATTAACACATTTGGGATTCCATATATCGAAAGAATAGCAACATCTTATTTTTTTGTTTACAAGTTACATAATTTCACAAAATTAGATCATTTCCATAAGTTATAAATATTTTCACATTACCCCAATTTAAATAGCAATTTAATTGTCTTGTTTTCAATATTTATTATACTTGAATATTCCATGTACGTAATACCAACCTCCCCGTCCCCATTTCGATTGTGATTTTAACATATTTACTTGCATAATTTTACACATAGCTTCTTGCCAACAAATTCAACATTAAAGGCAGTGAAATAAAAATACCTCAACACTCTCCTCAAACTTCACAAAAATCAATGGCTCGCTTGTTTCTCTTTCCTTTCTTCTTCGTCTTTGTTCTTTTTTCCTGTTTTTTCCTTTTTTTCTTGTCAATTATCTTTCCTTATTCATTTGTAATGCCATTTCAGATGTGAAATCGTTTTTTGCATGACTTTAGGATATTTGAAAAAGGTATATATTATGTAGAAATCTTATATGAAGAAAATAAAGCCTTAGTCACTTACACACACACACACACACACACACACACACACACACACACACACACATATATATATATATATATATATATATATATATATATATATATATACTAGAAGTTAATCCCGGCTTTTCTTGGGCCCTATGTACTATTCATAACTTGCCCTATGTCTGAATACACTTTCTGTAAGATTTCAAATGTTTAGACCAAAAATTGTCTGAGTAATTTTGTAGAGACCACAGAGGTAATTTTTTAAAAACTTTGCCCCAATTTTGACCCCTTAACATTTATTATTTTGGTCTCAAATAAAAATACAAAGTTTTACCCATGTCCAAGTTACCTACATCTAAAATTTCTAGTGTTCAGGCCCAAAATTGGCAGAGAAATTTGGTAGAAACTGTAAAGGTCAACTCTTTCAACTTTAACCTTTTGGCAACCAAATTTTCGCCCCCAAACTGATTAAAATGCTTGCCGCATGTCTGAATACCCGTTATGTATGAATTTCAAATGTTTAGACCCAAAATTCACTGAGTAGTTTGCTAGACACCGCAAAGATCAAATCTTTTGAACTTTGACCTCTTGGCAGCTCAAATTTTCGACCCAAACCAATTAAAAAGCTTGACTTATCGCTGAATACCATTCATGTCAAATTTCTAATGTTTAGACCAAAAATTGGCTGAGTAATTTGGTAGAGACCGCAAGTAGTGATTTTTTTAAACTTTGACATCAATTCATTGTTTTGGGCTCAAATCAGGTTAAAAGTTTGATCCATGTCCAAGAAACCTACATTTCAAATTTCAAGTGTTTAGACTCAAAATTGGTGGAGGAGTTTGGTGGAGTTTTCAAAAGTTAAATCGTTGAACTTTCACCCCTTGATAGTCAAATTTCTGGCCGAAAACCGATTAAAAAGATTTTCCCAAAATATCAATGCCCCTTATGTCAAATATTGAGTTTGTAGACTGAAAATTGACAAAGTAATTTGGTAGGGAATTGTACACACACACACACACACACACACACACACACACACACACACACACACACACACACACACACACACACATATTTTCATTTTTATAGCTATATATATATATATATATATATATATATGTATACACACACACATAAGTTCATGCATACACACACACACACGCACACACACACACACACAAATATATATATATATATATATATATATATGTTTTTTACACACTACATATATACATACCTGTTTCATGTTCACTAACAATCATCAGTGTAGCTGATTATAAATCGATGGTCAACGATTTAAATCTTGAGCCCAAGTAACTTCAAACAAACATCCTTAATAATATCTACATTTCAAAGTAGAAAATACACCTTCCCCTCAAATTGATATCCTACCATTTTAGGTGATTTTATATGCGGAGTCGGTAATTGCTTCAGGATCAGAATAGAACAGAATCTGTAAAAATATTGGAATTGTCCCATTACTAATATATATATCTTCCTATTTTAGTCATCTGGCCGTGGCTATGCTGGGTCATCATGAACTATTTCCAGTTTGTTTGGCTAGCAGCTGATGTATAAGGGAGCTCTTTGATGTCCTTACGCTACATTCGTACCGTATGATAGGTTCGTTTGAAATCATTCATAGCAGGGTCTAAAGACGTTTCATTATATATATTTTATATACTTATTTTATCGTATAAATATTTTGTGCATATACATATTGCACTATTTATTTAAACAAAGCTCAATACATCCAGAGAGATTTAGTATAACCAATAATGGAAAAATATAGATGGAAATTGGAATGATGAAATGATTAATCGAAATCAGAATCGGACTCGGAAAATCTGATATTAAAAAAATAACTCCATAAAAACTTACGAGTCAACTCCGTATGTGCTCATCTGATTTTCGTTGCCTTTTTATGAGCTACTTATTACTTTCTGCCACTACCTATTAAAGCTCTTCTGTTATTGCCTGCTCATCAACTTATCCACCTCCCTCTCTATTAACTTTCATCGTGGATTGTCACTGTACCTAAACATTACCAGGTCAGGGAAAATGTGATTGGTGATTGAATAAGCCTTGATTCACTATAAACGCCTCATCATGCAGGCATCATTTCATTAGCACTCGTGTACTTCTTCACATAGAGATGCTCCATTATTTAATAATGTTACAGCTTCTCATTACAGTAATGATCTATCAGATTTCTTTACGTGAACTTGAGTCGACAATATTTATTTAATTATTGCTTGGATTCCAACAAACAATTTCATTTCAAAATCATGTAACAAATTACATATCACAAACGATCAAAACTTTTAAGCATTTATTATTATTGCATCTGCATGCCTTGATACATTTTTCAAAGATATTTCTGCTAAACCGATGACATACATCAGTCTAGTACAAAAATACATTAAATAAGAACAACAGCCGTTTTATTTGTATGTTAAAATGAATTTCTAAACTTGTAACCATAGTCTTAAACTACTGCATACAGCATTTAGATGCAGAACATTTGTGAACGTCAGCAATGAACGTCAGCAATTGCATATATTTTTTCTGATTTTTTGAAAACTTGAACTCAAATTACAGAATATAATTTTTCTTATTTGACATTTTTATAATTTACGGAAATTGGAACCCAAAGAATCATCGGAGAGTATTTCAATGACAAAAATTAAATTCGGAAACTAAAAGAATTCCAGGAAATTTAGGAATTCACTTCATTGAATAAAAATAAAGCAATTTTTAAGGCAGCATATAAAAGATTACAACTTATTTTAATAAAAATGTCATTGTAGTGTCAGCTTTTAACTGTTAATTATTAAAGAGTTAAATAGAACAGATTCAAATGTATTTGTACAGAGATGTCCAATAAATTTAAAATAATATTTGATGCAAAAATAATAATAACGCCTTTATACATCCTGACATCATAAGTGCATTTGAGATGCAATAAATAACTGTTAATTATTTAAGAGTTAAATAGAACAGATTCAAATGTATTTGTACAGAGATGTCCAATAAATTTAAAATAATATTTGATGCAAAAATAATAATAACGCCTTTATACATCCTGACATCATAAGTGCATTTGAGATGTTTTGACACCGCACAAGTAGAAGGACTCGGCATATCAAATCAACAGGTTTTTGATAAGGCAGGACGGCAATCGAAATGAATGTTTCTGTTTAGAGCACAATTGGACAATGAGATTTACTATTTGCATTTTTACCTTTAATTCAAATTTGATGAAATCAACTGTAGGTTCTCTACAGTGCAATGTAGACTAAAATGCATTGTGGACTAAGTCACTGCAGAAAGGCATGTGAAGCTTCCTTCCAGTCCACCTTTCTGGGTTCCCAATTAAAACAGACAATCAATTAATTGAAAAATGATCAATTTAACTGATTTCGATAACAATAAACGAATAAAAAATTTAAAAAATTAAAAAAAAAACGTTTACAAGTGTTTTTGATATAGATGTACATAAGAATACATTGATAAGTGTGTTTTAACTTAAATAGAGATGTCGTAATAAAATTGTGGGGTCTGCGTTCGCGCCTGGTCTCCATAGAATGGAAATAGGCACAAACTTTAATAAAGACTTTTCATATCTATCTGCGTAAGTATACTTTGATAATTATGTTTCAGTTTGAAGAAATATGGTATAATAAAATTATGGGGTGTTCGTTCGCACCTGACCTCCATAGAATGGAAATATGTCATAAGGTTTAACAAGATTTTTTAATATAGATCCACAGAATATTGTGATAAGTGTTTCAGTTTGAACGGTTATGGTATAATAAATTATGAGGTTTATCTATTTTATTTTTATTTTCATCATATTTTGCTTTGGTTTTGATACCCCCAAATTCAACCCAAATTTACAACCCTTCCTTTTCATAACCTATCATACTTTCATAAATGAGAGTCCATTTTCTGTAGGCTGTTTTTGAACCCAGTCAACGACGGGTACATTTGCTAGTATATATATATATATATATATATATATATATATATATATATATATATATATATATATATATATATATATATAAGAATGTAATGAGAAAACAGAAAGCAATCAGGTTTCAATTCTATATTTCACCTGACAGGATATAGGGTTATATCTGTAGGCACTCAGTATCACACACACACACACACACACACACACACACATATATATATATATATATATATATATATATATATATATATATATATATATATATATATATATAAAATTGAGGGACGATTGTTCAGTTGTAAGGGAGACAATTCTCCATAAACTCCCAAGAGGATCAACTCATAATAAATATAAGTATCAGTAGAAAATAACAACACTCGACATAATTTTAAGGCGATAAACTATCACATAATTTCAATTGGAGATTTGTTGCATAGTGGAAACTCACCTCATCTCAGGTTTTATAGTTGCAGGATCAAGCCTGAGTACCTTCAGTCATGCTGATGGCAGTATATAGAGCAAAGCACCTGCGTGTTGATAACAGATTTTCCAATAAATATTATTAAATACATAAGCAACGAATATATGTGTGTATGCGTTTATATTTATAAAAATATAGATATGTACATATATGTATTCGTACACATCCTTAAATTATGGAGCAACTATTCAGTTGTAAGGGATGCAATTCTTCCTAAATTCCCAGGTAAAGTACACTTGACATATATATATATATATATATATATATATATATATATATATATATATATATATATATATATATATATATTAATCCTAATCTTATAAATACAAGACTGATAAATTAAAAAATATATCCATTTTTAATTTGGAAATTGATGAATCACACAGGTAAGAAATTCATTTTTATAGCATGAAAAGGTTAGTAATTGCAATTAAGAATAGGAAATTGGATCAAATGTTTGTAACATGTCTTCTTCCTAAGATTAACGGAGGTGGTGTTTGATCAACACTACTGGGGAGCCATGATGTAATATACTGTGCTGTTTTTAAATCCTTGAAATAGTATTTCATGGTAAACAACTGATGATCCCTTAAAAAATAAATTATTAGTACTATAGTAAATTCGAGAGCGAGTTGATGCAGTGATTGCAGGTGATTGAATGACTTACTGAATAGATGATTTTCTAACGAATGATAAAAAATATTTAAAAACATTTTTTGTATAGTTTAAAGGTTAAAAACTTCAAAGACTATATATATATATATATATATATATATATATATATATATATATATATATATATATATATATATATATATGTATGTATTAGTCCTCGCATGAAAGACCAGGACACAAAATGTTTTAAATAATAAAATAATAATAGAATAACAATAACAATAACAAAGACTTTCAGTGGCGAGGACTACTATTGACCGTAACCAGTTATACAGTTCTTTAGAAATTTTCATCTCTATTTTTCTCGTTATGTACTGAATATTTGTTAATGAAACCGATATGAAATATGTTCCTTATTAAATTTTAAAGATTTTATATTTTGAAAGAAGTTTTAAAAATTGAATCTAAAAAAGTTATTTTAAAGTTTTTATTTAAAAAAATTCAGATTTCCTCATTATTCAGACCTGTATTACAAAGAGGAAGTTGCAAAAAATGAGTTGTGGTTTGAGGAGAAATACAAACTGAAACAGAGAGAATATTCAGAACTATAATAGTACAAAGAGGGGGTTGCAAAAATGAGTTGTGGTGTGAGAAGAAATACAAACTGAAATAGAGAGAAGGAGAGTTTTAAAATATAATCTTAAAAAGATAAGATACAAGTTAGAAAAGCATTTCATCGAAGGCATGAAAATTGTTAAAAAATGTTTTTACTATAGGCTTTAAAAATAACGATACAATATTCAATTTGAAATTTATTTATCTTCAAACTGCACTTTTATAAATTTTACAAAGTAAGGTACAAAAATTTAATTTAAATTGAATCCAAAAAATACCTTGGATTTATTTTATGTAATGTACATTTTGTTGCAATCTAAAAACATTATCTTTCATCTTGCAATTAATGACATAGATATAAAATTTTCAATGATTTTTTTAAAGCCTATAGTAAAAACATTTTGTTTAATAATTTTCATGCCTTGGATGAAATGCTTTTCTAACTCGTATATATATTGATAATGCCAAGCAAGTATGTAAATATCTACATATATAGAGAGAGATATATTAGGAGATGTACATGGCGTTGCCCAATGTAAAATTGCGTTGCCTAATGTAAAATGAAGTACAAAGAAAAAAAAATAGTAAGAAGTGAAATGCGCATGCGAGTTTTATCTTTTTTTTAAAGAGTTTATTTCTTGTAAGTAAAAATAAATACTCGTGCAGTCAAATGAGCCAAGCACAATATCCATTAGACCAGCCGTGATCTCATGTGTCTCAAACCTCGTGAAACAATTGCCAGAAAGATAAACATTCGATGACTACCCAAGTACCAATTTTCAATTGTGACTTCTTAGCAGCCTTTTTTCCGAATGAAAACCGAGTAAAAAGTTTCCCACATATCAGAATATCCTATATATCAAATTTCAAGTCTGTATAGATAAATAATTTCTTGAGTATATAGGTTTAGAAGTGTCCTCACACATAATCTCACTTTATAGATGTAATTTTTAATTCATATGATATTTGGGTACAATGTAAGCTTTGTTCACATATGCAAAAGTTGAGAAAATGCTGATGTTAATTTGTATAAAACAGTGCAATATATATTTCATTAATTTTGTAATATGTTTCTTTGAACTAATACCGGTATTTCATAGGCTTTTGCATATTTGAAGAAGGCATATTTGTTATTCAAATGTTATATAACTAAATGATGCCTAGTCCTCATAATAGCTTTTTCCAGTGATTAAATCGAGCGGAGGTATTTCGGACGATATCAAAACATCGTTAAACTCACTACTCGTTCAAGCAGCCGCCAATAGCGTAATGGTTAGAAGCCTTGACTGCCGTATAAACGGTCGGGTTTCAATCCTGGCTTGAGGTAGTTGCCTGTCTAGCCGCACTGATGAGCTGTGAAACAGCGAAACAGTACTGTATGTGGATGACTATAGTGCTCCTCACCTTGAGTTGAGCATATTGAGAAGTGAAAAACGAATTACCATTAGCATATAAGCGACGCTCTTTGTGTAAACAAATCGAGCGGAGGTATTTCGGACGATATCAAAACATCGTTAAACTCACTACTCGTTCAAGCAGCCGCCAATAGCGTAATGGTTAGAAGCCTTGACTGCCGTATAAACGGTCGGGTTTCAATCCTGGCTTGAGGTAGTTGCCTGTCTAGCCGCACTGATGAGCTGTGAAACAGCGAAACAGTACTGTATGTGGATGACTATATATATATATATATATATTCAAGATTATAGACCTTAATAGGGCATAAATGGACAATATAAAAATTGCTTCAAGTGTAAGCGAATTTGCTATAAAATATTGACATTCAACACTCAAATATCAGAACTAGGTAAATCATTATAATAATAATTTACCTAGTTGCAATATTTGAGTGTTGAATGTCAATATTTTATAGCAAATTCTCTTACACTTGAAGCAATTTTTATATTGGCCATTTATGCTCTACTGAGGTCTATAATCTTGAATTATATATATATATATATATATATATATATATATATATATATATATATATATATATATAAAGAATAACAGTAGAGCTATATTCCAAGATCCAAACTTTTATTTTCATGTAAGACGGCTCCTCCAGCATGTAAAAATTTCGATACATCTTTTACAAATCCTTTTCTTTATGTAGAAACAATCAGTTATCATTATGTTAACACCAGCTCTTATCGTGCATATACTACTCAGAAAATAGAAATTTTTTGCTGAGAAAAAAAATGCATGACAATATAATGTCAAAAAAAGACAAGCAGAAAGAAAGTTCATAGAAGACGCAACATCGTGTGCTTGTTTCGGAAGTTATCTTGGTTCATATTGCAAAGATAGACAGGTTTTATTCAACGTATTGTTTTTTTTTTTACAAGGTGGCCACCACTTATCAAGGCCTGGAAGCCATTCAGGGACAAGAGTTATTGCGTGTACAGTACGTTAGTGTTGAGATTTAATAAAGTGTCTTACTTAAGGGGGGCGGTTCATCAGGAATTTGTTTATGTTCGACTTGAAGATATCCAGGTTGTAGACAGGTGGGAAACAGGCAAACGGAACAGAGTTCCACAGGCGTGCACTTCTAAGAAAGAAGCTTGTTCATGACATCTACGTTTTGGTTTTGGCACAGATAAAGAGTGGGAAATTTTTTGACAGTGGTTTCAGCTAGACGGATGTTTTTCGTGAAAGATTGGCGAGTGGGGACCAGGGATTGGAGCTCAGACGAGCACTTGCCATGAAGAAATTATTTATTATATTTATCATTACTATTTCCTTATTTATCTACTATTAATTTCCTGTAGTCTGTTAACTAGGGTTATATCTAAAACGGGTTTTGTTGAAAATATGAAACTTATTATTTACATTTTATAAATTGTATTTTCTTCCTATAAGGTGAGGTTGTTTGGTAATTTACTATATTAATAAGGTGTAAATAACTAGTTGTTTCTGCATAATGAAACGCATCTATAACGAATGTATCGAAATTTTAACATGCTGGCGGAGATGTTTTGCATGAAAAATTATTATTTTGATCTTGGAATTTAACTATACCGTTATTTTTTATACATGCTCCATTGTAATATTTAACATACATTGAGCTTTTAAGCAAAAGTATTGGTATGCACAAAATTAAAATATTATTGAAAACATATTTTACCAAATATATATATATATATATATATATATATATATATATATATATATATATATATATATATATATATATATATATATATATATATAATAAAAACAGATTTGCAAAGTGGAGTTATGCAAATGGTTTTTATTGTTTGGTGGAATACTCCAAAGATGGGTGCTCCTTAATCTGTGGAGTTTCAAAGAATGCTATTTCTTCTCATGAGAGGAAATCTTTAGCGAAATATCTTTATGTATTTGCTGGGGGCTGCATAGGTTGAAACTTCAAGTTTTATGATTTGTAGTCATAAAACTTAAAAACATAAGGTGTACATATATGGAAGTGTTCATATGGAAAGTTCATTCAGGGTTTAAATTTACAAAAAGGTTCTGCTATATATATATATATATATATATATATATATATATATATATTATACTAGCAGGAAAACCCGAGGTTGCCCGGGATTGAATGAGGACTGACACTCGAAATCGGTGAAATCGCCTATTTTTCAATCAACGTCATTTACTCAGAGACACGTCTCGGTGCACCGTGAGAAAACTCACATACCTCCCTCTAGTGACTTAGACTATTGGCAGTTAACACAAAATTTGAGGGAGATCAAATGCCTATAAATGACAAATTAGTTGGCATGCATAGTAAAAAGTTAGATAATATTTAACGACTCTTAATTGAAGTGTTGCATTTGTGCTAAATTGAACTTTTTTTTTTAATTTCCTAAAGAAAACTCAACTTAATTTTTTTAAAAAGGCTTTATAATGAGAATTTTTTTTTTTGTAAATAAATATTAGCAATTCCTTTTATACCTATTAATGTTAGTGTTTCATGCTTACGCAATCATCAGTATAGTTATAATTAATCATATGTTATCATTTTTATTCATTTTTTTTTGCTGTATATATAAGTTGTAAATAAAATAATATAAAACATTTTCATTGCTGTTTATGGATGGCAAGCACAGAAACTATTACACACATATATCTATCTATCTATCTATCTATCTATCTATCTATCTATCTATCTATATATATATATATATATATATATATATATATATATATATATTATTTTTCGTGTATATTATTGCATATATTATTGGAACTTTAAATCCAAACTCAACATAACCATTTGATCTATTGTCACAATTTACTCGATAAAAATTTGTGTTTGATCAATATATGGTAGTGTTTCAATTGCATTCTCAACCAAAGAGAAAGAGATTTACCAAAAATATTGTACAGATATAAATAAAATGTAGATTTCTATGTACGATAGGCGTTCAAATGTAATGCCTCCTAATTCTTATTCAACCTTAATGGATTACAGAAGATTGCAAATTTCATTTTCATGATTCCTGAACTTATGCAGTCATGACCTTTAAGTTTCATTTCTCTGTTGCAAATATTGACGAGGGGAGACTCTAAGAAAGAATCATTTACCATGAGCGTGTGTCAGAAGCAGAGATGCGTTATTGATTTTCTGGCATAGAGTATAATGGTGACTGCATAGAAAAATAAATTCGGGAGCACAATAGGTCAATCGTTTTGATAGTACCACTTCCGCTGTCGTAGATTTTCAACTTTTTGAGTTAAAAAAAATAGGAGGCCTTATTTTTCAAACGACTCTCGTATTTTATTTAATAAATAAGCTTCATGATTAGTAGAAGTCTCGATTACAAAAGTTGATTTTCTCATCAAACAGACTTAGAAGACTGAGATAATACAATATTTCTCTTTCTTCTATCTTCTTTGTCTTCCTCTTGGACTGTACTTAAACAATCTGACTACATATCAATAGTAAATAATAATACATAGAAATACAAATAAGTTCTGCGACAAAAAAAAAGGTAGGGAATGATTTTGTTTAGATAAGTAATTACAGATACAACCGGAATATATAAATAATGTAAGAAACTGCTGTTGCTGCCACAGAAGAGAAACAGAAAAAGGATATATGAAACAGTGAATGCCAAAGAAAGACAGAGAAGGTGAGGGGCGGGGCTGAGAAATCACAAATCAAAATGCAGATTTATCAATTGACACCTCCTTGAAACATGGACAACTATTTACATGCGGGGCATGGATAATTTTTGCAGGTAGGTAACCACATGTACCCGACACAGCACCGAGTTGATCCTTGCATAATCAGGTGATATGTATGGGTTATGAATTTCTATTTTCTTTAGTATCATATCACATGGCATGATCTTGGGAACGTGTGCACTCCATGGCACAGTAAGTGAACAGGGGACACAGAGTCCAATTTCAATTTGTAATTGAAAATTTATTCGCAAATATTATAATGAAGAAGGTAGGAGAGCGACGTTCTGGCATTGCTGTGTGCTTTTTACTCGTTCTCTCTCTCTCTCAACTCTGTTTAGCATAAGATTGGCACAAATGTGTCAATGGACACTTGATTCATTCTGGTTTCAGACTACAATCAATTATGAAGCCAGTAAAACTAAGGAGATTAAAGTTTAATAATATTTTGATTTTTTGTTATTGACTGCGAAATTTTTATGGCATCAGCTATTTTTAAATTACTCATAAAAACTTCTTGTTCATACCAGAGATTAGTTCTCTATCAGATTTGTTATATATAATTTAATTCATAAAAGCGGACACTCTACCAAAGCATGTGAATATATATATATATATATATATATATATATATATATATATATATTTCACTTAAATAATGTCGTTATATCTACTTATAATGATAAGTCCTGAAGACGATGAAACTCATGTCTCTCTCTCTCTATATATATATATATAGGGAGATAGATAGATTATTGGCTATACCCGTGCCCCTTCTGCTGTTAACTTTGCCCGCCCTGCACTCACATTTTCATCATTCACACTGAGAAAGACCGAGGATCAGTTGAAAATATGTACTTTTGAGAGAAACATTCTTGTTGTTTTTTTTTTTAAAAGAATTTTGTATTCCTACACATCAACACATAGGAAATAAATACAGAAAAGATATAAACATTTATATATGTTTCGTATTGATTTTTTATTCATATATATATATATATATATATATATATATATATATATATATATATATATATATATATGCACACACATATACTTTTGGCTGATTTAAAAATATATAATTTACTAAAATATAATGTGGAAATTATAAAGCGTTTTTGAGATAAAATATTTTCTGGCTATTGACATTTTTAAACATCTCAAGTGATATTCAATTAATTTCAGTGCCCGGAATCTTCTCGTACAGAGTGTTATAGTAATTAAAATGTATACACTTTACTTTGTTCTGATCCTGAGAGTCAATGATGTATTAGGTGACTTTCACATGTTTCTGGATATTATACTTTGTTTACATCCGGTTTTAAATGGCCCTTTGGCGCTGGATTACTTCAAATTAACTTGTTCAATATTGCAGCCAAATGCTTTTTATTATTCTGAAGATATAAAGAACTTGAAACAAAAAAACCTTTTTCAAAATTACTGCATTCGCCATTAAATAACTTAAGACACCTTGATGTGCTGTAAAACAAAACAATCAAACCAAACATCATAATTAAATATTTGAATATATAAACGACTTTAAGCATAACAAATTGTCCAAATTACTGGATCCGGCATTAATTAACCCGAAAAGGGTGGATATGCCGTAAAACAAAACAACCAACCAAGCCAAACTCTTTATTAAGAGTCAAAGAGAGGTAATTTAAAATTTACTGCTGTTCTTTTACAAATAGAAAAATGTTGAGCCTCTTGCACCAACCGTGATTGGATTCGTACATAGCAGCATTTCAATGCAACACACTAAAAATGATGGGCAATTGAGGTCATTTAAAGGCTGGTGTTTAGTGTTTAAGAGTACTTTGAAACTTTGAAGAACATAAAGATGTTTTCTTACATTACTTTAGCAAGACTCACAAACAGTTTATTTATAAGTAAAATTCTAAGTTTCAAATGTTTGAAAAGAAGACATATTACTTTTTAAACTTGGATGGGTGCAAAAAGATTGAATTATATATTTTTTATTTTCTAAAAATATGGAGCATTTTTTAAGACTTAATCTGTACAATATTTTTAAAGACATAATCAGAAAAAATGTTAGAACCCCTTGCTTTCAGTGCTTTTGGGCATGTGAATTATTTGAGCTTAACTTAAGTGGCAAATGTTCTTTTTTAAGTAAGTAATGGATGCGATTTTGACATATTAAAATGTTACAGTTAATAAATGCTCCCAAGGCAAGAAACTGCAAAGAATAATTCAGATTTAGATTTTTGACAGGACATTAAAAGTATGAAGGGATTTTTTTTCCATTTTTCACAAATGGTAGTTCGTTTAATTTTTTTACTTTGTACAATAGCAGGATTTATAAGAGAGTGAATTAATCAACCCAATGCAATACTGGAGACGTTTCTCTTACAGTCTCTATTCTATTGAATAGAGACTGTAAGAGAAATGAAGGAATATAAATCATACAAACTAGGGAAATATTTCAGAATTTTTGGGATGTGGATTAATAATTTGTTATTTGTTTATGCAGATTACTATTCTCAGTTAGTTCAGCTTGAAATATCTCAAATTTGCAAAGATCCACTCGGAGATGGTTAGGGTTTATATTGGGTACTTTTTTTAATATAACAACAAGAGAAATAATCTAAATTATAAAAACTAAGAATGTTTGAGATAAGTATTAATACTTTGAATTTGTATTTTCATTATGCCCATATCGCTTGACCAATCATTACCAAAGTGAGTTTAAATATCAGTCAGACTGATTTAATTCTAGGATAGCTAATTTAAGACTGATTTAATTTTAGGATAGCTAATTTAATGGTTAAGGTTACGGAAAAAAATGAAGTTCATACTTTTGACTATAACTTTAATTCCGTTCATTGTAGAGATTCACACCCTGGCTCATGTTGTAGCCAATGAAGTCTCAAATCTTAAATGACTTTCATCTTGACATTCAAATTCGACTTTTGAAAGTTTAGTCAAAGTAGAAATGTATACGAAATTTCACCTACCGATTTCTTTTTTCAAATTTGATATGACGCATTTAATAACAATAATTATCATGCAAAACTTTGACCGAGAAAACAAAGAATCTCGGGCTAATCAAGTCCGTCAAGTTGCTCAACAAACTAAAGCATCCCAAGAAGCCAAACATGCTCTGGTTCTTTTCAGACGAAAAGAACTTATGCCAGGACCAGGTGCACAACAGCCAGTACCATCGCTGGATCGCCAAAAATAACAGGGACATGCCCAGGGAGATGAAAACAAAGTTTCCAGCCAGGGTTATGATCTTTATGGGATTTCAAATGAGGGCCACATCATGCCACCTCAGATCTTTGAAGTCCGTTTAAAAGTCAACAGCAAATGGTGCAATCAGATGGGCACTGTCAGATCTTGGGTGTGGCAGGACACAGTGCTGGCCCACAAGTCCAAAGAGATCCAGCCTTAGCTTCAGAAGGAGTTCTACGACTTTGTATCTTTTTCTCATTGACTCCTCCTCCTCCTCCTCCTCCTCCTCCTCCTCCTCCTCCGACCTGAACCAGCTGGATTACTTTGTTTGGTCATATCGATAACATCACCAACACTAAAGCCAGCTTATCGCTGCTATCTGCTGAGTATTCACCAAGCTCCTGCCCACATGTGGAAAAGGCATGCTCCCAGTTCCGGACCTGTATAAAGGCGGTGATTGAGGCTTTCAGGCGGCTACATTGAATAAATGAATTTTTCAATAAAAATTTTAAAATAAAGCTGCAGTGTTGTTTTCTTTAGGGCGACAATTTTATCGTTCCACCCTCTAGAATGTTTTTCACAAATTTAGGAGCAAAACTTTCTCTTAAATTTATAGGATATGAGTCTGTAGATTTTAATTTACTAATGACTAACAATTTTTGGCCATTTGGTTCATTTTCATAATTACAATATTTGCATTATAGTGCTGTTTTCTTTATAATGTATCTAGCCATGATCTTGAGTTGCTTTGCATTCCTATTGAATCATTTAATCATTTTTATGCATTCAATGCTCTTAACAGCATTTGTTCTGATTGTAACCGTTTTAACATATTAAATTTATGTGAAACCGTATACATCTTTTTCTATCTCAGTTCATTTCATTCTTCTCGAATAAATATATTTACTTATTTGAAACGACAAATTCTTAAAATCTGCTGACGTTTCTTAGCCTATGCAAATATTTAACAATTAGTTCCTCACATTCTTATTTTAATGCCAAGAACATTTGTATGCAATGATCAATTTTTTCTAGGTCGAATATTTCTCAGAATAATCTCTTTAATTTGGTTAAATGTCAAATCTTCCAATACTGTTAAAGACCTCATCAATGAGATTTTCCTAATGGCTTCACAACCAGCTGTTGCCCAATATAGGTATTTGGCTCGGTTTGCGCACTTCATTAATTTTGATGTTCCAAATTTTCTTTGTTCTAGAATGGCCTTATTCAAGTTATGACAAAAATCTGTTCTACATCCAATAAAGATTGGAGATTCCATACATGATTTTAGTTTCCATATTTCCACTATCTTGTACCAAAAACATTTTTGTAAAAGATATTCTAATTAAATTTTTCTCATTTGTAAATAAAATAATATTTAAAAAAATGTTATTTTGAAGAGTAAAAATGTTTGTATTTTCTATGATATGAACATAATAACGTTGATGATCTCATAGGACCTGTTTTTTCAAGTATTATGGGTGCACTGCATGATGGATATACATTATATAGCATGTCTTAAGCTGGCATGATTAATTGACACGAATCTCTATTCAGATCATTCCATCTGATTGTTGTAGCTCATTTCACAACCAACACTTTGGCCGAACCATTGGCACATGATTTGAAGCAGATTCGTAAATGACTGATTAAAATGAAAAAAGTTGTGTATTATATTGTTTACACTATTTTTATTGTACAAAAATATTAAACAATCTGCGACTATTGGTTTCTACTAGGGTTTAAGTAACAATTGATTACAGATCTGAAATAATTGAGCCGATCGACAGCACCGTATCCATTTCATATATATATATATATATATATATATATATATATATATATATATATACAAATGAAGCAGCAGAACTGAAGCTGGCCTGCAGGGCACTGTATATACTAATGTAGGCAAATTTGGGCATGTTTTATGGGTTTGAAAATATAGATTCTTTTTCACCAATTGTCATAGTTTCATAAAATTTTAACCATAGAATAGTATCATAATCTTCAAAAAGCCTGTAAATTTTCATGTAGGTTTGATCCCATAGAACTAAAGATATGAACATTTCAATATTCAATTTGGCTACAAGTATATATATATATATATATATATATATATATATATATATATATATATATATATATATATATATATATATATATATATACTAGGATTTCAGCCCGGCGTTGCCCGAGTGTTTGGATGTGTGTGTTGAGCAAAAAAAAAAAAAAAGTGGTAGTAGGAAGGCAGGCCCGAACCTATACCGCCTTTGCTGTTATGACAACCACCAAAACCGGAAGTGACTTATCTTTAAATAAGGGTAGACAATCGAAAAGAGAGGATGACTTTCAAAAATATTGGCGAAAAAGCGACCCCCCCCCATAGAAAAGTGTCCAGTTGAAGGTGAAGATATTAATGTTTTTAGCCAATTTTTCGGTATTTGTCGTGTGAAAGGTAAACTTCAAAATCATACTGATCTTGTAAAAATTCGTCGCCTCTGTCTAAAGTTTTAGGCACACATACAAACATACATACATACATTTAAATATTGGTAGCTCAAATTTTGGACCCAAACCGATTAAAAAGCTTCCCCTATCATTGAGTACTCTTTATGTAAAATTTCAAATGTTTAGACGAAAAATTGTCTGAGTAATTTTGTAGAGACCGAAGTGGTCCATTTTTTAAAAAATTTGACCCCTATTATGACCTATTAACATTTATTGGTTTGGACTCATATCAAGTTATTAAGTTAGATCCATGTCCAAGGAACCTATGTCTAAAATTTCAAGTGTTTAGACCCAAAATTGGCGGAGGAGTTTGGTAGAGTTCTCAAAGGTCAAATCGTTGAACTTTGACCCCTTAACAGCCAAATTTCTGGCCGAAAACAGATTACAAATCAACAAATTTCGAGTCTGTAGACTGATAATTGACAGAGTTATTGTGTAGGGAAATGTCAAAGTAAAAAAAAAAAATGACCGCTACAGTCTCTATCAAATTACTGGTCTAAACATTTGAAATTTTACATAAAGGATATTCAGAAATAAGGCAAGCTTTTTAATTGGTGTAGGTCGAAAATTTGAGCTACCAATATATAAATGTATATATGCTTGCATGTCTGTCTAAAACTTTCGACAGAGGCGATGGATTTTACCAAGATCAGTATCGTTTTGAAGTTCGATCTTTCATACGACAAATATCGAAAAATTGGCTAAAAACATTAATATCTTCACCTTTCACTGGGCACATTTCTACAGGGGTGGTCGCTTTTTTCACCGATAATTTTGAAATTCATCCTCTCCTTTCGATTGTCTAGCCTTAATTTAAACATACGTCACTTCCGGTTTGGGTGTGTTTGTAACAGCAAAGACGTAAGGTTTTCTTTTCCGTTCTTTTCCTCCTTCGCGGTTCGGGTTCGAGCCTGCATTCCTACTACCACTTTGCATTTTTTTTTTGCTCAACATACACATCCAAACACCCGGGCAACGCCGAGCGCCCATGCTAGTATATCTATAAAAGTGAACGTGTCTGTGTGTCTGTGTGTGTATATTTCCTACGCAATAACTCTGTCAATTTTCAGTCTACAGACTCGAAATTTGATATACAGGATACTGAGATTTGATAAAATCCTTGTAATCCATTTTCAGCTAGAAATTTGGCTTTTAAGGGATCAAAGTTCAACGATTTGACCTTTGAGAACTCTACCAAACTCCTCCGCCAATTTTCAGTCTAAACACTTTAGATATAGATTCCTTGGACATGGATCTAACTTAGTAACTTGATTTGAGCCCAAAACAATAAATGTTAAGAGATGTTAAGGGATCAAAGTTAAAAAAAATTAGATCTCTGTGGTCTCTACCAAATTACTCAGAAAATTTCTGGTCTAGACATTTGAAATTTTATATAAAGAGTATTCAGAGATAGGGCAAGCTTTTTAATCGGTTTGGGTCGAACATTTTTGGTTACCAATGTATGTATTTATTTATGTATGTATGTTTGCATGTCTGTCTAAAACTTTCGACAGATTTTTACAAAATCAGTATCGTATTTAAGTTCTATCTTTCAGACGACAAATATCGAAAAATTGGCTAAAAACATTAATATCTTTACCTCCAACTGGACACTTTTCTACAGAGAGGGGGGTCGCTTTTTTCGCCGATATTTTTGAAATTCATCGTCTCCTTTCGATTGTCTAGCCTTAATTAAAGCCTACGTCACTTCCGGTTTGTAAGTGGTCGTAACAGCAGGTTTTTTCCCCGTTCTTTTCCTCCTTTGGGGTATGGGTTCGAGCCTGCCTTCCTACTACCACTTTTTTTAATTTTTGCTCAACACACAGATCAAAACACCCGGGCAAGGCCGGGCTGAAATGCTAGTATATAAATATACATATATATACATATATATATATATATATAGTAAGTTATAAAAATATATATGGCAATTAAGCTACACACGATATTCCGCATTTCATTGTCGTGAGAATTAATCAGGCTTATACCTAAAAATATGGGA
>NC_136490.1:72106057-72138557 GCF_053919585.1 Euprymna scolopes | reverse complement strand
TATATATGTATATATATACATGTATATATATGTATATATATACATATATATATGTATATATATATTCGACGTAAATGATTGATTAAACCAAAGGTGCTAGTTTAGCCATATTCAAGGAGGGGTAATCATACCTTTATTAATCGTATTATAGTGTAATAAATTTATAGATACAGCTGTATCTAAACTTCACAGTCCATGTACTGCCTTCTCTTAGTAACTATTACTCATTTCCTCCAGTAATTCTTTGAGTAAATGCCAATACATATAATGATTGTTGTTGCGTAGTATCATGTTGCATTAAATGTTTTGCTCACAGACAGACACCAATCGAGAACATAATAGGATTACACTTGTTGATGGTGAAAAAAACAAAAGGCTGATATGAACAGGCAGAAGTGATATGTGACAAATCTTGCAAAAATATTGTTTTTGTTTTTTTTACTAAACTATAGATAAAGTAAGGAGCTAAAAGCTGATAACACAACAATAGAAATACACTTATATTTTATGATATATTTACCGTCTATTTATGGCATATCTACGATTTTTCTTGACACATAATGCAGAGACGGAGTTTATTTATTATTTTTTTGTTCTAATGAGCTCATGATCATTAAGGGGGAAAAAAACATTGGTAATGAGATAGATGATTGTCAGTTTAATGATGAAAAATATTATAAGAGGCTTGAAAATGATGAAGGAAACGAACAGAGTGTAATGATTTATGATGACAGTTTATTATTAATTATATCCTATTAATTGAACACAAGTTACTATTTTCAGATATTTTGGAGCAGTAAATATGGTGTATATCTTTTCCAACTGTATTAATGCATGATTGGACACACAGCATAATAGATGACATAGTTATTAACGGGATCCACAACCCCTATTAGAAATACACTTAAATGTTATATGCTTGCATATATGTTGATTTGAAATGAAATACGAAAATATTAATTGGTTTAATTTTACTTTTTACTGAACATGCAAAATGTGAATATAGAGATATATATATCATGGTAAAGAGCAGAAAGTTTAACTTGGATTTACTATCGACAACCTCGTAAGGCGGAATTATACTTATTATTGCCTAATAATGACATTTTATGTTGAGTCTTTATTTGTTAAACATCAACTTATTGCCCAACCTTTTCATAATTTCTTGTTGGTAGTGACTTGAAATGGGCATTTCTTTTTGTTTTTTTTGCTTTTTATACTTTTGAAATAACACCTAAATGGAGAAAATTTGAAAACAACAAAAAAATTAAAGCAGCAAAAGATACGAGGAGGAAAAAAAATGAAAAAAAATCAACTTCATATGAATAGTTTTCAATCAAAGATTGTAAATGAAAAGCTAAGTATTTCAATGTGTGTGAAAAATGAAAATTAGAAGTATAGAAAAAAAAAAGATAAAGAAAAACAAACTTATAGATTGCTGAAGCAGAAGGCTATTCAAATGGTCAGCCATTGTTATATTCTAATCACAATTCTATGCACACACTTAATACTTTGTGCTCATAAAGCAAAGAAATGAAAGAAAAAAAAACACATTTCAATTCCCCATTTTCAAACAAATTTACCGTCTCTTTGGGTGAGAAAGCTGTATGTCTTAAATGCCTACTTGTGCATATCTGTTTTTCATCCATTGTTTTCCTTCAAATAATAGATATTACAAGAGCACAATGACACAGCTTTCTTCATTTCGCCATAAATACAAGAATGACTATGAACAAAAAGACAAAAACAACATGGTTGTTCCTTTCATGAAGAAGGAGTGTTGTTTTCATGCATTCATATCATCAGGAAATGTCCAATTAACCATTTGCCACTGTTATGTCCATATTTAAAGTTTCCTTTTTGTTTTAAGGTTATCATCTTTAATATTTGAATTTATGAATTATTTTGCTTCACAACGATCCATCTTTTATGTTGTGGCACATCAACCGTGTTTGTTGCTCTCTAGTTAGAGAGATAACAACTATTTTTCTTTGTTACAAACCTTTAAAATAAAGTTTAAATCAAAGATATATCAAAAGAGTGTACAATGTATAAATATTTCCATGTGTATTTAACACCAGCAAATAGTGTGGTTATTAACCTCGCTGGATGTGATCAAAGTGGAGATAGAAAAACCAGCAAACAAGAAGCAGTGCATTCTGGCTACACAAAAAATGTCCAAGTAGCTTCATTGGTGTTCTTCAATAGGGACACATTGGATGATTAGCAATAAATTAACTTGTTCTCAAAGCGAGAAAGAAAACCTGTGAATGTTTTTATCTTCAAATATTGAACCAGTCTTGATTTTTGAAAATTTTATATGATGGCTGTTTTTAGGTGTATTTTCTCTTGAATCCTCTTGATTGTTGCCATTTTCAAACCGTTTCAGCCATTGTACTCTCTATCCTCTATCAGGCCTCATAGTTTATTGAGAAAGTATGGCAATAACCTAATTGAAGCAAATAGTTTAACACATAAATAATATAAATAAACTTTATTATTTTTACTATATCCCATTTTCAATTTTTTTTTACAAATGGATCACCATTTATCAAGGCCCAGAGACCATTCGAGGATAATGGTTAAAGAGTGCACAGTTGTCAAAAGGAGAATATCATAGTAATCATTAGAAGTGTAAATTTGGTAAATTGGATTACTTAAGGGAAACAGCTCATCAAGAACTTGTTTACATTGGACTTGAAGACGGCCATACTGTAGTTAGCTGCAAACATTAGACCTGAAGACGGCCATACTGTAGTCAGCTGGAAAGCAGGTAAACGGAACAGAGTGCCACAGGTGTGCAGTTCTAAGAAAGAAGCTTTGTTCATGGAATCTATGTTTAGATTTAAGCACAGATAAAGAGTGTGGGAAATTATTGATAGTGTTTTCAGCCAGATGAGTGTTTCTCGTGAATGTTTGGTGAGAGGTGAGCATAGATTGGAGCTCAGACGAGCACTTGCCATGAAAGTAACGATAAAATATAGACAGGCTCACAACGTCTCTTTTGTGAGAAAGAGGTTGTAGGGAAGAGAAAAGGACATCCCCCAAAGCTACAAAGTCTATTCTGAACTCTTTCAAGGCAGGATATGTCTTCCTAGTAGCTCCTGCCCAGATGTGACAACACTCCATCCTTGGGCGTACCTGGCTCTTATATAGGTAGAGAATTGCATCAGCAGGTAGATATCTACTCGACCAATAAGAGGATCCCATCATTTTTCCAGCGACCTTGTCAACGGATTCCATTTTAAATGTACATATTTTGGATTCCATTTTAGATGTAAGCATTTTGGATGTACGTATTCCATTTTATATCAGAAGTAAAGGTCAAGCCCAGAAGCTTGTCAAAACATGGAGCCTCCCCAAAATGAGAGCCATTTTAGCTTTTACTAGTTTCGGAATCGTTTGAGAAAACCGGAAATATAAGTGACCTAATTGATATTGACTATAATACTATAATATTGGGCTATGATACTGTTTAAAATGAGTTAAAAGCTAGTGTTAGGGCTATAATTACTAAGATAAATGAAATGGATGAAAATGTGTTGCAAGATGGTTGTCCTTGAGCTGCTCTAATCTAGGGAGAGGCATGATGTGGTTGCCCTCGTGGATCACCTTAAGAACCTATATCATCTGATATGGGCCTCGTAAATCTTCCTGTAAAGGCAGCATTATAGAAGGATGTCAGAAAGCCTGTTTGATGCTCTTCACACATGGATGACTTCTTACTAGACAACTCTCCCAGCAGTGCCACAAAATAAAGACTGTATTTAAAAAAATAATTTATAAGTAGATTATCAAACAGAGTTGGGATTTTTTTTATAAGCAACATATTACTAATTGTATTATTGGGACTACTGTGCTCATCCTGGATAATATTCATACAACGTTTCCGTCGATGTAACCTCTAACCTCCTTCAGATGTGTCTTGCTGAACTTGGCAATTTTTCTTTCTCATTTGGTAATTTCGAACTAAAATTTTGATTTAATATATGGCAGCAGCTGTTCTCATTCTATCAGCAATGACCGAGTAGAAGCCTTAAGTAATTTCTAATTGTAGTCTTAATATTGCTTGTACTCATGATTGAACTCTCAAACTCCAGAAGAATGAGAGTATGCTACCTCATGGATTTTAAGTAATGGGTTTTGTTTGAAATACTGTACAAGTTTCCATATTTGGGAGATATATTGCCGAGTTTGTCAAGATGTATTTGAAGAACAGCGAAGATGTCATTGGCCGTAACATTATAAGAATAACAAGCAAAATTTGTAATGACAATAATATTAATACATTGATAGGAAAAGTTTATTTTTGTAAAGCTGAGCAATTTTGTGAGAAAAAAATACCAGTTATTAATAATGCTAAATGGGCAGTTATTAATGCAATTCTTTCACATTCATAGCCATGCATTATTTACGGTGCATAGAATTATATGGCCTCGCCTTTGTTATTTGTTTACAGAACAAAAAGTAAACCTGTAGTGAGAATAAAAAGTAGAGAAATGTTTCACGTTGTTATTCGTCTAAACATTCTCTCATAGCAAACATTAAAATATACCATAAAAGGAGAAAAGCTTTAATAAAAACGCAGAATAACAAGGCTGGAATGTTTGCATTGGCTAGCATCTACAACATGAGCATGAAAGGCAAAGGGTCTAAAGTTCAATTTATTATGTCTACAAAAACTTAGTTGTGAGAATTAAACTTGTATCGTTACTGATAGCGGCTCAAGTAAACTATAATTGTTCAAATATGTTGCTTCTGTAAAGTCATGTGCAAGATTAGGCCTTAGCAATTTGTCTGTCATATAGATACTTGTTCAGACTAGCTTATTCCTTCATTTGTTCCCTGCATTATGTCATTAGCTTCAATACATCATTCAAACATTATCGTGTTTGAATATATGGTTAAGTGTTAGTTTTACCCATTTAGAACTGCTTTAAAGCTTCTCCATTCACTCATTTTGCGACCAAATTTAAAACAATTTTGACAGTTCATAGGTCACCTTTCTAGCTATATTTTGAAATAAAAATTTGCAATTATCGTTCATTAAAGTAAAAGTTATAATAAAATTACTGGTGTTCAAAAGTCTTCAGAATAAGTTTGATTGGATGTTTGTTACTGTAGCAACTTTTTCAACATTGAGGTTTTAGAGACGTTTTTTCTGATTGACTGTTGGTTACCGTAGCAACTTTTTTGTCGTCGACACCTTCATAAATCATAGCGGGAATGTTGCTCTCATACCATCTTATTTAGGTTATATAGAGAGAGTTCACAAAAATGGTGCTCTTTGCCGTGCTTGGGGCTGATAATCTTTCACTTATGATGTCGCCCGTTAATTCTGTTTCTCTTTTTTTACCAGGCAAGGGCTGATAATTATTTACTTATGACGTCGCCTGTTAATTCTGTTTCTCTCATTTTTGTTCCTTATTTCTGTTTATTTACTTAATCACGTCATTTATTTGATTTTTTTATTTAGTCAATTTAAGAAGTTGGTAATAATTTTTTATGGATTGTTGACAATGTGTATGATATTGAACACAAAAAAAGAAAATATTATTACAAAACAAAGTCTGGAAAAATTATGGATTACTTATGGATTACATAGAAAAATGCGAGCATAAAAAGTAATATGGTTAAGATTAAACTTAGAAAAGTAAAAGGACTAGTTGTTAAAACTGGAAAAGAAAGAGACAAGATATTCTAGTAAAAATAATAAATTTATAACTTAAAATATTGCAGCATTAAGAATTTTTTTAAAAATTCAATGTAACTTTATATAATCAATGATTAATGCTGCAATATTTTATATCATAAATTTATCATATTTTTTGCTAGAATATTTTGTCTTTTTCTTTTCCAGTTTTAAAAGCTATTCCTTTTACTTTTCTAAGTTTAATCTTAACCATATTACTTTTCATACGTGCATTTTTCAATGTAATATATATGTATTACTTCACTTCAGTCACTTTTTTTAAACTACTCAATCCGGTTTAGGAATCATTTTTGCTTAGGAAATATTTTTGCTTAGGAAACATTTTTGCTTGGGAAATATTTTTGTTAAGGAAACATTTTTGCTTATGAAACATTTTTGCTTAGGAAATATGTTTGCTTAGGAAACATTTTTGCTTAGGAAACATTTTTGCTTAGGAAATATGTTTGCTTAGGAAACATTTTTGCTTAGGAAACATTTTTGCTTAGGAAATATTTTTGCTTAGGAAACATTTTTGCTTAGGAAATATTTTTGTTAAGGAAACATTTTTGCTTATGAAACATTTTTGCTTAGGAAATATGTTTGCTTAGGAAATATTTTTGCTTAGGAAATATTTTTGCTTACTCACCAAAAAATATTAAAGCGAAGTCATCGTATGCAATGATACTGAATTCTTTAAAATATATATATATATATATATATATATATATATATATATATATATATATATATATATTAATGAAATTATACAGCTTTGTCTGTTTATGTGTCTTTTTGTGTTTGTGTGTGTTTATCGCCCTAAATTACACATTATTATTTGTTTTATTTATTAATAAACTATCGACGAAATATTATCTTTAATTTTTATTTCCTAATATAATTCAGTACGAAATTAAAATCGCTAAAATTAGTTTCGTTTCTTTATGAATAAAACAATCAGCTTTTATTTTTATTTTACTCTCGGGCAACGCCAAACAGATATAGCTAATATATATATATATATATATATATATATATATATATATATAGTGTTGAGACTTTCAAACTATTATAAAAAACAAAAATAAACTGTTAATCCTAAGACTTTCGTTAGAAAACTCCTTTGTTTGTAAGTCAATTTTTCTCTTGCAATCACTGCATTAGTTTGCTTCCTAATATTGTTGTAGACATCATCAACTCCTGTAGCTGCGTTGGCTCACACTGTATTGGCTTATCTTTCCATTAGACGTTGTCTGCAACACTGAGAGGGGGACCATGGTAACTGGGGAAACCTAGGTCTCCTCATCAGGCCTGCATCCGGAGAGCCAATTCCAGCTTCGAACTGCATAGCCACAACAGATATTGCAGAGCACCAGACTAGATGACGAACACCATTGTTTCATTAGACAGAAGGTTGCCAGCATCATCAATTGTTTACCATCAAAAACTGTTTTTGAATTTAAAATATTTTTAGATCTCATGGCCGCACACACACACACACACACACACACACACACACACACACACACACACACACGCATACACACACATCTGGGCAGGAGCTGCTAGAAAGGACTTGCCCTGCCTTGATAGAGTTCAAAATAGACTTTGTAGCCTCGTAGGAGATGTCCTTTTCTCCTCCTTGCAACCTCTATCTCACAGAAGATATGTTGCGAGTTTGTCTCTGATGTATCGTTATTTTCATGGAAAGTGTTCGACTGAGCTTCAATCTATGGTCCCCCCTCGCCAAACTTTCACAAGAAACACTCGTCTAGCTGTAAACACTATCAATAATTCCCCCCACTCTTTATCTGTGCCTAAATCTAAACGTAGATTCCATGAACAAAGCTTCTTTCTTAGAACTGCACGCCTGCGAAATTGTCTTCCGTTTTCCTGCTTTCCAGCTGATTACAATATGGTTGTGTTCAAGTCTAACGTAAATAAGTTTTTGATGAGCCGTTCCATATAAGTTATCAAATTTACCAAATTTTCATTACTAATGATTACTATATTGTCCAATTTCTACTGTACACTCTTTAACCCTTATCCTTGAGTGGCCTCTTGGCCTTGATAATGTGGTGATGCCTATGTAAAAAAAAAACACACACACACACACGCACACATGCACACACATACACACACACACACACACATTATTTGAATATAAAAGTAAATTTATGTTCACAATATTTGATACCCGAGCAACACCGCATAAATCCATAATTATATGTAGGTATAAAATAATTAAATAATTGTTAATATTAGAATATTCAATTAATAGAATAAATTTGCAATCGTGTCACCCTGTACTGATGATTTCCGAAAGGATGAAACACTAATGTCTGTATGTATTTAATAATTATTATAGTAAATAATTATGTCAGCCTCTTTAAGAAACTCATTTCTTATCGTTGAGCACTTTACAGTTGAAATAAAGTCGGTCACTTTAGCTTGCATGAGCAGATCACGATATTATAATCATGTGATCACTCTAACAGACGTTAAAAACATTAAAAAAAAATGTTTAAATTTCAACGTTATTTCTCGCGGTTGACGTTTGGCTAGCGAATTTGGTCCTTGGTAATGGAGTCAGAGATTGCTTCATTGTCAAGTTCGAATTGTGATACCCTGCACTGATGATTCCCGAAAGGATGAAACACTAGTATCTGTAGGTATTTAATAATTATTATAGTAATTAATTAATTAATATATATATATATATATATATATATAATTATTTCCACAGCTCAAAAAACGCCGCAGCCCACAGGAGCCACGCCAGCCAACGAACCGGAAGTCTAAGACTCAAGTTTTGCCCTCATTTGGGCTCATCAGTTAGACATATCTGCACCCAAGCATCCTGCATGCGAGGCAAACACTCTACCAACTGAGCAAATGCCCCGCACACAAGAAGTTCTATTAACAAACACAGATCAAGCAGACTGTGACAAAATAAAGCTGTGAAATAGACCTACTTCATCTTGACAAGGGGCGTGGTCATCCAACCAGCTGACCCCTCCACCGATGTCCCACAAGTAGGGATTTTGAACTCGAAAGTAAGACGCCATCCAGCAGAGCTAACCTAATGAGTCATTTTTATTATAGAATTTTCAGAATGTGAGAGATTATATATAATTATTTCCACAACCCAAAGAACGCCGCAACCCACAAGAGCCACGCCAGCCAACAAACTGGAAGTTTAAAATTGCCACAACCTGTCTGCTTATCCTTCGGCTAACATTCACCTCTGTAGAGACTTCCTTGTTCACAATGTGGAATGGTTAACCCACTCAAACAAGAGAGATGATGAGGGAAAGCTCTGTTACGATTTCCCCATTGCTTATGACCTCACTCAGATTATTCACAAATCCACCCAACATCAGGGTCTACATACCAACCTTCCAGAGGTTGAACCCCAATTACAGGAGACTACACCAGACCTATTATTTCTAAGCGAAACTGGCATTGGACAGACAATTTCCCTGGATGAGTTCATAATTAACGGATACTCTAACTTAACTTCCAAATCTGACCCCCAAGATCGCCATGGACATGGAATATGTGCCTATATTAAAGATGGCTTACCATGTGGTAGGGACATCTCCAGAGAAGATCCTAAATTACCCTATATGTGCTTCCAGGTTGCACTTGCTCACACTACTGCATTCATATTTACTCTCTCTCTCGCCCCCACAACAGTGAAGTTACTATCTTTAAAAGCATATCTGAGAAAATTGACCACGTCCTATCTGCTTATCCTTCAGCTAACATTCACATATGTGGAGACTTCAATGTTCACAATGTGGAATGGTTAACCCACTCAAACAAGACCGATGATGAGAGGGAGGTTCTGTCATGATTTCTCCATTGCTTATGACCTCACAAACCCACCTATGTACCCAACACTGTTCACGAACCCACCTATGTGCTCAACGGCTAGTATGCAATTCTCTTAGACCTTTTTCTCACAACTGAACTATCTTCAGTTTCCGTTCTGTCTCCTCTTGGATCTTCCGACTACTCTGTTGTATCAATTGAGATAAAAATGAAATGTAATGTCCCCAGACGTACCTCTTCATCGTACAGTATATCGATACACTATGGCTGACTGGGATAGCTTCCATACTTTTATATCAGATCTACCTCTGTGTTCCATGTTTAAAAAGTATGTGTTCTCGATAGTATCAGACCTGACGGAATGGTTAATTGTAGGCATAGACCATTTAATACTCTCGAAAAAGATCCAGCAAAAACCTAACAGCCAGCCATGGTTCTCTCCAGAATGTGCTGCTGCCATTGCATACAGAAATCACTTCTTCCATTGCTTCTAACGTAATATATGTATGGAGAATAAAGACGCTTTCAGGACTGCCAGCAATCACTTCAAAAAGTAATAAAGAATGCAAGAGAGTTGTATGCTCAGTCCGTCAAGTGCAAAGTAGCTGAGCAGCGGCTTGGTTCTCACCAGTTTTGGCAAATAGCAAACAGAATCCTGAACAGAAGCGTGTGCTCCATCCCAACTATCATAAATGGACCTGAGGTAATCTCGTCAGCATCAGAAAAAGCCAAACCCTTTGCCAAGAACTTTGCAGCTAATTCTACCCTTTGCGACCAAGGCCACCAACTCTCAATATTTCCTCCTCTATCAGAAAACACACTATGTGATATACAAATATCTGTAACCTTGATTCTAATAAAGCAACCGGCCCTGACGATATTCCAATTACAGTACTCAAAAAACTTCAACCAGAACTAGCAGCCATACTTACAAAACCGTTTAAACGTTGTCTTAAGGAAAATTGCTTCCCATCACCCTGGAAAATCTCATAAGTATGCCCTGTATTTAAGAATTCAGGTGATTGCTCATCTCCCTCTCAGTACAGTATAAGTCTCCTGTGCGTCATGAGTAAGTTGCTGGAATCTGTGTTAAATAGAGAAGTAATCTAGATCTACAGCAGATGTGCTTACAGTTACATCTCATAGGATTAGCGAATCTCTCAACGGAGGCAACTTTTCTAGGGCAATTGCTCTTGACATATCAAAGGCCTTTGATAGGGTATGGGATAAAGGTTTTCTTCACAAAATCTCCAGCTATACCATAGCTGGAAATGTCTTCTCAATTATTAAATCATTTCTCTCTGATAGGTTCATAAGAGTAGTAGTTGATGGGCAAAAATCAGAAGCTCACAGTATTAATGCTGGAGTTCCTCAGAGGTTCATCCTGGGCCCAACTCTCTTCCTGATCCAAATTAATGATCTTCCAAATCACATCCTTATATCATTTGTAGACATTTATGTTGATGACACTACCATCTATGGTAGCACATCTAAGACCGTAAACGACTAAGTTCTCTCACTTAAGTTAAAAATTTACCGAATTTCCATTACTAACAATTACTATATTGTCAAATTGACTACTGTACACTCTTAACCCTTATCCTCGAGTGGTCTCTGGGCCTTGATAAGTGGTGATTTCTATGTAAAAAAAAAAGTTCAGCCCGGCTTTGCTCGGTCCCTATGTACTGTTCACAACTTGTCCTATGAGTGAATACACTTTATGTAAGACTTCAAATGTTTAGACCAAAAATTATCTGAGTAATTTTGTAGAGACCGCAGAGGTAATTTTTTTTTTTTTTAACTTTGACCCACATTTTGACTTCATTTGGTTTCAAATCAAAATACAAAGTTTTACCCTTGTCCAAGTTATCTACATCTGAAATTTCAAGTGTTTAGAACCAAAATTGGCTGAGCAATTAGGTAGAATCTTCAAAGGTCAACTCTTTAAACTTTGACCTTTTGATTGATCTGATTAAAATGCTTGCCGCATGTCTGAATACTCGTTATGTATAAGTTTCAAATGTTTAGATTCAAAATTGGCTAAGTAGTGTACTAGACACCACAAACGTAAAATCTTTTAAACTTTGACCAAATTTTCGACCCAAACCAATTAAAAAGCTTGCTCGATCTCTCAATACGCTTTATGTAAAATTTCAAATGTTAAGACCAGAAATTGACTGAGTAATTTGGTAGAGACCGTAGAGGTCAAATTTTTAAAACTTTAACCCAAATTTTGACCCCATAACACTTATTTTTGGGGTCTCAAATCAAATTAAAACTTTTGATTCATGTCCAAGTAACTTACATTTAAAATTTAAAGTGTTTAAACCCAAAATTGGCGGAGGAGTTTGGTAGAATTTTCAAAGGTCAAATCGTTGAACTTTGACCCCTTGACAGCCAAATTTCTGGCCGAAACCCGATTAAAAAGATTTATCCAAATGTCAATACTCCTTATGTCAAATCTCGAGTCCCTAGATCGAAAACCGACAGAGTTATTTGGTAGGGAAATGTACACACACACACACACACACACACACACACACACACACACACACACACACACACACACACACACACTCATTTTCACTTTTTATTATACTGGCCTTCCTTGAACAGAGGAATTTATACCGATTAGCACTATAAATAGCGCTAGTAATTCCAACACCGATGAGAGAGATTCGACTGCACTTCAACTGCTAGCCAAGTGCCCAGCAGATATACATGCTTTCCTATCTTTGTACATTATTGTTAATACACTTGTTCCTTAACCGAACCTCGACTTGATTGTTCTTATTTTCACTGTTGTTCCACGACACAACAGATTGGCGACAAGGAATCGACACGACTATAACTTCAGAGAATCACCAAAAGTGATTGAAATAAAGATTCGTAAAATCTTTATGGCAGAACACCTCCGTCGTTACAACAGATATTTGGATACGCAAGGATTAACAGCGAATTAATTACTACAATAGTAATTTGGCAACGGGAAAAAACTTGCTACCAAAATCTACAGTGAAAAATGCGAATGTTGTAAATTATTTAATAATTGAACACACCGACCAAGTGTTTTAGAAAAGGAAAAAGGGTTCGTTTTCTTCTGCAAAGTTAAATGTCCAAAACCAACTAGCAAATACCGTGTAAGCATATCGTTACTTCGATAACATCTGGGATTTGAAAAAAAAAACAACAAAAAAAACACTTGACTTTGTCAAGAGAAAAGAGACAGACCGTGAAAAAAAATTATTTGCGTACGTCATTTGTGCTTAGCAAACACGTAAAGAATCAAGTCATTTTTTGCAAAAGGCAAAGAGGGTAAAAAAAAACAAACTAAAAAACAAACTAAAAAAAAAAACTAAAAGTTTCCCATACGAATTCGTCGGATATTTACAGAGACGGATTTTACTTTTGCTACGTAAAAACGCGTGCAAATAAAAAAAAAAGTTAACAAATGTTATTTCGCTGGATTGTTTCTAGTAAGACTAGAAATATAGCGTTAAGCAAATTAAGTTACAAAAGAACTGTTGTTCTTCAATGAAAAGAATTAGGAAAGAAAACTTTTTACTAAAGAATATTTCTTTAATACAAGCGTAAATTGTAAACTGACTTCGTATGATGGATGCGTAATTCAAAGATTCACTATTGGAATTGTTCCAATTCAATGCAGAGCAAAATCTCGCGTTGCAAAAGCAGCAAATTCAACAACAAGTAGAAAGAGAAGAGAGATTTAAACAAACATTTGAAGAAAAAATGCTTCAACAACAGAAACGCTTCGAGGAAATATTGATGAAAACACAGGAGGAACAAAGAAAAATTCTGGAGGCGACATAATTAACTAAAGCCGACGATAATCATAACGCATTTTCTCAAACAGTTGTGTGGGCCGCTATTGAAAATTTCAATTATATTCCAGAAGACGATGTCACTTTCGTCCACTACTGTAGAGGATATGAGGATATTTTTTATATCGGATTGTGATACTTGGTCAGACGCAAAAAAAAGTTAGGCTTTTGCTAAGGAAATTGGGAACAGCCGAGCATACAAAGTTCGTAAATTTTATTCTCCCAAAAAAGACCAGTGATTTGAATAAGGGATTGTACAAGTTTAACAGACTTCCTTTTGGGGTCAAAGTCGCCCCTGCGATTTTTCAGCAAATTATGGACATTATGTTAATTGGGTTGGATTTCGCAGTAGGGTACCTGGACGATGTGTTAATGAAAAGCGCTAGCAAAGAACAAAACAAAGCTCATGTAAACCAAGTATTCAAAAGGATCCAGGATTATGGATTTAAAGTGAAACAGGAAAAATGTACATTTTTCATGGAGAAAATAAAATACTTGGGGTAAATCATCGATAAACATGGAAGAAGGCTGGATCCAGATAGATCGAGTGCAATAAAGAATATGCCTGCTCCAGAAAATATTGCATCTTTACAAAGTTTCTTAGGTTTGGCAAATTACTACAATGTATTTGTGCCAAATATGCATAAACTAAGGTCGCCTTTAAATGAGCTGTTAAGGAAAGACCAAAAATGGGTCTGGACGCAAGTGTGCGAAGAAGCATTTTGGGAAATTAAAGAGACTTTAACGTCTGTCTTGTTTCTGGCACATTATAATCCCAAGCGTGAAATTATATTTGATAGCGATACCAGTTCCTACAGCATAGGAGCATGCATTTTACACAAAATGGATGATGGTAAAGTGAAACCCATAGCACATTCATCCCGATCACTTTTACCAGCCGAAAAGAACTACTCACAAATTGAAAAAGGCGCTAAGCATTATATTCGCGGTAAAGAAATTTCATCGTTTCCTGCACGGTAGGCAATTTCTGTTACAAACAGACCACAAACCATTATTTACGATTTTCAGATCGAAAAAGGGACTACCACAACATACAGCGAATAGACTCCAAAGATGGGGTACCATACTTCTGAATTACAATTTTCAAATGGAGTATGTACTATCTAAAAACTTTGGTCATGCAGACGGGTTATCGAGGTTAATAACTAAGCAGACAGAACCATTGGAGGATATGGTAATAGCAGCCATTGAAGCGGAAGTTGAAGTAAAAAATACATTATGTGACACAATAAGAAAATTTCCAGTAATGCTTGATGAGATTAAGAGTAAGGCAGAGGTGGACGAATTTATTATACGCACGAAAGAAAGGATCAACAATAACAAACTGGATGAAGAAATTTATTCAATTTGCGTCGTAATTCCTGCGACATTACAGAAAAGAATGCTCAAGGAATTCCATGTAGGACATCCAGGTATATCAAGAATGAAAATCCTTATGCGCTGTTTCTTTTATTGGCCAAACATGGATAAGGATATAGAAGGCAAAATCAGGGAGTGTAGAGGATGCGCATTAGCTATGAAAGCCTCTCCGACTCAATTTGGATTGTGGGCAAATTCGGAGCGATCTTGGTCTAGGATTCATATAGGACCGCTAGATGAGTTCTACTATCTCATTGTTGTTGTAGACAGTCTATCTAAATGGCCGGAAGTGTTAAAATGTAAGAATCCCACATCCGAGGTAACTATCAACTTCCTGTATAAACTATTCACTAGGTATGGAGTAGTAGACTGCATTGTTACAGACAATGGAACGGAATTTACGTCTACCGAATTTAAACATTTTTGCGAGGATCATCTAATCGAGCATATAACCATTCCGTCATACCACCCAGAAGTAATGGACAAGCAGAGAAATTCGTTGACACATTCAAGAGAGCTCTGAAAAAAGCTAGTCGGTCGCCGACGGATAAGTCAATCCAACAGTTTTTACAAGTCTACAGAGTCACTTCGAATGCAAACATCGAAATGTCGAAGATACCTGCTGAGGTTATGTTCGGACGCAAGGTTAGATCGATGTTCCACAAGTTGTTACCAAACCAGGATAGGCCAAACCTAAAAAAAAACGATAACAAAAAAACGGTATAAAGTTGGCGAAAGAGTCACAAAAATAATAAGACTTTCTGGGAGACCGGCATGGTTGAGAAACAAATAGGCAACATGGTCTACATGATTAAGGGACCAGACTTCGTGTATAAACATCACACTAATAAAATTTGGAAAAGATACTCGAACAGTGAGGTGACCAGATCGCCCGGGGAGGACATCGTGGACACAGTGTTTGATACTTTTCAGGTGCCTATACCAGAGACAGCTCCGGAGAACAGAAGATCAAACAGAAAACAGAAATCAACAGAATTAATTAGGGTGAACCCAAAACAAAAACGTTATTAATCCCAGACGGGATATTTTCAAAGGAGGCGAGGGGTGTTATACCCGCCTTCCTTGAACAGAGGAATTTACACTGATGAGCACTATAAATAGCGCTAGTAATTCCAGCACCGGTGAGAGAGATGCGACTTCACTTCAA
The DNA here is from genome assembly GCF_053919585.1 of Euprymna scolopes. Classification (NCBI taxonomy): domain Eukaryota; kingdom Metazoa; phylum Mollusca; class Cephalopoda; order Sepiida; family Sepiolidae; genus Euprymna; species Euprymna scolopes. The sequence goes on along the minus strand of NC_136490.1, from coordinate 72,122,641 downwards.
CTGCTAGCCGAGTGCCCAGCAGATATACACGCTTTCCTGTCATTGTACATTATTGTTAATACACTTGTTCCTTAACCGAACCTCGACTTAATTGTTCTTATTTTAACTGTTGTTCCGCGACACAACACTTTTATAGATATACTAGCAGTTCAGCCCGGCTTTGCTCGGGCCCTATGTACTGTTCATAACAGACACTTTATGTAAGATTTCAAATGGTTAGACCAAAAATTGTGTGAGTAATTTCGTAGCGACCGCAGAGGTAATTTTTTTATAACTTGGACCCATATTTTGATCCCTTAATGTTTATTATTTTGGTCTCAAATCAAAATACAAAGTTTTACTTATGCCCAAGTTACCTACATCTAAAATTTCAAGAGTTTAGAACCAAAATTGGCAGAGAAATCTGGTAGAATCTGCAAAGATCAACTCTTTCGACTTTGACCTTTTGGCAGCCAAATTTTGGCGCAAAAACTGATTAAAATGCTTGCCACATGTCTGAATACCCGTTATGTATAAATTTCAAATGTTTAGACCCAAAATTGGCTGGGTAATTTCTTAAACACTGCAATTTGAAATTTTATGGTTTTTTTTTTAAATTTTTTTTTTACCACTTATCAAGGCCCGGAAGCCACTCAGGGATAAGGGTTATTGCAAGTACATTACGTTAGTGTGGAGATTTGATGAAGTGTTTACTTAAGGGGGCGGTTCATTAGGAATTTGTTAACGTTGGACTTGAAGACATCCAAGTTGTAGTCCAGTGGGAAGCAGGCAGACGGAACAGAGTTCCACAAGTGTTTGCCATAGTGTTCCGTCCGCTGTTTTTTGCCAACTGTAAAGGGTATTCAGAGAAAAGGCAAGCTTTTTAATTGGTTTGGGTCGAATTTTTACCTGCCAAGGGATCAAAGTTCAAAATCGGTTTTTAGCCAGAAATTTTGCTGTCAAGGCGGTCAAACTTCAACTATTTGACCTTTGAAAACGCTACTAAACTCCTCCGCCAATTTTGGGTCTAAACACTTGAAATTTTAAATGTAAGTTACTTAGACATGAATCAAACTTTTTAACTTGATTTGAGCCAAAAACAATAAATATTAAGTGATCAAAATTGGGGTCAAAGTTAAAAATCATTTGACCCCTCAGCCAATATTTTGGTCTAAACATTTGAAATTTTACATAAAGTGTATTCAAGCATTCAGACTTTTTAATTGGTTTTTGGCCGAAAATTTGGCTACCAAGGGGTCAGAGTTGAAAGAATTGATTTTTACAGACTCTATCAAACTCCTCCGCCAATTTTGGGTCTGAACACTTGAAATTTTAGATATAGGACATGAGTCAAACTTTTTAATATATATATATATATATATATATATATATATATATATATATATATATATATATATATAGCCACATAAATTTATGAACAGTATATGGCTCGAGCAAAGCTGGGCTGAACTGATAGTATATATATATATATATATATATATATATATATATGTATATATATATATATGTATATATATATATATATATATATATATATATATATATATATAAATAAAATATGTATGGCGATTAAGCTACACTGAATATTCCGCGTTTCATCCACTCTAGGACTCCTCAGGCTTATGCGCATAAGCCTGAGGAGTCCTAGAGTGGATGAAACGCAGAATATTCAGTGTAGCTTAATCGCCATAGATATTTTATAAATTACTAACTAGGTCTACCTACGTATTGAGCACTTTTGAGGTAAATACTTAAAGTTTACGCATAAATCTATACTTTCGTATATTAATTTTATGTGAGTAAATTAAGTATATATATATATATATATATACATATATATATATATATATATATATATATGGAAATATATATATATATATATATATATATATATGATGTCCTAATAAAATGTATATAATGACCATAAAACCTACATTCATTATAATAAAGAAAAGTACCATGCATTAAAATACTGAACAAATATATAAATCAGCCAATTATCGAAAATGTTCAAATTGGTGGCCAGTTTCGTCCATGCACAAGTGAAAGTGCCCACTGATTAAAACAAAACGCTAGTTATCAGTTTGTATGTCTGTGCATTCTCTTTCTATTGCCGTTTTTCTCTCATTGATTGTAGCTGGTGTTTTGGTGTAAAACTTGTGTTTAATATGCCCCCACCAAAATATTCATAGGGGTCAAATTCTTTTGAGCGTGGAGGGTAATCAATATTTCTTCTTCCTGTTACCAATCTGTTTGGTAGATTACCATCAGAATAGGCTCTTACGATAAGATGATAGTTGAAAGTACCATTCTTCATCACTAAATGTCTTTTGGATACATGGCATCACGTATTCATGTAGCAAGTTGAGTTAACTTTAAAATGCGATAGATACTTGATTTTGGAACTTCTGTCTCCCGAGCTGCTTGTAGAATAAATTTTCTGGGCGATTGATGAAATCTCTAGCTGATTCCTCTTGCTTTTGTGGGCTTTGGGGATGATCGTGAATGGTTCTTTTAGCCATATCTAACTGTTCCTTTTGGCTCAAACTTACCTCGCAAACAAGGAATTGTGATTCTTGTTGGTGCGTCTGGTTGAAACTCCGTTCTAAAACGTCTTTGCACTTTACGTATGTTCTCGGCCTGCCAGTAGTACTTTAGAATGAATTTTATTTCCTCCAAGTTTAGTCTTGCGTTAGCCATAATCACACTTGAAAAAAATTTATGATTAATGTTGGAATTATAGTCATTAAAAAGTGTATACATTTTATTGGGACACTTTGTATATATATATATATAATGAATAATAAAATGCACTTATATTAAAATTTTGTAATTTGACCTCAGAATATTATTAATTATGCTTATTTGCTTTCGTGGTATATCAAACCTTCATGTTATTTAATGCTTAAAACTACCTATTGTAAATGATTTGTTCAGGAAAACCCGGGGAAGGGGACGAATTCATGTATTTCATCCGAAATATTAATGCATAAAAAATGTAATAGATCCTGCTGGATTTGAATTTGTGTTGTTGATAAATAGCTTGGGGTCGATGGGCTCATACCTTTTCTCTGTGTATTAGTGCATATGAATGTAAGATCATACTGGATTTGAACTTAGCTTACTGGTTCTGGGTGGGCTGACATAAGGCCACTGGAGGAACAATTACTCACTGTGTAACCTTAATGACCTAATATTGCGGTTATGTCGTCAGGCAGCTGCAAATTTAGGAAGATTATCCAGCCATGTTTTTGAATATTTTGAAAACTTGTGACTAATAAAAATATGGATTAATTCAGCTTTAATTTTATCAGGAATCATTTAGTGATAATAAAAAACAAAATGAAATTTTCATTTATTTTTAGATTCATCCATGTCTAATTTTTTTCTCTTTTTATATGTGATGTTTTATTTTCTAATTAAACTGTTATTTTTTACTGTCTAATCCAACCCCACACATTTCTACCAATATTTGGAATAATTATTATTACTTTCTCGAAATTCATAAATGATGATTTTACGGAAAAAGTCCATTGAGTTTCTTAGCTTTGCATTTGATTAGTGACTTGATGCATTAGCTGGCCAAAATCGCACAAGACAACACTAACAGGATAATTTTACTCGGCAATTACCCGCATTGAACTGTAGCCATCAGTGATTCAGTGCCAATACCAAGTAATTATTTTGCAATTAAAGTCCAGTTTTAGTCATAAAATACTTTTTTTAATTCAGACTGAGGCTGAGAACATGAGTTGCCAGTTATTCTTTTCAATAATTTCCCCTGCTAAAGTTTTTTAAATTTCTTTTTGATTTTACTTCTTTCATTATTACATTTTTTCACGTTTTCTTTCTTTTTTTTTTCATTATTATCTTTCACTTACTTTATTTACTTTTCTTGTTTTTTTTTTCTCATTCGTTTTCTTTTTATTTTCATTCATTTTACTCGCTTGTATTTTTGTAAGTTTTTCATTTGCATATTTTACATTTTGGTACTTTTTTCATTACATTTCTTCACAGTCTTCATTTTATTTTCATTTTCTTTTTACTATTCATAGTCACATTTTTATCATATCATTCATATTTTTTGATAAATAATGATGAGATTGTCATTGTTTTCTTCCTAAATTTATATTGAATTTTCTTTTTAGTAAAACATTTTCCCTTTCGTTTTTATTCTCATTATTTTTTAATTTTGTAAAATCATTTCTATATTAAAAACACAAAAGAACAATACTTTATATTTACTTTAACAATGTTTCAAATTTGTAATTTAAATATCCTAAAATTCCAAAGATATTTTTTATTTATAAATTAAATGAAGAAATTAATTCCCCAAATTACGATTCACATTCTTGTTTCAATTTTCTGATTAATTTCTGTTTCACTTTTATTTTGTAATTATTTTAAATTTTAATTTTAAAATTCATTTTTTCTTTCAAATTAAATATTAGCTCATATAAACGTAGCTCCTCAGTTTCTCATTTTGGAGTTGCGACAAGAAATTTTGTAAAAATATGTTGATCGTGTTATTTTATTAATTTATTTATTTTTTGCTTGCTGTCATCCATGGAAAATTAGCTGCTAGCATTTTACACCACCCCCGTCAATCCCACATTCTCTTTTGGCTCATTTAATCATTGCTGATTCCACGTCAAATTGAAATCGTAATATCAACTTGGCTTTTCTGCGTGATCACCTTGGCCAATTATGTAATTTCTGAATAAAAAACTAATGATACAAAGGAAACATAAAATTTAAGAAAGCAGATAAAAAAATAAATAAAAAAGCTGAATAAGAAATCATGCATTAAAGCTTTTTCTTTTAAAGAGATTTCATTTTCATTTTATTTCAGAAAATATATTAATGGTCATTCTTGATATGATAATAGGAAGTTTTAAAACTGGTTTGTGTCAGCGTAGGAGTGAAATACATTGATGATGTATTTTTGCTACCTATCTGAAAATAAAAGGCAAGAAATCAGTGAAGGAAAGGGGGAGCGGTTTAATGAAAAACAGGGAGGTGGGCAGAGGTTTCTAAAATAAAAATATTAAACTAACATAAATTGCAGATGTTTGAATTAGATGAAGTATTTTGATAAATGATGCAAGGAAAGTTTGAAGAGGTAAGAAGACTTTTAGAATGTCAGCTGTGGCAGAGGAAAAAAAGATTGAGTGGACTCTAAGGATATATTTGGAGCACTGTTAATTTAAATGGTAGCCATGTGTGTGTACATGAAAGGTTGAGAGAGAAAGAGAGAAGAGAGTCAGAATGCTTCTTTCTTGTTAATAAAATATCATATGGCCAGCATATGTAAGTTTATACACTCATGTATACATACACATACGCACAGAGACCCATAACTCGAGACAGCTGTTAGTTTAACTCTTTATAATGACCTAACATCTCAAATGGTGTAAAAGTGAAAGTGACCATATGTTAATTCCTGTACTAAACTACTTATATTTATATAGGCTATGCCAATCATAAATAATGCTGATCTAAAACATAACTATATATATATATATATATATATATATATATATATATATATATATATATATATATATATATATATATATATATATATAGGAACAGCAGTATTTAAATGACGACACTTGCAAAAAAAAAACAATAAAATACAATCAATATGCAAGCATATATCGAGAGATCAATATTTCGTCTAAAGTATTGATTTAGGATTTCTTCAAATAGATATGTATGTATACAGACATAGGTAGTGCAGGCAAATGGTCTAAACATTACAGGTATAAGTTGGACGTGTACAAGAGTAAGAGATAAGCATTTACATGGAAGTGTCAGGATTGGAGATAGTCGACAATCAGACAATAAGGGAATGACGTGTAGGTATGCAAAGCCAGAAGAGAAAGACGTATGTGCAAGTGTAATAGGTAAGCACCCTAGCAGAAAAAAGCTAACAGAGTTGAGAAATAGGGGCCGCAGTATAGATTTAGTATAAGAGGACCAGGCAGAGACGTGTGTGCTGATATCCAAAGTGGGAAAGGGGGACGAAAAAAGTGTGTGACGGAGTTAGGAAGAACAGAACTAAAATATCAATTCTTTTTGATCGACATAATTTGTTGAAAGTGTCTTCTCATCACGATTTCTTAATAAAAACTTTTTTTTGTATCAGATAATGTCAGATTTTGTTTGCATTATAAAAGCCACTTTACATAGAACTCTATTTGCAGACTGTTCATGGACCTGTTCATCAAATCACAGCTGCTAAATCAACATGTTACTGAGGTCTATGAAGTAAGAAAACAACTGTGAAAAAATGTTGATCGAAGTCTGCTAAAAAAAAACATCTATGTACTATGATCAGCAGATTTTCCATTGATTAAACGAATTCTAAATCGTCATAAGATTATGCCATTATATTTCCTTTAATATATTCTGCATTCTCGAATCTCTTCCATTGAAATTGTATTCAACAAGAAGGAAGGTTTCGCATACTGGATGGAAGTTAAATTTATATACTTTCAGACACGTAGAAATTGAAATTTTTTCATAAATTTAGTTTTGCTTTTTGATCGTAACTAATATTAACTTTTCTGATGTAGTTTCAAAAACTGATGCGTGAAAGTGTATTTTTCTTAAGGCAGTCGTTAGATATTCTCATAAGCTTAAGTCAGTCGTTAGATATTCTCATAAGCTAGTTATTCAATATTGTATAATTGTACTTTATTTTCAAGTGTAATGAAAAAAATTTTATCAGTTGATGTTCAAACGATCAAATTTAGAGCATTAAATCATTGGAAACCAAACTTTATAAAATGCATGGTTTGGAATTTAGTTGTAGCTATCTGATATACTTGCATCTCTGAACCAATTACATCTTTGTGATTTGACCCCTTAAGCACCTCCAAATAAATACAATAATGACAAAAATGCATAAGAATTAATCTCGTATGATGTAACTTTATTGTCAAGAGTGATACTCTGGTCGAAAGTTTTTATGTAGAAGAGGCTTCATTTCTTACAGTATCTACATACAGGCATTATTGTCTGAAACAGTTCTCCATGAATAATCTTTTGCAGTAATATGTAAATTAACTAATTAGCATAGCTAAAGTATGGAGACTATGTAAATACTTAAGTAGTACGTCAAATTCAAAAACCAATAGACGGCTCTAATGACGACTAATGGACTGTGAAATAAGAGTGAACAGCATTTTACAACAATTTTCTTAGTAAAATAACTGCCAGAGTTCATTTCCATTATTTAAATTGATACCATAGTTAATAATCTTGAAGTTGAATGTCTAGACAAGAAAAATTTAAAGGGAAACTAATTAACTAATAAATGTGAATTAATATTGATGTGTTCACTTAAATTTCTGGTTCAAACATTCAGCTCCCTGGGAGTCTAACTGACAGATGGTGCATATATTTCAGAAGAATTGTTGTGCTCACCCAACCTGTGGTGCAAACTTGAATCGCTCTATAGCATCTTCAGTTATTATGTTATCGAAGAAGTTTAATAACATGAATATAGAGAGTAAGCAAGAGAGGGAACAAATCAGTCAAAAGAAGTGATCATCTAACATATAAAGTTATCTTGGATTTTAAATATCAGACCCAAACAGCAATCAGCCTAATAATTGATCTCAACAGAATACGTTTTTTCTTCTGCCCACTTTGTTATTAGCACAAATTTCAATTCAGTTTTATTCTGAAAATACTTATTTATTATTAACAAAAGTGTTTTCCTTACTTATTAGTACAATGCGATTATATTGAGTTGTTTTCCTGAAGTTTTTCAAAAGTAAAGATGTGTTAATTAAATTGTGTGACTTCAAGTGCATCTGTGTATGTTTCTCGCCTTCACATTAATTACACATTATGTTTTACTATTAATTGATGAGCATTAAATACTGAAAAAATCTTTTTAAAAATTCATATTTCACTGAATAATTTGATTATAAAACTAAGTCACAAAAATTAATTTCCGTTTAATAGTAAACATTTTAGTCATTTTCTTTTACTCCCGGCCAATACCGAGTAGATGGCATAAGTAATTAATATTTGAGTAACTTTCTTAACTTTTAAAGTAAATCCCTCTTCATGTTCGAATAAAGGGATGCCTTTAAGTTGAAATAATTATTAGTGTCAATGTATGCTTATTTTTAAAATAAATTCTTTAATTTTATTAGCAGATTGTTTGATATCAATTTTTGCGCATATATGAAAAATAAACTCTTGTATTTGCATAGGCTCAACAGGCGAAAGATGTCAAAACAGTAACACTTGGCCTGATGAAAACTATTATTCAAAAATAAAAAACAAGAGAAAATGTAACTCATGCGGACTTCAAACTTCAAATATATAGATCCAATTTTGATAAAATTTAAACCATATATCAAAAAACACTAATAATTTTCCAATATTCCAGCTTCTTCACTCAAATATATTAAGGGCGAAATGAGAGAAAAAGATCAGTAAAAACAAAGAAAGGAATTTGAACATAGTGGAAAAGTACATTCAATCCTCATTCAATTCCAAAGCAATGTCGAGTCTTCTTGCTAAGACTTATACCAGATGATCATGTATAGATCTGGGATCACTTCCATTATTTCTCCCAGGAAGCTTTATAAATATAGGGTTAAACGATAAAATTATCATCCTAGAAAAAACGACATGGTTCCGTTCCTATTCAATGAAAACCAGTTTTCTTATTTTTGGTGCAGATCCTCTACTAGTTGGTCAGTTGTGTACAAATCACAAGAGCGATAGGAGCCTTATATCATGTTTGAAAGTGACACAATGTTTAACGAACGAAATCAGCGATGCATCACTGTACAACTCAGACTGTCTACCGATCCAAGTTATGACAAAATGACCACGGCCAGCACCGTAAAAATGCATTGCTGGGTTGTCACGAATAACAGGAACGTGTCCCGGGTGAACAAAGTTTTTGGCAAAGGTTATAGTCATTAGTGTGGTTTCAAGTGAGGGCTACATCATGTCATCTCACATCTTTGACGTCGACTTGAAAGTCAACACCAAAGTGTATCTGGATGTCCTGAAGAGTGTGGTGATCCCCTGGTGCAATCTGGTGGCCGCTGGCAGACCCTAGGTGAGGCAGCAGGACTCGGCGCCAGCTCACAAGTCTAAAGAGACTCAAGCTTGACTTCAAAAGGAGTGCTACAACTTTGTGCCATTCTCTCACTATCCCCTCCTCTCTTGTCCTGAACTCGTTGAACTACTTCGTTTGGTCATACGTTGATAACATCACCAACATGACTTCCCACAAAACGAAAGCCAGTCTGATCGCTGCCATCCACCAAGTATTCACCAAGCTCTTGCCAGCGCTTGTGGAAAAGGTTTTCTCCCAATTTAGGATTCTAATCAAGGTGGTGATGTAGGCTGAAGGCGGCTACATTGAATAGATGTCAGCTCTATTAAATAATCAAGTTACCTGAATTGAATTTTTATGAAAATTTTAATATAAAGCTGTAGTGGTGTTTTCTTTAGGGCGACAATTTTATCGTTCCATCAAATACGTATGATTTTAAATTTCATAAAAATTGAATTGAATGAAATTTTAAGGGATTATGCACTCATAACCTCTTGTGAGATTAGAAAGATTTTTAGATTTTATATAGATTCTCTCAACTTTCTTTCTTTTAATTAATACTCAAAAAAAATTATAGGAGTATAAATTGTATTTTTATATTTAAATCATGTTTTTGTTAAACTCAACGGGGTCAACTTACATTTAATTGTAAGAAAGAAACGTTAAAATAAGTTAAAACAAAAAATATTGCTGACCTTGAATAGAAGCAGTAGCTTTTAATATCGTACTGAAGACAGTTTGGCCATGAAATAGGTAAGTAGGCAAATTTTTGGAAACCGGAAGTCAGAAACCGGATGGACGGTTTAAATGCGTAAGCAAGCAAGCTGATGAGTTATATATATATATATATATATATATATATATATATATATATATATATATATATATATATAGTACTGTTTCGCTGTATCACAGCTCATCAGGATCGAACCCCCAACCGCCCAAACGACAGTCAAGGCTTCTCACCATTATGCTATACAATTGCTGCTGTGTGGGTAGTGTATTAACGATGTTTTGACATATATATTTATATATATATTATATTATCTATTATATAAATCTCACCTGTCTGTTTAAATGTATGTATGTTTATATGTCTGTCAAAAACTTTCGACAAAGGCGACAGATTTTCACAAGGTCAGTATCATTTTAAAGTTCGACCCTTCGAATGATAAATATCCAAAAACTGGCTAAAGACATTAATTGCTTCACCATCAACTGGGCATTTTTCTGCAAGGAGTGGTCGCTTTTTGTCGCTGATATTTTCAAAAGTCATCCCCTCTTTTTGATTGACTAGCCTTAATTTAAACCATTGCCACTTCCGGTTTGGTGATGGATGCAATGGCAAATACGTCACGTTTTTTTTTTTCACATTCTTTTCCTCCTTTGCGCTACGGATTCAAACCTGCCTGCCTACTACCAATTGTTTTTTTTCGCTCAACACACATCTTCAAATACCCGTGCAACGCCGGGCACCCAGGCTAGTATATATATAAGAAGATAGAAAAGCCTAATTGGCCGATTTTTATGTAACACCAAAATCGTAATTAATTCCACAATCATTTTTGAGTCAGAGAGATATTGCTTGATAAATATTGTTTTATATACTAATGCTTCACCACTTAACAAGGCCAAAATCACTCAAGGATAAGAGGTTGTGAGATTTTCAGTTGGATGATAGAACAATACTAAGAAAGAATTGAGAATTATGATTGATTCATAGAACGAATTAACAAATAGTTGTTGACATTGGAGTTAAAAATGAACATCTAATGAATAGGAAACATCCTCATGCTAACGGTTTCCATGAGTGGGTTAGGGTTCTTAAAAAAGAAACTCTCTTTGAGGCAGTTCCATTTAATTATAGGTGCGCAGAGGTAAAATGTAGAATTGTTTGCGATGTTGGAAGCAAGACGAACTTTTGTGAGAAAATCTTGTGAAGGGAATGAAGCTTGAAGCTCAATCGAGCATCTACAATGGAAATTTGGTTGATTTGTAAATTTTTTGCGAGTTTTGTTTTCAATAATTAATGTTTATTTCCAGAAAGACCCAACATGTTTAAAGACAGTAAAATAACACAAAATATATGACCACATAAATGTACATGAAGATATCCACAATTAACAAAGTCAGTACCTACATTATATATGCATGTAAGTAAAACGAGTCACAAAGCAAAATCACATAAAATTATTGTGTATAATGAGAACACCTGGCCGTTGTTATGGAGGTAAATACTATTAGTGAGAAGTTCCTTTTTTATTTTTATAATTTTATGAAGGATCAAATAGGTTGATAATGTCGTCCGTGAAAATAAGTACTTAGTAAGTTTTACATGGCTTAACAACTGACCACATGAATCACAATCCGATCTCCCTTCACTGATCAACAGGAATGCTAGGAATTCAAGTTGCCCAGAGAAGCAGAAGATGAATCTACAAAGAATAAGCAATAATTTAACTACCACTTGTAAGCACCCAGTGTTTAAACAGATCTTGCATTCATCTATAAAACAACCTTATGATATACTTGGTAACGGGTGGGTGGGTCGTGTTGGATAGTAGAGATTGCCATTAAATACAAAAAGTAAAAAAGAGGACAGAAAATGTATGTTAGGTAAAAAAAAAAAAAAAACAAGAAAAGGAAAATAAAAAAAAAGACTAAATTGATTTTTTTTATATTGCTGGTTTATTTAATTTTTTATTGTTTGCTCGTCTGCTTAGTGGAAATTTGGACGAAAAAATTGCAAAACGAATCATTTGATATGTAAAGGTCTTTATTTAGGATGGCTTACAGGTGAGAATTTGTTTTTTCAATGGCGCATTTTTTTTCTTTCTTTCTGATATCAGTAATGAAAAGAAATGGAGGACAGATCAAGGGCCTGTAACTATCACTCTCACTTGGAGGAGAAGGGGAAGAAGGGCGAGAATGGGAAAGGAGAAGAGGAAGAAGGACGAGGATGGGGAAGGAGAAGGACTTTTTGTATGTTGGTCTGCACCAGCAAATGTATATCTTAACAAAATGTACATATATATGAGGATATCTATACCTTGCATACAAAGATAAATATATCTATTATTATGCTAAATATGACTTAATCAACGCTTGTTTCCCTAAAATCTGTTTTCTATATACATTAATACATAATCAAATATATACTTTAGTTCTGGGATTGAATTATGTTTGAAAAATCTGTTTAAATTGTTTTAATTAACCATAATTTTAATTAAAGGAACAAGCCATCAACTCTTTCTTGGATGTCTATAAATTTGTGTTGTCTTTCTCACTCAATGTTGACCCATTATCTCACATTTCTCAATATCTCTGTTAGTGAAAGGTTCCCTTTGTATTTATTTTACATGCCTGTGTCTGTGCACATCACAAATACTTATGTAAATTATTATTTTGTTTTTACAAGGGATCAACACTTTATGAAAGCCTGAAGGCTATTCAAGGATAAAGGTTAATGAGTGTTAAATGGTGACTAAGACAAATCTCAAGAGGGATAGGAGCCTTTGTCTGAAAGTGGCATAATATTCAACGAACGAGATCAGAGATGTGCCACTGTACAACTCATGCTCTCTACTGATCCAAGTTATGAAAAAAAGATTCTAGCCAGCATTGTTGGGTTACCACGAATAACAGAAACATGTCCTGGGTGATTAAAACAAAGTTTTCGGCCACGGTTATGGTCTTTGGTATTGCTGCAAGTGAGGGCTACATCATGCCATTTCACATCTTCGAAGTCGGCTTGAAAGTCAACACCAAAGTGTACCTGGATGTGTTGAAGAGTGTAGTGATCCCTTGATGCAATCAGGTGGCCGCTGGTAGACCCTAAGTGAGGGAGCAGGACTTGGCGCCAGCCCACAAGTCTAAAGAGATCCAGGCTTGACTTCAAAAGGTGTGCTACAACTTTGTACTATTCTCTCACTAACCTCCCTCCTCTCTCGTTCTGACCCCGTTGAACTACTTCATTTGGTCATAAGTCAAGAACATCACCAACATGACCTCCCACAACACCAAAGCCAGAAAAAACAAAGCCAGTCTGATCGCTGCAATCTGCCAAGTATTCACTGAGCTCTCGCCAGTGCTTGTGGAAAAGGTATACTTCCAGTTTAGGATCCACATCGAAGCGGTGATTGAGGCTGAAGGCGGCTACATTGAATAAATGTCAGCTCTCAATCAAGTTACCTGAATTGATTTATACACAGATAGAAAGTTGGGAAATTGTTGATAGTGGTTGTAGCTAGATGAGAGCAACAGTCTCTTTACTTCTAGATGAGAAAAACAAAAAATAATAAAACTTCTATATAATAATAATAATAATAATAATAATAATAATAATAATAATAATAATAATAATAATATAGAAGTAAATAAGACTTATTGTTTTTAGTTATGCAAGAATAATATCTTCGACTATTTGTCACACTTTATGAATTTTCAAATGAAATAAAAATAGATTAAATAGAGATAGTTATTGCGACCCAACGGGTCACCTGTATGTCTAGCCTATATGTAAATATATGCATACATGAAAAATCTTAGAAACGGTTTAGAAGTAGCAATTTTCACTTGTTGCTAGTATTAAGAATGACGTTTGAAAAGAAATGAATCCATAAATTCAATGAAACAATGGGTTATGCCTTGTGCTCACCAAATCGTATCCAATTGTTTATAATAGGTTTTGCATTTTAGCATTACTAAACCAAAAATACCAGTGAATCTTTTAAATAAATATTCCTCTATCAAAATGAATGCAAACGTTTTTTTTTTTTTAACTCCTGTTTCCATAAAAACTAGTTACTATTATTTAAATAAATAATACAACATAGTATTTTGAAATATTCTACCCAAAGATTATATATGCCTGTATAAGTTTCAGAAATAATTTTAACCAGTGCATAATAGATTAATATTTGGTGTTATTGGTCTGTATTTTGAACTATTTTTCCCAATAGTTTTTGCAATAGTTTTGTTTGATATTAGCAATAATCAATTAAAGTGATTCAATAAAAAAGTATAAATTATTAAGCCTTTCTTAAGATATTTGCTGATTAATTTTCAGGGGAAGTAATTTAAATTAGAAAGAAAGATATACAATACATAAGCAATATTTTATAAAGGGAAGAGTATGACTAACTAACCTCTTTCTCTTTCTCTCTCTTTTTTGTAAGCAATGGCACATAGAAAGGGGAGAGAGTAAGAAAATGCTCAATCCAGTAAGCCAGTGGTTCTCAACCTTTTTTTTACTCATGGACCCCTTTTCCCTTCTTTTTATCATCATAACTATTAGTCATAAGACAATCTTCTATTTTACACTCATATAAATTTTGAAGTTTTAACAATCAAAGGAATATTATATAATTAAGCTTTATTTTTAAATGAAAACTAATTTAATGCAAATAAAATATTCTACAACAACTATAATAATTATGATAATTTTGATATGTTTTATCTGTGGACCCCCAGAAATATTCTATGGACCCCAGTGTCGATGTGGACCCCGGTTGAGAACCCCTGCAGTTAGCGATGGAGGCCACATTTTTTTATTGTTCTAAATTTAATAAAAAACTTTAAAGTGAAAAAAAAAAAAGAAAAGAGCACATACATACACACCGTTGCTCAGACGACTAGATTTTCTCTTTCCTTTCATTTCTCGGCAGTGGTATTTAAAAGATAAATATATTTGTATAAAAATTCTCAAAATGGTGATATCTACTTATATGATACTAGCAGGCCGCACGGCGTTGTGAAGTGTAGTAAAATACGCATAAATATTATATTTTTCATTCATGCAGAAACTGAGACATGTGCATTCGAGTATTATGTTTTTTCTAAAGAGATCACTTCTAGTAAGTAAAAAAAAGAAAAAAATAATCGAGCTGAGATTGAAACCAAAACTTAAAGACAGTAAGTCAAGTACGATAACCATTAAACAAGTGTGACACCATCTTTAAAATGTGTTTTCAAACCTACTTATGCTTTACATAAGTAATCTGTAATGTGAACTATTCACACATGAGAATTTGTGAAGCAGTAAACAAATAAAAATTCGATGACTCTTACGTACAAATTTTTCAATTTTGACCTCTCAGCAACACTTTTTCAATTTTGACCTATTAGCAACACTTTTTCAATTTTGACCTCTCAGCAACACTTTTTCCGGATGAAAATGGATTAAAAAGTTTTCCACATGTCTCAATATCATATGTACCAAATTTCACGTCAGTAGATAAAAGAATTCGTTGAGTATACAGGTTCTTTACATTCTCACTTTTATAGATGTATAGAAAATGTTAATATTTATCTATGGATATGAATAAATGCGAAAAGTTTTGTCTTGTGTTTATTAACAAACGTATGAATGAAACTTTTAATATTTAACCTTTTGATTCTAAGTATTTCAAGTAGGAAACTTTGTGAAGCGATGGCAGGCTGGTAAATCCAGCTATCCTAGTATAAAACAAAAATGTTTGATGTGTCATAAACGAGATTAGCTCAACCAAAAGTATGGGTCATTCTGCATAAGGCAAAAGACACCATGCAAAAACTTGTATGTAAATAAGTAAACACAGCTCGTGTTAGTCATCTCAATAAGAAGTAAGGAAAAAGTGAGTATGTAAAGCCTGTTAAATATAGAAAGAATAAAAATATATAATCCCAAATTAACGTGTTTCAACACTGCCGGTTGCTACAATGGCCTCCATAGTAATTAAAACTTCTAGGTACTAAAAATGTATGTTAATCTTTTAGGTATGAATATATGATTGCACCTATAGAGGTTTTATGAGTATGCTAATACAAAATACAAATTATACAAATGTTGTAAAGATTATCAGTTAAGATTATGGAATTGGTTCTGCTCAAGTCTACTAAGATTTGTTATAATCGTTTACCTACAAATACTCGAAGGAAAAGTATGCGCCCATAATCTCTTTAATCTCTGAGTAACAAAGTTTAGAATTGGCGAAAGTTCTGTCACCTAACAGATTTTATCAGCTTGTCAGTGAGTCTTAATTATGAAATAAGATTTTATTGTGTGAAAAGGATTCTTTGGCCTTTAACATAGATGAAATAAACATTTAAAATAAAGTACTCAACGAAGCACTAACTCATTTGTTGTGGTCTATCAGGCTAGTTTCATAAGACCCATTGAGATTTGTGTATTTATTTTTGTGAAAGTTATGCAGACACGCAAGTTCAATGATATTTCGACATATATTTTTCTGTAGTAATGTTGTGGAGGACATCAGCGATAAACCCTAACTGCAGAGAAGCGCTGGCATTCGAACCTGAAACCCGTCCGATAAAGTTAGGCGATATCGTGATTCGAGTCAGCAGTATAAAAATGCCATTATTATTGTGCCAGAGCATTGATATTTTTTATCTTGTACACGTGAGGTTGCTATCAGTTGCAAAGAAGACGAAAAGAGAACTACAATGGCGTCGACAAGGGAGAAGAAATAGAATGGTGATTGTTAAGA
>NC_136490.1:71908557-72101057 GCF_053919585.1 Euprymna scolopes | reverse complement strand
CTACCATTTTTGTGTTGATAGTTATTAAACTATGCATTCAATTTCAAACTCCGACAAGAAATGGCAATCATCAGTGCAAATATGATCATTTTTTTTATTTGGACGCAAGCATATTCTTGCAATTGTATTAACTGTCAGTCGAACTTCTGATCTCAAATCTGTCATAGCAAAATCTTCAGATCTAATGGTCTAATGTACTGAAGGGATAACATTGAATTCACAAATTTTACAAATAATTCTAGAAGATACGAATGGCATGAAATGATTCCCAACTTTTTTTTTTTTTTTTTACATAGAAATCACTACTTATCAAGGCTCAGAGACCACTCGAGGATAAGCGTTAAGAGTGTACAGTAGTCAATTGGACAATATAGTAATCGTTAGTAATGGAAATTCGGTAAATTTGTTCACTTAAGTGGAACGGCTCATCAAGAACTTGTTTACCTTGAACTTGAAGACAATCAGATTGTAGTCTGCTGGAAAGCAGACAAACGGAAGACAGTCCCACAGGCGTGCACTTCTAAGAAAGGAGCTTTGTTCATGGAAT
The DNA here is from genome assembly GCF_053919585.1 of Euprymna scolopes. Lineage (NCBI taxonomy): Eukaryota > Metazoa > Mollusca > Cephalopoda > Sepiida > Sepiolidae > Euprymna > Euprymna scolopes. Next base: position 72,100,510 of record NC_136490.1, on the reverse strand, counting down.
CTACGTTTAGGTTTAGGCACAGATAAAGAGTGGGAGGAATTATTGATGGTGTTTTCAGCTAGACAAGTGTTTCTTGTGAAAGTAGGCGAGGGGGACCATATATTGAATCTCAGTCGAGCACTTGCCATGAGAATAACGATAAAGCAGAGACAAATTCGCAACATCTTCTGTGAGAAAGAGGTTGCAGGGGAGAGAAAAGGACATCTCCTACGAGGCTACAAAGTCTATTTTAAACTCTAATCAAAGCAGGTCAAGTCCTTTCTAGCAGCTCCTGCCCAGATGTGGCAACAGTATTCCATCCTTGGACATACCTAGTTCTTATATAGATAGAGAATTGCATCAGCAGTGAGATATCTACTGGATCGATAGAAGGATCCGACCATTTTTCCAGCAGCCTTGGCAACAGATATGATGTATGTATTCCATTTTAGATCAGGAGTAAAGGTCAAGCCCAGAAGCTTGTCAAAACATGACGCCTCCCTAAGACGAGAGCCATTCATTTTAATTGATGCCAGATGGAGATCAGAACGTTGATGATGTAAAGATAGAAGCTTGGTTTTAGATGCATTAAAAGTAACCAGCCACTCCTTTCCTCATTGTACTACGTGATCAAGGTCAGAGGAGAGAGAATCGGAGAGAAATTGGTCATTTATGGTTTTAGCTGTGCTACCATAGATGGTAGTTTCATCAGCATAAATGTCTATGAATGATGTAAGGATGTGATTTGGAAGATCATTAATGTAGATCTGGAAGAGAGTTGGGCCCAGGATGGACCTCTGAGGGACTCCAGCATTAATACTGTTAGCTTCTGATTTTAGATCAAAGATTAATATATTTTCTACTACTACTACTACTACTACTACTAAAACTACACTTCATTTGTTCTGTCCTTGGTAAGAGAAATCCTTACGGACTTAAACAATTTTAATTTTGTCCTAATCTAGAGTGTCTCTTTTTTTCAATTAGCTGGATTTTCTCCACATTTAAAACTCATCTTGTGTTTAACTTTGCCCTCGTGAGGAGACAAGAAAACAGCAACTCCCAGAGTTTTCCATTCACGGCTCTGCACATATTTAAAATTAGTTTACATGACATTGAATTGGAATATAATCTTGCCAACAACACTTTCTCGTTTTCTGCTTTTTTTATTTGCGGGTGGGGGGGGGGAGAAAAGTCTACTTCTCAAAACGTTATTTTGCCTCTAAATTCTAATGTCTTGTATTTAAAAAGCAAAGACTAAAAAAGAATTGTTCCTTTTTACTATCACAGCCGTCTCCATCTCAACTCGAAATTGATGTTTTCCTTATTTAAACCAAATAGTTTGTACTAATTTAACCTTCAAGCATAACATAAACTACTTCTTTTAAAAAACAAATATTTGATCTTAATTGTTAGGGCGTTAAACCAAATTACTATTTAAATTAAGTTTAATTTAACCTAAATTTATTCCCTACGGTTCATCTTTGCAACAATGTTTGTTAATGTTTTGCAATTCGTCTCTTTTTTAATTACCTCCTCTCTGTTTCTGTGTACTCAGATACTTTTAAGCAACATCAACTTTGTACTCAGATACTTTTAAGCAACATCAACTTTCATCCATCAAATCTTAAAATTATCAATAAAATAAAATTAAAAAATTATTTTAAATGAAAATAACAAACCAACAGTGGTTCATTTCGTTATTGAGTAGTTGGTATGTGAAGGGAATCAATTTATATTAAATGTAGACATTCTTTTAATACTGGTGAGTCACCACTTATTAAGGCGAAAGGTTTCATATGAATGTGTTAAATGAGTTTTTCAGATGGATGATGAATAATATTATGAGAGGTTTGGATTATGAAAGGTTGGATGGACAGAGTTTGATTACTTAAGAGAATGGCTCAACAAGTATGTTGTAGCATTAGACTTGAGGACAACTATATTGTAGCCTGCAGAGAAGCAGTTCCATAGTAATAATGAAAGTACTGAGAAGTATTATAGGTGACAAAACCATTAAGAGTATATATATTTTAATATATATAGTGAAATCGATGAATGTGATTGGAAAAGAAATTCATTTTAAAAAAACTAATAGTTGGATATATAAACATCTTTTCTTTTTAATAGTACCTACTGCCTCCTCACTGTAGAACACAAGGTCAGAAGTTGGGGAGAATCAAGCTAGCACCCCTAAAGAAGGAGCAATCTAGCCTATTAAAATGGCAAAGGAATGCAAGACCTGGAAGGATGAGCCTTCCAGAATTATCCAAGACCAATATCGCAATCCGACAGATAATATGTCTCCAAAATTGACCAATTTCTGCCGGCTTTATTGTCGAAATCAATATTTTATGGATAATTTTATTGTTTTGGGTTAAATGTGGCCCTAATACTTATCGTCCGAGTATGAAATTAGTGATGCTTAGTTAAATTCCTATTGAATCTATTGTGTCCATTTAGACACTAATCATATTTTTTTATTTAGAAGGTCACCACTTATCAGCCGGGAAGCAGACAAACGGTATTGTGTTCCACAGACAGGCAGTTCTAGAAAAAAACTCTACTCATCGAATTTTTGTGTAGTTTTGAGCAAAGTAAGGAAAGTTGTTGGTGATTGTTTCAGTTTTTTTTTTTACAGGCCACTCGAGGATAAGGGTTAATGAGTGTACAGTGGTCAAAGGGAACATGCCATAGTAATCATTAGTAGTGAAAATTGACATATATTGGATTGCTTAAGAGGACGGCTCATCAAGAATTTGTTCAAGTTAGACTTGAGGAAAACCATGTTGTAGTCAGTTGGAAAGCAGGAAAACGGAACAGAGTTCCTCAAGCGTGCAGTTCTAAGAAAGAAGCTTTGTTCATGGAATCTACATTTAGGTTTAGGCAAGATAAAGAGTGAGGGAAATTATTGATAGTGTTTACAGCTAGACGAGTGTTTTTCATGAAAGTTAGGACAAGGGGGACCATAGATTGGATCTCAGAAGAGCACTTGCCATGAAAATAATAAAGCAGAGACAGTCTCTTCTGTGAGAAAGCAGTTGTAGGAAAGAGAAAAGGGCATTCTCCACCAAGCTACAAAGTCTATTTTGAACTCTGTCAAGGTAGAATAAGCTGCTTCTAGCAGCTCCTGTCCAGATGTGGCAGCAGTACTCCATCCTTACACATACTTGGCTCTTATATAGGTAGAGAATTGCATCGACAGTGAAATATCTACTGGAGCAGTAGAACGATCCAACCATTTTTCCAGTAACCTTTGCAACAGATTGGATGTATGTGTTCCATCTCAGATCATAAGTAAAGGTCAGACCTAGAAGCTTGTCAAAACATTGAGCCTCCCCAAGACAAGAACCATTCATCTCAATTGATGTCAGACGGGGATCAGAGCATTGATGATGTAAAGGTAGAAGCATGAGATGCATTAAAATTAATCAGTCACCTCTTTACCCATTGTACCGCGTAATCAAGATCAAAGGAGAGCAAATCAGAAAAAACGTGGTTGTTTACGCTCTTTGAAGTGTTACCATAGATGGTATTGTTGTCAGCATAAACGTCTACAAATGATCTTTGGATGTGATTTGGGAGATCATTTATGTAAATCAGGAAGAGAGTTGGGCCCAGGATGTACCCCTAAGGGATTCCAACATTAATGCTCTAAGCATCTGATTCCTGCCCATCAACCACTACTTTTATGAATCTATCAGTTAGATGAGTATTTGTTGTGAACACCCTATGGGAAAGAACCATAGATTGGAGCTCAGTTAAACACTTACCATATAAGTATTGATAGAGCAAAGACATACTCGCAATATCTCTTCTGTGAGAAAGAGGAAGTACGGAAGTAAAAAGGTCATTGCTCACTTAATTTCGAAGACGATTTTGTGCCCTGTCAAGGCAAGAAAGCGTGTTTTTAGGCGCTCCACCCTAGATGTGGCAATAGATCTGATGTAGGTCTTCCATTTCAGGGTAAAGATCAGTCTCAGAAGTTTGTCGAAGCCAGGTGCTTCATCAAGTTGAGAGCCATTCATTTCAATTGGGGCAAAATGTGCATCTGAGCATTAGTCGTGAAAAGATAGAAGTTTGGTTTTGGATGCATTAAAGGTAATTAGACATTTTTTTTACCCCATTGTATCATATGCTCCAGATCGGAGAAGAGAGAATCTGCAAGATTCTGATCTCCATCGGTCTTTGAAGTGTTACCATAAATCTATGGTATTGTCTGCATAGATGTTGATGAATCAACAAATAATGTGATTTGGGAGGTCGTTGCAGAGATCCAAAACTCTCAGTATAAATTGTGAGCTTGGATTTCTGCCTATCAACTAGCACTTACGGAGAGAAAAGATTTGATGGTTGAGAGAACATTTCCATAACTGGAAATTTTATGAAGTAGACCCTATCAAATGCCTTAGATATGTCAAGAAACAAAGCCTTCATCTATAGATTTATTAATCATGTGTGATCTTACCATCAGCACATCAGCAGTTGATCTCTCAGACTGGAAACTATATTGAATGTCACTGAATAAGTTAGTTTTGCTGAAGTGGTTGACAACTTGTTTATTTATCAAGGACTAAAGCAATTTACTCATGATACACATGATTCGTTTTTACTGAGATGCAGATGAATGACCAATCCTTTATATTTCTAAATACTGTACCGATTGTCAAAGTTTTCCAATCTATTGGGAAGCATCTCTTCTTAAGGCAGCAATTGAACAATTTTGTTAGTATTGGAGCTAGTTTTTGACCACAAATGTTGTTGGATATTATCAGGACCAGTTGCTTGACAAAACTCAAGATTCTTGATAAAATTGGAGACATCTTGAATATGGATATCGCTCATAGTATTGTCAACCCTGGAAATTCAGAGGGTAGGCAGCTATTTTCACACAAAATGGAGTCCAATGCAAAGTTCTTGGTGACGAGTTTGATTTTGTCAGATGTTGAGGTAAGGTCCGTTGATGATGGCTAGGAAGCTACACATCTGTTCAGAACCCTGTTTGTTATGTTTGTTATGTTTGTTATGTTTGTTATGTGTCAAAACTCGTGGGAACTGAGCTTCTGCTTCACTACTTTAGAGATTGCAATTAATGCAAAAAACGCTCTTGCATTTTTGATGACCTTTTGGCAGTGGTTACTAGAAGACCTGTAGGCGGTTTTAGTTTCTGTACATCTGTTTCTGTACATCTGTTTCTGTACATCTGTTTCTGTACATCTGTTTCATTTAAAGCAAGTAAAATAGTGATTTCTATGTACAGTTGCAGCAGCACATTCAGGGGTGTGCCATGGTTGGCTATTTAGTTTCAGTTTTTAGAGAGTATATAGTCAATGCTCATAATTATCAAATCCGTCAGGTTGGATGCTATAGAGGATACATCCTTTTGGAAAATAGAGCTTAGAGGTATATTTGATATGTATGTATGGAAACCCTCCCACTCGGCCATAGACTAATAATATACCGTGCAGTAGAGAGGGACGTCTCAGGACATTTTACTGTTAGCTTTAATCTTAAATGGAGACAACTGAGTGATTGGAAGATCGTATCAGAGACATAACAGAGAATGAGCACAGTTCAGGACAAACAATCAGAAAAAGATCCAAAAAGCTTGCAAATTATTCATTGAATAGGACAGTGGATGGGTTCATCAACAATTTGGGTTAGATCATAGGCAAGAGAGAAATCATGACAAAACCTCATTTCATAATCTGTCTTATTAGAATGGACCAGTCATTCAACATTGTGGACATTGAAATTACCACAGACGTGAATATAGGCTGATATATAGGTAGTCATGATGTGGTCAATTTGATTCATAATACTCTCAAAGATGGTTACATCATCATTGTGGGGACAGTATAGAGCAAATATGAATGTAGTGATGTGTGTAGGTGCTACTTGGAAGCACATGTAGGGTAATTTCTCAGTTGCATGCTATTAGTTTAATTGATACTCTCAGAACTTATGTAATTGATTATGCTAAGTTCAAACCCTGTCGGCTCTATTAAGGTCATATATCGTTGAGAAAGGTATTAACTCACAATTTTCTTCTTAGCTATGAATAAAATACCAACTAATATTCTTTTAATCGTATAATATTAGGCATTTATAATATTTATTGTGTTTCGGTATTAATAATTTAAAATATGTTAATTTGCAAAAAAAAAAAAAAAAGAATTGAACAAAGCAGAAAACTAAAAAGAAAACAAAAACATTACATGATAATAAAAAAGTATACTTGAAAATAGATTTTGTTGATTACATGTTTTTTTATTAATTTCCCAAACCAGATGTAAGTAATTACTGCTCATGTGCTTTCTGGACTGTCAAGTAGACTACGCCCTAATGATTGAAGCATATTTCAACCTACAGCTACAATCTCAGTTTAGTCTTAAAAAATATGTTTATATTTGAGACAAAACCCGATTAGCTTTCTTGTGATTTGATCGTTTTTATATTAACAATGAAGGATTTGGAAAAAACTTACTGCATATGAAGTGACAGATATTCTCATGTGTTTTCTTTGGTTGTTTATTTTTTATGGCATATCAAATATTTTGCAAGTTATTTAATGTTAAATCCAGTCATTTTACTAGAAGTTTTTATGCTTCACATTCTTAATCTTCTATTTTGGGATCATTCAATTAACAGATCTATTCTCCTGATGGTGAGAGGGTGGGGGGGCAACTGCTTACAATAATAAGCTGTTTATTTTTAAAAGTCGTTTGCGAGGTACTTTTGGATTATCCACGTTTGTAAGAATCTCTGAATCCTAAATAATGAATAAATTGAATTGACGACAAACTAAGTATATACATTAACATTTTTACGTGTATGGAATCGAACTTTCAAAAATCAATAATTTAGCAGAATGATCACTAATATTATTAAATTTCTATTATTGTCAAAATCGGCAATTAAAAATGTTCTATCAAAATTTCTCTAAAAACAATTAAGTAGCATTTAGTAGCAGTATTAGTAATTCTAGGTAAATAAAAGCATCAATAGAAGTATTTAAAGAAGAAAAGAACGCCTGAACGAAATATTTAATCAATCAATTTAAATATTGCATTTAAATATGTGAAAAGAATAAAATATTATTTAAACTTTTAATATCAACCACGATGTGAAATATTACAATACTCTCTTCCAAAAAAGTCCCGAAAAATTAGTGACAAACAAAAGTGGAGAAGATACAGAAACTCAGATTGATCTCATACTGATCAGGTTATGACTCACTGCAAATTTATAGCAGGCAACTCTTGCATTTCTCAGAACTGATTAATTCTAACTGACATAACTATTTCAGAAATGCCGATGATTAAAACAAACTGGTAACAAGCGTCACAACTGTGGCTACCGATACTTGTGGAACAACATCCAGAAGAAGTTGAAAATAATGCAAAACGTGTTGGTGTAATTCGGCAACTAGTTAAAATTGAAACATGAAAGTCATAACTTTAAAAATCTGGAAGAGAGCAGGAATATCAACTAATGAAAACAAGTACAGAGTGGCATCTCGTAATGTTTGTGATGCCAGTCATAATGCGAAGAGAGCTTACTGGGAAACCTGAGTGAATGCGACGTTATGTGGTGAGCCGAGAAATCATAAACAACAACAACAACAACAACAACAACAACAACAAATACCTTATTAGATACTACTACTCTTATAGCAGTATCTAATTATCTACAGACCTGCATACTTGTAACGTGTTGAAACCGTTTTAAAGCTTTTTATTTAAATTTTTAAGCTGTTCTTACGGTCCATGGGAAATAAATGGGCGCTTGTAGAGAGGGACGTCGTTCCTGAAAAATGGTAAAAAAAACTATGATTATTGCTAAGTAATAAGTAAAGGGGTTTGCAACTTAGATTTAGGGTCAATTATAAGAATAGTAATTTTTCCAACTTTGCAGGAATTAACCCCGCCTTTAGTTAGTGACAAACAGCCATTTGTTTTTTGTTTTTTTCCTGTGCCTAAGGATTGCTTAGAACAAAATAATATTTTCACATGAAAAAACAAAAAAAAAAACAAACAAAAAAAAAAACACGTTAAAAGTATACAGATCTGTAGATAATTAAATTCAACTAAATTTCTATTTAAAATTTTTGTCAAGTTAGTAAATATAGTCTGCAAAGGTCAACTCATTCAACTTTGACTTCTTGGCAGCCAAAATTTCGCCCAAAAACTGATTAAAAAGCTTGCTGAATGTCTGAATGCCTTTTATGTAAAATTTCCAATGTTTAGACCCACAATTTGCTGAATAGTTTGATAGAGACCGCAAAGGTAAAATGTTTTGTACTTTGACCCGAAGATTGCTCTATATCTGAATACACTTTATGTAAAATTTCAAATGTTTAGATAAAAATTAGCTGAGAGGTCAATTATTTTTAACTTTGACCCAATTTTGACCCCTTAACATTTATGTTTTGGGCTTAAATCAAGTTAAAAAGTTTGATCCATGTCCAAGTAATCTACATCTAAAATTTAAAGACAATGGCAGAAGAGTTTGGTAGAGTTTTCAAAGGTTAACTCGTTGAACTTTGACCCCTTTACAGCCAAATTTCTGACCGAAAACCAATTAAAAAGATTTTATCAAATCTCAGTACCCCTTATGTCAAATCTTGAGTCTGTAGACTGAAAATTGACAGAGTAATTTGATAGGGAAATGTACACACACATGTGAATTCGATCCCTATGGACTCAAAAACGGTTGAGTGGATTTTTATGAAATTTCACAAGAAGGTACTTTATGTGTCTGACAGCGTTCTTAGATAGGTTTTGTGTGGGATGTCTTTGATATGTATCAATAATCGATAATCAAAATAATCCGATAATTTTGACTAAAGTTAACACCTTACACAGCCTAATATCACAAGTGTTTTTGAGAAGTTTTATTACCACACAAGCCGAAACGTCCGACATATAAAATCAATAGTAGGTTCTTTGATATGACAGGAGCATGTTCGAAATGAATGTTTCTGTTTAAAGCACGATTTCATGATGGTACTTGCCTTTTTCATTTTAAACTTCAAAAATCAAGCCATTATCACCAGTAATGTCAGGCATATAAAATAAACAGTAGATTCTTTGATATGATAAGGGCAACATGAATGCACAATTGAAGCATGATACTTGACTTTTGCGTTTTAAACATTTATACAAGCTATTATATGTAAAAATTATTTTATAAAATCAACAGTAGGTTCTCTACAGTGCAATGTAGATTACAATATATTGTGAACTTAGTCTGTATGGGGAGGGGGCATGTGAAGCTTCTCTTCAGGCGTATCCTAATGGCTCTCTGATTAGAGCAGAAAATCAGTTGATTTGATTGAAAAGTGGACTATTTAATCGATTTTGATGACAATAAAAATAGGGGGGGTGAAATATTCGTTGATCATCATTCAATCCCGGGCAACGTTGGGTCATTTTGTTAATGTATATATATATATATATATATATATATATATATATATATATATATATATACTAGCAAAAGTACCCGTCGTTGACTGGGTTCAAAAACAGCCTACAGATAATGGACTCTGACTTTATGAAAGTATGATAGTTTATGAAAAGGAAAGGTTGTAAAGAGATAGCTTCGAATTCGGGGGTATCAAAACCAAAGCAAAATATGATGAAAGTAAAAATAAAATAGATAAACCCCATAATTTATTATACCATACCTGTTCACACTGAAACACTTATCACAATATTCTGTAGATCTATATTAAAAAACCTTGTTAAACTTTGTGACATATTTCCATTCTATGGAGGTCAGGTGCGAACGAACACCCCATAATTTTATTATACCGTATTTCTTCAAACTGAAACATAATTATCAAAGTATACTTACGCAGATAGATATGAAAAGTCTTTATTAAGGTTTGTGCCTATTTCCATTCCATGGAGGCCATGTGCGAATGCAGACCCCACAATTTTATTATACCATCCCTATTTAAATTAAAACATACTTATCAAAGTATTCTTATGTACATCTATATCAAAAACACTTGTAAACGTTTTTTTTTAATTTTTAAATATTTTTTTTCCATACTTTGTGGACCAGGTACGAACGCAGATCCCACAATTTTAATGATCCACCGTTCTGCCTGATCAAACATAAAACATACCCATTCCTGTGTCTCGATACATCTATCATTATATGTAATCAGTTTTTTAAAATAGTCAACCATATAGGAGCCTATTAATGACCACACACACACACACACACACACACACACACACACACACACACACACACACACACACACACACACACACACACGCACACACACACACACACATTCAGCTTTATATATATATATATATATATATATATATATATATATATATATATATATATATTCGTTAAGACCTACATCTAGAAAGAAAATTGATGTAAAACCCTGACGTCTATTGTCTGCTCTATTTTGTAATAATTACTTGCACTGATTGAGTTTAGTAGTGGTTCCAAAATGTGTGGATGATTCTACACAAAGCTTTCACTATTATAAAGAAATTATCTGTGTGAATTTTGGACAAGTTGGTTGCTTGAATTTCATACATCAGGCTGTGATGTGAGAGTCAAAGATCCTAAATTTGGATTTACCATCTAATTCAGAGGTGACAGCGAAGACCATAAATTTATCTTCAACTCAATGGCTGCTGATATATAGGTGTGTGATTATGTTATTTTTGGACAGTAAATATACTGTCCAAAAAAGGATATACTCACACACCTACATATTTTGTAGATTTGGGCAGCATTTTTTTAATTTAAACAAACATTATTAAAGATAACAGAGAACTTTTGCTTAATTATACCTTTCTTATATACTAGCATGGGTGCCCGGCGTTGCCCGGCGTTGCCCGGGTGTTTGGAGGTGTGTGTTGAGCAAAAAAAAAAAAAGTGGTAGTAGGAAGGCAGGCTCGAACCTGTATCGTGAAGGAGGAAAAGGCCGGGGAAAAAACGTGACGTCTTTGCTGTTATGACCACCGCCACACCGGAAGTGACGTAGGGTTTTATTAAGGCTAGAAAATGGATAAGAGGGGATGACTTTTGAAAATATCGGCGAAAAAAGCGACCACTCCCTGTAGAAAAGTGCCCAGTTGAGGGTGAAGAAATTAATGTTTTTAGCAAATTTTTCGGCATTTGTCGTCTGAAGAGTCGAGCTTTAAAACAATACTGATCTTGTGAATATTCGTCGCCTCTGTCGAAAGTTTTAGGCAGACATGCAAGCATACATACATACATTTATATATTGATAGCTCAAATTTTCGACCTAAACCAATTAAAAAGTTTGCCCTATCTCTGAATACCCTTTATGTATAATTTCAAATGTTTAGACCAGAAATTGTCTGAGTAATTTGGTAGAGATCGCAGAGATCAAATTTTTTTTTTAACTTTGTCCCCTATTATGACCCCTTAACATTTATTTTTTTTGGGGCTCAAATCAAGTTATTAAGTTAGATCCATGTCCAAGGAACCTATACCTAAAATGTCAAGTGTTTATATTCAAAATTGTTGGAGGAGTTTGGTAGAGTTTTCAAAGGTCAAATCGTTGAACTTTGACACCCTAACAGCCAAATTGCTGGCCGAAAACGGATTACAAAGATATAGATTATCTCTGTGTGGAAATAAAAAAATATGCATATATTCCATTTAGAGAGCATCTAGGGGTGAGAGTCAAATGGTGCGTTCCTATTTATCCCATGAGGGCAGAGTTAGACACAAGGTCGGTTTTTAATGTGGGGGGAATCCAGCTCCCCCAAAATGGGCACTCTGGATAGGAACAAAAATTTAAATTGTCTCAATCATGAAGGTCGCCTCCAACACCAACCAAGGACAGGAAAGGTGAAATGCAGTCTCAGATACCACACTGTGAGTTTTTTATCATTTATTTTCTGTAAATGTAAAGATTACAAATATTAGTGCAAAAATAAACAATTAGGCAAAAGGCCAACTCAAAAAATAGGAAGGTTGGGTCTGTAGTTATCTTTGCCACTGTACCTTTTTACATGTTTAAGAGGTATCCCTCTCAGGATGTTTGACTCAAAACCTGTCAACCAGATCGCATCTAGCCATAAGATCGGCCAGGCACGTCTAGCTCTTCATCCTAGCTTAGTTGAGGTCAAGGATGGCATTCCAATCCCCAACTAAAACTACCCACTTTAGACACATGATGAATGCATCAAGCTGCTGGAAAAAAAAGGATCCTCTCCCAAGTGGTTCTAAGCGCATGAATTGCAATGACCCGACACACACACTGTTTGACAGCAACATCGACCACAATCAATCTGCCCTCCTTGTCCCTATGCATAACGCTTACTGCAGCAGACAGGGTGCGTTTCATCAGCAAGGAGACACCTTTTTCCCAAATATGACCATATCCTGTAGTGCAGCCACATCCATTCCTAGGTGCAAGAGGTCTCACCGGAGGCGAGCTACCCGGTTAGAGGACCTCAATCCCCTTGCAATCAGATTAGCCAAGGTAAGAGTCATGTATTTACCCTGGGCACTGTTGCTCCCAATTCCAAAGTCCTCTGGTGAGAGGATGCCGACGTTGTATGTCATGCTGAGCATTGCCAGTTCTTTGATGTCTTTTTGGTTGCGTATGATGCCACTAGGCCGTAGTGGTGGATGTGTGAATGCTGGTGTCTGTTTTTGGTGTGTTGTGGTTACTTGTTTGGCGTCTGATGTGTGTGAAGTTGGTGTATGTGTTCTTGTTATTTTAGGGGTCAGGGAGTTGGCTGTGTGTGTGTTTCATTTATTTGGGAGGGTGCATGTTCACAGGAGGAGGGGGCATTGGCCACCTTATCTATGCCCATGTTCTTTTTTGTCTTTTTTAGTTGAACCTGGAGGAAGACGGCTTTTGATTAAGTTCTCTTCATTGTCACTCCTCCTCATCAGAGGAACTTTTTCTCTTTGTCCTCTGCTTGTTAAGCACTGAGACGTTTTGTGTTTTTTCTGGCTGCTATTGTTGCTGTTACTGCATCTGCTGCTGCATCTGCTGCTGCATCTGCTGCTGCATCTGCTGCTGATGTTGTTTCGGCTGTTTCTGCAGCTGCGACCATTGCTGTGTCTGCTGCTGCTGCATCTGCTGCTGCTGTTTGTACGACTGCTACTATTGTAATGTCTGCTGTTGTGGTGGATACTGTGGCGAATGCTACTGTTGTTTCAGAGGCTATTGTTTTGGAGGCTGTTGTTTTCGAAGCTGCTTTTGTTGTTGCTGCCTCAGTTGTTGAGCTGGTTGGCAGAAGAGGTTGTAGGCTTTTGTTTTCTGCCACTGTGCTCACTTCCTCCTTATTTTCTACTTCCAAATTTTTGATTTCCAGGGAGTTGAACTTTGTTGCAGAAGTGGTATCAGCTTGTTTGGTCTCTGGAGCTGGGGCTGTCTTGGGAGTTGTGACCACTTTTGGCGTTGGGGCAGCTCTTTGCCATGTGGACCTGTTTTTGGCAGAACCAGCAGTGCGGACGACGGTCCTTTACCACTGCAGTTATGCTTGTGGCATTGAATGTCTGCACTGCCAGTATAGCTAGGAAGCCCTCTTTCTTTAGCCTCATGGCCACTGTGTAGCAGCCCATGTGTTGGCCGGTTTTTGACTGTACTGAGGCCACTTGCTCGACCTCGCCAAATTGACTGGAGTACTGCAGGTATCTCTACCTACATCTGCACCTGACTCCTTCTCTTGCCCTGGTATTCAGGCATTAGCTTGACTCTCCCACACTTCATGTCTTTAATAAATTAATCAGAAGTGACTTTTCCAGGGCATTTTTATGATGTTAAAATATTGTAATATTAAATATAGTAGTTGATAAAAAACGAAATATTTTTTTCTAACAATTAATCAGAAGTGAGTTTTCAAGGGAATATTTGTAATTAATCAGAACTGACTTTTCCAGGGCATTTTTATGATGTTAAAATTTTGTAACATAAAAATATCATACTTGAAAAAAAACATTTTTCTTACAATTAATAAGAAATGACTTTTCCAGGGCATTAAATAACTAGTTGAAAAACAAATAATTTTTTGTTACAACTAATCAGAAGTGACTCTTCCAGGACATTTTTATAATAAAGCAAAAGTTACGTTTCCTGTGCATTTTTGTAATTAATCAAAGTGACTTTTCCAGGACATCTTTGTAATGTGAAAACTTTGTAACATTAGATATAGTATTTGAAAAACGAAACATTTTTCTTATAATTAATCAGATCTGACTTTTCCAGGGCATTTTTGTAATTAATCAGAAGTGGCTTTTCCAGGACATTTTTATAATGTTAAAACTTTGTTTCATTAAATAAAGTAGTTGAAAAACAAATAGTTTTTATTAGGGTTTTCCCAATTCTGACACCATTTTTTTTTTGTTTGTTTTATTAGTCATTTGAAATATTCCATTTTATTTTTAAGGGATGTCAGGATCATAACGGTCAATGCCAATTAGTGTTAATACACTAATTGGCTTTGATCGATATAGATAATAATAATAATGGCATCTTCTTTTTGGAGAGTACATCGAGAACTACAATCTTAAATTGCTTATTGAGACTCAAATTCTAGAGAAAAACAACTGTCATCATCAGCAAGATATCAGTGGTAAACGACTGTTTCCATAATACAAAATAATTTGTAACGGTTATTGAAAGAGGTGGAAGATGCTGAAAAAAATTAATTTAAGACTTGTCACTGAAACTCTAGGAAACTCACTGATAATGATTTGTGTGAAAACTCCTGGTGAGTATATAATCACAGTGACTAAAGATTCATTACTTAATAGTGATGATGATGATGATGATGATGATGATGATGATGATGATGATGATGATGATGATTAATATTTCTAGAATAAAATATTTAGTGAATTGAAGTGTTTCTTATTTAAAAAAGAAATCAAAGAAGCTTATGTTTTTCTCTGTTCTTTAACCCCATGAACTTTATATGTTGAGTGGCAAAGCTGGCTGACATGGATAGACAGAGATTGGCTAGTGCCCTTGAGTATGTTATGATGTTGTTCAAAACGGTGTACTAGAAGAGAACTGAGAGGGAATATTGATAGCACCTGTGCCCCTTCATCTCTGTGCTTGAAACGGTCTATCAACAGTTAGCACCTTCATCCTATAAATTTTACTTGACAATTGCCCTTCCATATAAGGAAAGATAAAAAGGGAAAGACAAATGGTGTGGGTAGGCGCTGAATAAACTTCCTTGAGTTAAGCATCCAGCAAATAGGGGGTGGCGGCTGTTGTGGCGTAAGGGTCAAGTCTATGTGAAGGGGCTGAACATAATGACAATCAAGTCACTTGACAAATAGGCAGACCAATGGTAAGAGCGATTTCTGTTTTCTATGGATATTTAGATTTGTACCAAAATAACCCTCAAACTATCCCTTCAGTTTTCTAATATGCTGATTTTGGAGAGGAAAACTTTTAGAAGTCTTGGAAACTGATACATACTTGTTTATATATATATATATATATATATATATATATATATATATATGTGTGTGTGTGTGTGTGTGTGTGTGTGTGTGTGTACCAGCAAACTGTAATTGTAGTAATTGGCTTCACAGTTATTTAAAGATGGAAAAATGGAGTACTTAGAAATTAGTGTTCCCAGTGATACTGGGTCATACAGAGTTGAGAGAGAGAGAGAAAAGATAAGGAAATACCATGTATACTTATGTACATAATGAAAAGAAACCGGGACCTTAGAAAGATCTTTATTATTCTAGTAATTATAAGAGCAACTGGACTCATGAAAAAAATATTCAAAAACTACCTGGCAAATATACCTGGTAAACCAAGTGCATGAGAAATACAAACAATTACACTTAAAGGGGTGGTTAAAAATTTAAAATGATCTCTCAGCTAGAATATATGAGAAAAGGAGAAAATAGCTGGCCTTTAATAATATCCACCACCCTACAACTAAAGGAAATGATAAGAAAATTGAAAAATAAAGAGAATGCATGCTATATATATTAGTGATGGGGCAATTCCAATATTTTTCCCGATTCCGATACAATTACCGATTCCGATACAATTATCGATTCCGATTCTTTATAAATCTCAAAATATTTTACTATAAAAGTGTCATTTTCTCCCGATTACTTTAAAAACACATCTTAAATGGCTATATATTTTCTCAAACGTTAAAAACACAATTGTGATGAGGTGATCTAGAGATTTTAGTCTTACGGGAAGTTTAAATCAATAGATATTTATTATTTTATTATTACTACAAGCAGTGGAAGATGTTCTTATAAAAAGAAAATCAAATGAAATAGATAATTAAAGGAATCGGTTTTGGCATCAGAAAATAGGCGCAAATTTTTCCGATTCAGATACCGATTCTGATACGCCAAAAAGCTCCGATTTTGCCGATTCCGATGAATCGTTCCAATATATATATATATATATATATATATATATATATATATATGTGTGTGTGTGTGTGTGTGTGTGTGTGTGTGTGTGTGCGTCTGTATATATATTTATTTGTATATATACATGTCCATATACGTCATAATAATACATATTATTTATAATTGCAATACTTTATTGTTTAAAACATTTCTTAATTTACTGCAAAAACAAAATTGTAATACCTTTCATTATTTGTAAATGATGTTTTTTATATGTTTTATTTATGATACTCATAATTGAAAGTAATCAATCAGTTTTAGAACTGTATTGCATTAATGTAACATGGAAATTATTATTTTTTATTGGTGTGCTTCACCTATAGGGGAGCCTATATATATATATATATATATATATATATATATATATATATTTATTAAAAACTATATATATATATATATATATTCCAAAGGCGGACCAGTGGTTTCATTTTATTGAATCAGCCATTTGTGTTGAATTCAATACAATGAAATCACTGGTCCGCCTTTGGAATATGTATATATAGTTTTTAAATAAATATTTGTATTTTCAGCTCTCACATTCGCGATGGAGCACTTTATTTGATTTCTTTTCATCGCCATCTGACACACTATATATATATATATATATGTGTGTGTGTGTGTGTGTGTGTGTGTGTGCGTATACTTCATTTTATATTTATATATGTATATATATTATTTAACTATAATCGCTTTTATTTATAATTTTTGTAAAACATTTTTGGCTACATGCATGCATACATGTTTTATCTACAACCTTATTCAAAGTCTAGCATCGAAAATATTTTCTCTCAGTAGACTGGTGATGATAATTTGGATAAGGTCATAGCTGAAACATGCTTGCACATATATTTTTTCAAATATGTTTGTATAAATAAAATTAAATCATACTAAAATATAGATTTACTTGTTATTGAGCATGATCTTATAAACACTGTAACTTCATGAGATTAATCACTAGGGTGACCCCCCAAAACGGGCCCCAACTCTAATTAGGTCTCGTTTCTTAGTGTTTTGTCCGAATGAAATGAAACTTATTATATTCAAAACATCACAACACTAGGGCCTTTGGCCTTTTTTTCTCCGTTCTACAGCATATGTTCTAGATGGTCTCCATTGAGCTTTTGCTTTTTTTGGGTCACTCTGTATATATATATCTATAATATAAAGCTGAATGTGTGTGTGTGTGTGTGTGTGTGTGTGTGTGTGTGTGTGTGTGTGTGTGTGGTCACGGATAGGCTCCTATATGGTTGACTATTTTAAAAAACTGATTACATATAATGATAGAAGATGTATTGAGACACAGGAATGGGTATGTTTGATCTGGCAGAACGGTGGTTCATTAAAATTGTGGGGTCTGCGTTCGCGCCTGGTCCACAAAAGATGGAAATAAAAAAATTAAAAATTAAAAAAAACTTTTGCAAGTGTTTTTGATATAGATGTACATAAGAATACTTTGATAAGTATGTTTTAACTTAAATAGAGATGGTATAATAAAATTGTGGGGTTTGCGTTCGCGCTTGGCCTTCATAGAATGGAAATAGGCACAAATTTTCATAAAGAATTTTCATATCCATCTGCGTAAGTATACTTTGATAATTATGTTTACGTTTGAAGAAATATGGTATAATAAAATTATGGGATGTTCGTTCGCACCTGACCTCCATAGAATGGAAATATGTCACAAAGTTTAACAAAGTTTTTTAATATAGATCCACAGAATATTGTGATAAGTGTTTCAGTGTGAACAGGTATGGTATAATAAATTATGGGGTTTATCTATTTTATTTTTACTTTCATCATATTTTGCTTTGGTTTTGATACCCCCAAATTCAAACCAAATTTACAACCCTTCCTTTTCATAACCTATCATACTTCATAAATCAGAGTCCATTTTCTGTAGCCTGTTTTTGAACCCAGTCAACGACAGGTACTTTTGCTAGTATATATATATATATATATATATATATATATATATATATATATATATATATATATATATATATAATTTTATGGTAAGTATTTTTTAACTCTTAAGTATAAGCAAAAAACACCTGGGAAGCCCTATTGGCCTTCCTTGGTACGGGCATCTCAAGTGATTAACCCCTTCCCAAAAGGCGAGAAAATAAAGCCTAAGAATGTGTACTTCTTAGAACTACCCAGAACCATAGCTATCAGATCAATAGAAAACTAACTTTGGTTATATATTATTGTATGAAATAAATAAGAAAACCAGATTAAATACATATTATAACTGTTACTGTTTTATTTATGCAGTTCTAGCTTAGGGTTTTCGCTTTAAGAAGGGGTTTCTTTATGGCCCCTCGCCTGAGGTGCCTCAACCGGGGAATGCTGTTCAGGCATTTTGTGCAGGTCAGAATTCTCCTCCCCAGAAGCACTGACTTTTCAATCCCACTTTCTAATCATTATGCGATGTTTCTTACTGTGAGAGAGAAATAAGTGCCATGTGATAATTGATTTAAAATGAGAATGTATTTAGATTGGATTTTCACATCTTTTTTAGTACATAATTTCTTTAAAACTACATCAAGTCTTTGTTTTTACCTTCCATTGTGATGAATTGAATTTTAATAAATTAGTAAAACAAAAAAGAAAATAAGAAACTAGCCGAGAGATGAAAGCTCCCAGTCTTATCTGACAACTTGACTTACAGATAAAAAACAAAAAAGTAAATATTTCTTTGATATATTTGTAAA
The DNA here is from genome assembly GCF_053919585.1 of Euprymna scolopes. Lineage (NCBI taxonomy): Eukaryota > Metazoa > Mollusca > Cephalopoda > Sepiida > Sepiolidae > Euprymna > Euprymna scolopes. The sequence goes on along the minus strand of NC_136490.1, from coordinate 72,081,386 downwards.
CCAAAACATAACTGGCATGTCAGATTAATGAGGGAGTATTATCTCCGTTTCTTTCTTGCGTTATGTTGTCCTTCCTTTTTCGCTTTAGACTGTCAACAATGTGAGCAAACATTAGTTAAAAGCTCTTGAGCACTAAATCATTGAAAGGTAAGATTTTGAACCGGCAAATTAGTAAATAAACAACTCCATTGCCGAGATAGTTCTGACATAGAAAACAATGTACAATGGCATAGATAATGTATGTATGTATTCGTCACTAAACTTGGGTGTTTGCCTGAATGAATGAAGCAACATAGTTAAGATATGCGTATGTCTTTCTGAAGGTTAACAATTTGAATAAATTTACTTTATATCATGGAGATCACCAAGATTGTTGGAATTCACTAATTTTAATTAATCATCCAACCTTTATTTGCATTCTTTTTTTCGTTTGCACCTGTGGATCTGAATCTGGTTTCAGCCCATGGGTATAAAGGTATTTGATTAACATATACGCCACTACCCTTTGTCCTCCAACCCTCAGTCAGTTGTTGCAATCTTAATGATTTACAATTGTCCCTTCCCCCTGTACACCCAGGATTGGGTAGGTCTGGCCTTTTGTTTAGAATCTATGACACTCTTAAGTAATGCAGGCGAAGAAATATATATAAAAACGTAAGAACAAAAAACAACAACATAATGAAAAAAATATCAAAGAATAGAAATAACTCCCTCCCCTGCTCGAAGTTTTGTATGATCAAGCCAGAAGAAATAGGTTTGATATGAAGGTAGTATTGTTGTCAGTACACCATGACACCATTTAGTTGTGGACAGATTGAGGTGTGACCAGACGACATAACATTGGATGTCTTTGTTACTTTACAGCAGAAGCAGAACTTTTAATGATCAGTTCAATTGGAAAAAAGAATTTCACACACGCGCGCGTGCGCGTGTGTAAAGGAAAGTAAGGATATCAAACCTACAAAGAAGGGCTTAATTCTAGGAGGGGGCTAATGATAATTAAAAGTACTCAATGTAAAACCCACATAGCTATGTATTAGTGAAGCTTAAAACCGACCAATTAAAACGTAAAAGGTTCTATGTTGTCTTCAATATACATACAATATACATACTAGCAAAATGTGACAATTTTGTTGTTGACGTATGCTACCTATCCTCACCAAGAATGTAATCTCAGGCGGATGATCGCATAGACTAAACTACTTTCTTCAAAGGAGGATATAATATCTGCAAAGATGGTCTACACTATTTTGTATTGACAATTGAAAGATAGATCCCAAATCTCCGTTAGTAATGGAATAAAATGCCTTCTTAACAGAAGTGATGGTAGAGTTTCGGCTTGAGACAAACAGTTTTTTTTCGTTTTGTTTTTCAAACAAGGCACAGTGTCGCTTGTATGTAAGGGATTACTATTTGGGACATATTACACTTGAACTTCTGTAAGTCAGTAAAGTCAGAGAATCAGGGAGCTGGGAGGGAATTTCAAAGTCTAGCCGTTCAAAGGAAGAAACTATTTGAGTAGAAGGTTTTCCTGCATCTTAGAATGTCTACAGTGTAGTGGTGGGATTTTGCTGCTTGTTGAGTTTGTTGAGCGTATTTACATTGAGAAGGTACAATAGTTTGGGGTTCATCGGAAAAATACTTGTAAAATAGGCACAGGGATGCAACATTTCATTGATTGAACAGAAGTTGTAGTTTGGTTAACAGTGTGGGGCCTATTCGATTGGCAACTCTTTTCTGAATCATGTCTAGGAGTGAGAAACTAGTAGCAGATGCACCAACCCAAAAGTGGCAACAATACTCCATGCTTGGGCAAGTGGTAGTTTTGTAGAGATACACGTTACTCTCAGGCATAAGTAACTTTCTAGCAGAGTAGAGAGAGCTCATCTTCTTCACAGAAATCTTGGCAATTCCCTTGATAAATTTTTTTCAATTCACGTTTCCTGTGACTGTTAAGCCGAGAAGTTTAAAGAAAGAGAATCATCAAGTAGAGAATCATTAGACATGGCTATCGGTAGTTAAGAAGATTTTTTTATAGTTATTAAAGGAAAGAAGCTTAGTTTTGGCAGCATTAAATGCTACCATCCATTTATGTTCCTATTCCACTACAGATTGGACGTCTTCCTATAATGTTTCAGTAATTTCCTTTGATATTTGTTCATTCATGTCTGTAACAGAGCATGATATCATCAGAAGATATGCCCATCCCCAAGACAAGGAAGAAGAGGAATAATGAAGGTCCACGGACTCACCTCTGGGGCACATCTGCATTCATATCATGTTATTTTAAAGTATGACTATTGACAACAACCTGGATTTTTCTCTTTTTTTAGAAAAATTTGATTATATTAAATATTTGTTCACTAATACAATATTATTTAGTCTTCATGAGAAGACCCTCGTGCCATACTCTGTCAAAGGCCTTGGATATATTTAGGGCTACTGTCCTATCCTTCCCTCCTTTATATATATAGTATATACATTCAGAGATATCTGCAGTAGAATGGGCTTGCCTAAATACGTACTGTTAGTCAGAAAGAAGTTTAGCATCTGTGAGGTGGTGGACTACTGCGTGATTAATCAAGAACTCGAAAATTTTGGCAAAGAGAGGAAGGAGGTTAATGGGTCCATTCTTTAGCCAGAATTCTTGTAAACTGGTACCATAGAAGTAATTTTCCAGCAGTTAGAAAAGCAAGATTTGTTAGGGCATTTTTTGTAGAGTTTGAAAAGAACTGGGGCAACCTCAGCAGAGTATGTGTTTAATAGCATAGTTCAAAGGCAGGTACTTCTACACCTCCACATGGGTAATTAGGATAAACTGAATTAATATCTGCCATAAAGTTACATTTCTCAGCAAAATAAAATTAAGTTAAGTGTGGTCCCTCATTCGTTTTAAGTGGAAAAGCAGGCCGTAAGTATAAGAATTGGGTGACACTAAATCTCCATTATTGATAGAAGTATAATAATACATTAACAGAAGTGATAGTATGGTTTTAGCGTCAGCCGGACAGATACTATATATATATATATATATATATAACACGATTAGCTGGTCACTGAGGTGTGACTGACTTCACATGTTATACTAAATGTCCTAGAGTGGTCTCGGAAGACGTAAAGATGGTCAGTCATTAGGGTCTGTGTATCAAGAAAAACATACCTGAGATGTTGGATGTGCTGTGTGGCTCCTTCTTCTCCCAGGAAACGTCTTGACCTCTTCACTCTGGTGGCGTTCTGATTGGAATTTTCACTTCTTCGTCGTCAGGGCCGCTTTTCGACTTAAGACATTTATGGAGACATTTATAGCAACACAAGAAAAACGGCACGTGACACAATTGTAATATATATGATAAATCTTAACTATTTATTTTACAAAATATATAATACAATACATATTGCAATTAATTTTTACAATTAAAACTGGACAATAGGCTTTTCAAAGCTAACTAACCTACCCTAACTAGTGTTGAGGGAGGGGGTGCCTCCCCTCATTTACGGAGAGACAGAATATGCTTCCTCATATCATGATGGTGGGTGCAGAAAAAGACCGAGCTCTAAAAAGGGAATCATGGGAAGGCATGTGCCTTTATCTCTACGCCGATGTCCAAATCAATATATATATATATATATATATATATATATATATATATATATATATATATATATTGATTTGGACATTTTTTTAGTATATATATATATATATATATATATATATATATATATATATATATATACTAAAAAATACTGGCCCCAGGACGGGTAATAGTTTCCTGAGCAGAACAGATTTGCACTATCTTTACATATTCTTACAATATTAAAATAAAGATATACTGTTTCTAGACCTTAAGCCTTATTCAATTTTTATTATAATTTATTACATGATTTTCATTCTAGAAACTGCTTAAAATGTAAAGCTTATGTTTAAAAGCTTATGTTTAAAAGCTTATGTAAAGCTTATGCTTAAAAAGAAACCGAAATTCAGAGAATTTGTTTAATTGGTGCCTATGAATCAAATTCAATGCACATCTGAAATCTTTGAATTTCAAAATGGGTGCTTATGCATCTAAAACACTTTAAAATACACCAAAGAAACCAAAATTTAATAATTGATGTCTTATATATGTTTTTACATTTTTATAAACATCTGAATTTTTGTGAACGGCCTCCATCACACGTTTTGCATTAAACAAAATTACACTAAACATAGTTCATAATACTCATCCTTACTCCTAGCAGCTGTATTCTAAAATTCATAACGATTGGTTAATTAGTTTAAGAGTGAATCCTCTAACATAACATGCTAGAAGTCTCGAGTCTGGTATATAGATAATGCTACTAACAAAAAATCCATATGATTTTTATAAACTATTAACATTCAAATAGTATGTGTCAAAATTTGGATTATGAGTTTATAAATTAATTTATAGATTAGTTTAAAATGTGGATCATCTATCTATATATCTATAAAAGTGAAAGTGTTTGTCTGTGTGTCTGTCTGTCTGTGTACATTTCCCTACGCAATAACTCTGTCAAGTTTTAGTCTACAGACTCGAAATTTGATATACAGGGAAGTAAGATTTGGGGAAATCTTTGTAATCCATTTTCGACCAGAAATTTGGCTTCTGAGGAGTCACTTCCGGTTTGACGGTGGTCGTAACAGCAAAGATGTCACGTTTTTTCCACGTTCTTTTCCTCCTTCATGGTACGGGTTCGAGCCTCCTTCCTACTACCATTTTTTTTTTCATAAACCCGGGCAACGTCGGCCACCCATGCTAGTAGTAAATAAGTTTGGATTAAGAAAAATAGTTAATTAATAGCAAATAATACTGAGTTTGAGATTAATAGTGAATTAATCTATCTATCTCTCTATCTATCTATCTATCCGTTTATAAAAGTAAAATGGTCTGTCTGTGTCTGTGTGTGTGTCTGTGTACATTTCCCTACCAAATAACTCTGTCAATTTTTTAGTCTAGAGACTCGAGATTTGAAATAAGGGATATTGAGATTTGGGGAAATCTTTTTAATCGGTTTTCAGCCAGAAATTTAACTGTCGGAGGGTCAAAGTTTTTTTTTTTTTTTTTTTTACACGGTGGTCACCACTTATCAAGGCCCGGAAGCCACTCATGGGTAAGGTTTAAAGTTCAACGATTTGATCTTTGAAAACTCTACCAAACTCCTCCGCCAATTTTGGGTCTAAACACTTGAAATTTTAAATGTAGGTTACTTTGACATGGATCAAACTTTTTAATTTGATTTGAGTCCCAAAAATAAACGTTAAGAAGTCAAAATTTGGGTCAAATTTAACAAAAAATTTGACCTCTGCGGTCTCTACCAAATTACTCAGCCAATTTTTGGTCTAAACATTTGAAATTTTACATAAAGGGCATTTAGAGATAGGGTAAGCTTTTTAATCGGTTTGGATCGAAAATTTGAGCTGCCAAGAGGTCAAAGTTCAAAAGATTTTACCTTTGCGATGTCTAGCAAACTACTCAGCCAATTTTGTGTCTAAACATTGGAAATTTACACATGACAAGCATTCAGACATTTGGTAAGCATTTTAATCAGTTTTGGGCGAAAATTTTGCTGACAAAGGTCAAAGTTGAAAGAGTTGACCTTTGCAGATGCGTTAAATTCCTCTGCCAATTTTGGGTCTAAAGACTTGAAATTTGAAATGTAGGCAACTTGGATATGGGTAAAACTTTGTGTTTTGATTTGAGACCATAATAGTAAATGTTAAGGGGTCAAAATATGGGTCAAATGGAAAATAAATCAACTTCTGCTGTCTCTACAAAATTACTCAGACAAATTTTGGTCTAAACATTTGAAATATTACATAAGGTGTATTCATACGTAGGGCAAGTTAGGAACACTACATAGAAATGCAAGTAGTAAATAAGTTTGGTGTTGAGAGTAATAGTAAATTAATAGCAAATAATTTTGGGTTTGAGATTAATAGTGAATTATTCGTAAATAAGTTGTGTGTTGAGAGTAATAGTAAATTAATAGCAAATAATTTTGGGTTTGAGATTAATAGTGAATTATTCGTAAATAAGTTTGGTGTTGAGAGTAATAGTAAATTAATAGCAAATAATTTGGGGTTTGAGATTAATAGTGAATTATTCGTAAATAAGTTTAGATTTGAGAACAATAGTAAATTAATAGCAAATAATTTGGGGTTTGAGATTAATAGTGAATTATTTGTAAATAAGTTTGGTGTTGAGAGTAATAGTAAATTAATAGTAAATAATTTTGGGTTTGAGATTAATAGTGAATAAATAGTAAATAGGTTTGGAGTTAAAACTATAGTAAACAAGTTAGAAAAGCATTTCATCCAAGGCATGAAAATTGTTAAACAGAATGTTTTTACTATAGGCTTTAAAAATAAAGGTACAAGATTCAATTTGAAATTTATTTATCTTCAAACTGCACTTTTATAAATTTTACAAACTAAGGTATAAAAATTTAATTTAAATTGAATCAAAAAATTACCTTGGATTTATTTTATGTAATGTACATTCTGTTGCACTTTTTAAAAAATCATTGAAAATTTTATATCTATATCATTAATTGCTAGATGAAAGATAATGTTTTTAAATTGCAACCTAATAGTCGAAGGGTCAAGGAGAATTGAAAGACCAAGAACAGAAAGCACTAACCAGACTTCCACTGGATGAGTGTAAAAAGAACTGGAACCTTGGGAAGGCTTATTGCCACCCAAATTCTAGTGAAAACCAATGTTCGCTACTAATGATAAATCAATGGTAAACGACTATTGTGATAACGCAAATTCATTTGCAAAGATTATCAAAAGAAGTGAAGAGTATTGAAATTCTGGGGAGACTTGTCATTCAAATTCCAGGAAACACCGCAGGTTGTTCTCAAAGAGAAATTATTAATGATGACCTGTGCGAAAAGACCCAAAATAATAAGAATCACAATAAAAATGCTGAATTGCTGAAAAAACATGAGAGTAGAATTTGAAAAAGGGGCAGATAATAAAATGAGAGAGAAAACCCTGAAGACAACTCTGCGAAAAAATGGCAAACTGGAGAGCAGCAGATCACAACGGAATGCATGCATACTGGTTCAAAAATTATGACACTACATGAAAGACTAATTCAAAACTTTAAAAGATATATCCACAAAGTGCACGTGCCAGAATAGATGACTAAATGTAGAACCACACTGATTCCAAAAGACACAGCAAAAGGAATCGCCCGTAGAAACTACAGGTTTATAATATGCTTACCTAGAATGTGAAAAATACTGATAGTACAACTGAGAGAACAAATTTACTGCTCCTTTCATAATAGCGGACTACTCGCTGAGGAAGAGAAAGGATGCCTAAAAGGGAATTGAGGAACATATTATCTACTATACATAGACCAAAAGATGCTGAAGGAGGTAATAAGTAGAAAAAAGAACATATATGGCATGGGTCGACTACAACACACAGATGAAAGAGTGAACCACCTAATGCACATAGATGACCTGAAACTTTTTCAAGACCCATAAAGAAATTAGAGACGCTAATAAACACAACCAAAATCTTCATGCAGGATATCTGAATGGAAGTTGGTATGGAAAAGTGTGCACTACTAGTTATAAGAAGGGGAAACTGGAGGCAACAGAAAACATGGAACTGCCCAAGTTGAGATGAGGACACTACATGAACATAACTACAAATATTTAGGAGTTCACACACAATCAAAGCAACAGAAATAAAAGAGAAAATTGGAAAGGAATACCTCAGAAGGACAAACATCTCCTAGAAACTGAACTATTTTGTAGAAGATTAATACATGTATAAACACATGTGCAGTTTTACAAGATACTCTACACCATTTAAAGGTTGGAGCAAAGAAGAACTGAAGCATCTTGATCAGAAAACCACGCACAATGCACTGCACCTAAAGGATAATATTTAAAGGAAAGACGGAGGAAGAGGACTGGTTTATATATGCTGTATAAATGACACAGAAAAGAATTAGAAAAATAAATAATGCAGAACAAATAAAGACTTATTACTGCAGCAAGAAATACTGAAAAAAAATGAACAAAACAAAAAACAGATGCAAGGAAAACTGGGAAGAGAAACAGCTTCATGGACGATTCATAAAGATGACAAAAGATGAGATGAACTGTTAAAATGTTTTTGATGAGTGTGGATGGCATGAATTCCAAAGTTTTGACGATCCTATTTATAACTAAGCGTTAGGACAATCAACTAATGAGAAGCCTTTTTGGATTCAAATCAGTTCACTATCAGTCTCCGTCTTGATATGACTGAACCACTGCTGATCCGGACTACATCGATTCTTCACCGACTGGATCTAACCCCGTCATCTTTGTTCTAGAGAATTACTTAACACTCGAGATCATGACTGCATTGATTTTCTATAAATTGGATTTACTACCGCCATCTTTGTTCAACAATGACTCAAAACTTAATAGGTTATGCGCTCAGCTATCGACTTTGCATTGGATCAGAATCTAATTCGAATTGTGACAGGTGAAATTTCTAGGGCATTTAAGGATATGAAAACTACACAAAGTTATTCAATCTTCACCAGATAATCTTAACGAGCCCGAATTTATAAAAAAGAATGCAACTGTTTTTGCAGAACAAATTCAATGTTTAGATAACAGAAGTCTGCCTCTGATTATAAGAAATGTATTGGATGACGGACGTAAAGCATTGAACATATTAAGAGAACGTTATTTATTAAAAGGGAACCCAAAATTATATTTATATATACAGAACTAACGTCTCTAAAATGTAACAAAGATAAGACTATTATAAGGGGAAAAACAACAGCAAATGCATTAAAACTCTCTGGTGAGATTATAAGCGGTAGCCTATTAATCTCAATGACTCTCAAGGTACTTACAGCCAATTTAAACCATTTACAACTGTTATAACGCAAAAAGACAAACCCATAACTTTCAATGAATTTAAAGTGGTATTGCATAGTTACGAAGAGACGAATCAGATGTTTGTGGACAATAATAACTCCAGTAATATCATAAAGTTCAAAAACGCTTCTCGAAAACTGACACAACCAAATTATACATCTCACTACAATGTTTTACCCAAAAATAATTTTCCCAAAATAAAAGAATAAAATTATCTGCTATAATTGTGGACGACCCAATCCTAAAAGTTTCCAATGTCGATATAAAAACTCAAAAGTAGACTCCATCAAAAACGTTTAGAACTTTCATAAAGAACATGCATTTCTATTCACATGTGAATTTGGCAATACAAACGGTAAAAATCTTCTTGTAGACACGTCATCACCAAGGAATCTGATTTTATTAATTTTGATCCACACTTTTATCTATAACTGGTCGACGGTAGCCAAATAAATGATATAGTCTTGAAAAGAGGCGATGCTAAAATATCACTAAAAATAATAAAGGCGAAATTTGTAACTGTATTCTTAAAATTGTTATTTTTATACATACATTTAAGCAAGATATATTTTCCGTATAGGCAGCCATCAAACAAGGCGCGAATATAAAGTTAGGCCATAACAAGTCAAAATTGATATACCCAAATGGAACAGTATTGGACGCAAAAGAAAATGGTCGATTATATTATTTAAAAAGTATGGTTCTCTCAAAAGCCGCCTGTCACGACTTGGAAACTTGGCATAAAATTCTCAGACACTGCAATACTGCTGATAATAAAAAGTTACCAAATGTAGTCGAAAGCATGAAAATAATATCTTCAGACGATCTCCCGAATTGTGCTGACGCACAAGGAAAAATGGCGAAATATATAAGCAAAACACCAGAAAAACAGGCCACCAACATTTTCTCACTTGTTCATTGTGACTTAGCAGGCCTAATAAGTCCGATGGGAAGAGATAACTTCAGGTTCTTTAAATTTTGTTGACGCTTATTCAAGTTTAACTATAGTTTATTTCTTAAAAAACACATCCGACACTATCATAGCCACTAAGAAATATTTAGCTGACATTTCTTCGTACAGCTCGGTAAAATGTATTCATTTGGACAATGGAACTGAATTTACTAATAAAGACTTGGAACTTCTATTAATTAACCATCGTATTAAACACGAGAAATCAGCTCCTTATTCCTCACTTCAAAATGGCACCACTGAAAATGCATAGCGGACCCTTTTCGAAATAGCAAGATGTCTACTTATCGAATCGAAATTAGCCCAAAATTTATGGACGTATGCTTTAATGGCAGCAGCATATATCAGAAAAAGATTGTTCAATAAAAGATTAAGCAAAACCCCGTATGAAGCATTTTGGCAGTGTAAAACCCAAATTGAACTGAATGCAAATATTTGGTTCAAATTGCAATGCAATTTGAATAAATTAAATAAATAGTTAAAATGGCCGATCTTGGAGAGTTATCATGGTTCCTTGGTATAAAGGTTTACTTGTGAAAATGAAACTATAGCAATGGACCAATCACAGTGCATTGACAAAATCCTGCTAAAGTTTGAAATGCAAGATTGCAAACAACGTATAACTCCCACTGAGATTGATATAAATAAGAATACAGAGACCGAACTAAATTAATCGATAATCGATTATACAGAGAAATTATTGGAAATCTAATCTATTTGATGAAACTTACTAGGTCTGATATATTTTTCACTGTAACAAAGCTATTTGAAAACTTATCCAAATCGATAATCAAGGACTCGACTCGTGCAAAACTAGTCCTTTGTTATCTAAAAGGAACCAAGGAACAATCTTTAGTATTAAAAAAGTCTACATATCTCCTAAATTAAGAGGGATTTTCAAATTCAGATTGGGGAAACTCTGAGGATTGAAAAAGTATAACGGTATACTGTTTTAGATTGTCAAAGACTGGACATATGATCAGGAAAACTAAAAAACAACAGATTGTGGTCTTTTTCTGCCTGTGAAGCAGAGTTTGATGCATTTTCGCACTTAGGGCAAGAAATAATATTTCTAAAAACATTTCTAAAGTCTATTTTAAAATCAGATCTAAGTAAAAAAACCAGTAGTAATACATTGTGATAACTAGAGTAGTATCTTATTAGCAAATAACTCTACGATTCATCAAAGGTTGAAGCGTATTGATATCAAATATCATTTCATAAGAAATGAAGTCAGTGAAAAATCCATTACTCTTAATTATGTAGAATCTGATAATAATACAGTCAACATTTTTACTAAACCGATAACAAAGATAAAATTAAAACATTTTATCTGGAATTTAATCTTGAATAAATCTATTTTCAGAAACCCAAAATGAGAAGTCGAAACCACACACACAAAAACGCTTATAAATTGTCCCGGGTAAATACGAATACAAATATTAGAAGGGCAGGATTATGTTTGCATATTTACCTAAAAGCGAGAATGGTGAACATATAATAATTCATATAAGTGTGGCAAAGTAAACTATACATAAGTTTACATATATATATATATATATATATATATATATATATATATATATATATATATATATATATATATATATATATATATATATATATATATATAACTCAGCAGTAATAGACATGTATTTTGGTGGGTTACACATTGAGCTCAGGTTAGATAGTTTGAGTCAGGAAAAGTGAGGACGCAAAACTAGTTTAAATTTTAAAAATAAAAAGAAAAATTAAAAAATTAGTTTATTTCTTCTCTCGTTATTTAAATTTCTCTCTTTCTATATCTTTTTTCAATCAACAGCTGTAAATTAACAATATCACTACTCGTTGTAATATTCCCTTAATTTGATTTTACTTTTTCCCTATATTTCTAAGATCTAAAGCTTTATTAATTCATTTAGAATACTAACAAAGTTTAAGCATTTTGCTTCACTAATATCTCTCTCTCTATCTATCTATCTATCTATCTATCTATCTATCTATCAACATATATTAATCTTCGCGCAAAAGAGCAGGACACAAAATGTTTTAAATAATAATAATAACAATAATAATAATAAAATAACAATAACAAAGACTTTTCCTGGCGAGGACTACTACTGACTATAACCAGTTATACAGTCCTTTTGAAATTTTCATCTCTATTTTTCTCGTTATGTACTGAATATTTGTTAATGAAACCTATATGAAATATGTTCCTTATTAAATTTTAGAGATTATCTATTATGAAAGAAGTTTTAAAAAAATTTAATCTAAAAAGTTATTTTAAAGTTTTTGGTAAAAAAATTCAGATTTTCTCATTATTCAGACCTGTATTACAAAGAGGGGTTGCAAAAAATGAGTTGTGGTGTGAGGAGAAATACAAACTGAAACAGAGAGAATAATCAGACCTGTAATAATACAAAGAGGGGGTTGCAAAAATGAGTTGTGGTGTGAGGAGAAATACAAACTGAAACAGAGAGAATATTCAGACCTGTAATAATACAAAGAGGGGGTTGCAAAAATGAGTTGTGGTGTGAGGAGAAATACAAACTGAAATAGAGAGAAGGAAAGTTTTAAAATATAATCTTAAAAAGATAAGATACAAGTTAGAAAAGCATTTCATCCAAGGCATGAAAATTGTTAAACAAAATGTTTTTACTATATGATTTAAAAATAGAGGTACAAGATTGAATTTGAAATTTATTTATCTTCAAAGTGCATTTTTATAAATTTTACAAAGTAAGGTATAAAAAATTTAATTTAAATTGAATCAAAAAATTACCTTGGATTTATTTTATGTAATGTACATTTTATTGCAATTTAAAAACATTATCTTTCATCTAGCAATTAATGATATAGATATAAAATTTTCAATGATTTTTTAAAAAGTGCAACAGAATGTACATTACATAAAATAAATCCAAGGTAATTTTTTGATTCAATTTAAATTAAATTTTTATACCTTACTTTGTAAAATTTATAAAAGTGCAGTTTGAAAATAAATACATTTCAAATTGAATCTTGTACCTTTATTTTTAAAGTCTATAGTAAAAACATTTTCTTTAACAATTTTCATGCCTTGGATGAAATGTTTTTCTAACTTGTATATATATATATATATATATATATATATATATGTGTGTGTGTGTGTGTGTGTGTGTGTTTATTTAAACCGCGCGCGCGCGTGTGTGTGTGTGTGTGTGTGCATATACATGTTTCTTAAATTGATTTAATTGATAACTGGTTAAGCTGGTAAATGACAGAAATTCTGGGTGGTCGAGATATCAAATATGTTTACCGATCATGATTGGCTTGTGTTTGTTTAAATGAAAAGAAATAAAGCAAACGTTATGATTAAGCGGATCAAATAGAAACTCCCAGTTATTTCATGAAAACATTCCAATTTTCATTACACTACGCGCATTCAAATGATGATTTATAATAAATATAAGACAGACTCTGTTATCCTCGACTTTCTGGTTAACAAACCAATAATAAACAGAAACTTGAAATACTGGAAGCATTACTAATAAAATCTAAAAAAAAAACAATAGTTTACATACGTTACATCTTTCTTTTGATCCTTTTAATTTTTATTTCCTTTATCTGTTGTTAACTCAGTGAATATTATTTTCTGATTAACCACATAGATCCTACTTTCAGTGGTGATTGTACACATAATCTAACGAATTAAATACTACTCAACAACTAATGCTTGCAAAAAAAAAAGGGTTATTTTGGTATCAATTTAAATGTGTGAGTAAATGAAGTAGTGTTCTTTATGTGAAGTTATCTTCCCTTGGTTTGGAAACTCTCCTTGTTGTGATGGTATAATATTACTCATTTGAGAGAGAGAGAGAGAGAGAGAGAGAGAGAGAGATGTGTTTCTAAGCAAAATAGTAGTAAGGGGATTAACCATGCATCACTCCAAAAACAACGCAATATTAAACCATATGTATTATTTAATTGAAATTCATTATTGAGATGAGTATTATTTATTAATTTATTTATTGCGGACTATTATCCTCATCTTTTATTAGTTGTTCACGACGTTTCGGCCAACTATTTCGCTGGTCTTCGTCAGGTGGTAACTGCGACAGGATAGGAACTCCAAATCTCCTAACTGCATTCTCAGCAATTACTGCCATCCATAGTGAGACGACAACAACTATGGATGGTAGAAATTGCTGAGAATGCAGTTAGGAGGCTTGGAGTTCCTATTCCGTCACGGTTACCATCTGACGAAGGCCAGAGGAATAGTTGTCCAAAACGTCGTGAACAACAACTAAAAAGATGAGGATAATAGTCCGCAATAAATAAATTAATAATATTAAACTACTTGACTAACCAACATTCCTGTCCTCTGTCTTAATTTAGAAAAATTTTAGTTAACAACACATCTATACTTGAACAAACCAATAATAAACGAAAACTTGAAATACTAGAAGCATTACTAATAAAATCTAAAAAAAAAACAACTATTAATAAAATAAACTTTAGCAATAGTAATAACATTCTGAAGTGTTTGTAGAGTTATTTATTTTAATAGATTTGCAAACATTTCAGGATGCTATTAATTTTAACCATTTAAACCAATGGAAAAAAAAGGATAAATAATTAACTAATTTTAACCAATGGAAAAAAAGGATTAATAATTAACTAATGAAGAGAAAAAAAAACTTTATAAATTGTTCAAAACCAGTTAGATTAATTTATCCCTGACGATGAATCCTGAAGCATTGGAAAGTACTCGGACTTATGATAAACATCAGCCAGTTCCCGCCAGATGTGAAGACTGTTATTGGGAAGTTAGAAAGGATCGAAAAATAAAATTAATAGACGAAAAATGTCTATTCTATTTAGTGAAATATGCCATATTAATGATATGAATTATTTAATGAAATATGCCATAGAGAAAAAATGCCGGGTAAATAGACAGACACACACACACACACACACACACACACACACACACACAGTGTGCGATTTTCAAGAGTTAAGATCAATAGATGTTTATTTTTTAATTTCAGATCATGTATAAATATACAATAGCAGTGACGCGCAGAGAACTTTTTTAAGGTAGGTGCTCAAGTGAAAAAAATAGCAAAAATATAGTAATAAACATTGTCACGGTGGCACTCAGGTCTAGAATACATTCCTCTGAAAAGAGTACTTTTAAACCAGGAGTAAATGGGGCAGGTGCTTGAGCACTCCTAGCAGCCCCCCTCTGCACGTGTCTGTACAATAGAAAATTGAGATTCTGGCTCTCTCTCTCCTCTGATCTTGAGCAGGGGGTACAATAGGGAAAGAGGTGGCTGGTTACTTTTAATGCATCTAAAACCAAATTTTTATCTTTACATCATCAACGCTCTGATCCCATCTGGTATCAATTGAAATGAATGGCTCTCGTCTTAAGAAGGCTTCATGTTTTGACAAGCTTCTGGGTTTTACCTTTACTCTTGATCTGAAATGGAACGCATACATCAAATCCGTTGCCAAGGTTGCTGGATAAATGGTAGGATCCTTCTATCGATCCAGTAGATATCTCACTGCTGATGCAATTCTCTATCTATATAAGAGCCAGGTACGTCCAAGGATGGAGTACTGTTGCCACATCTGGCCAGGAGCTACTAAAAAGGGCTTATCCTGCTTTGACAGAGTTCAAAATAAACTTTGTAGCTTAGTGGGGGATGCCCTTTTCTCTTCTCTGCAACCTCTTTCTCACAGAAGAGATGTTGCGATTCTTTCTCTGCTTTATCGTTATTTTCATGGCAAGTGCTCGGCTGAGCTCCAATCTATGGTCCTCCCTTGCCAAACATTCATGAGAAATACTCGTTTGGCTGAAACCACTATCAATAAGTTTACCCACTCTTTATCTGTGCCTAAACCTAAACGTACATTCCATAAACAAAGCTTCGTTCTTAAAATTGCACACCTGTGGAACTGTCTTCCATTTGTCTGCTTTCCAGCTGACTACAATATGGTTATCTGCAAGTTAAGTTAACAAATTTACTGAATTTCCATTACTAACGATTACTACATTGTCCAATTAACTACTGTACACTCTTTAACCCTTATCCTCAAGTGGCCTCTGGGCCTTGATAAGTGGTGATGCCTATGTAAAAAAAAAAAGAAAAAATATCTCTATTAATCTTTTAAAGATCTCGTTGTTGACGGATCGATTTGTCATTATTTAAACGACCAAAATACATAATATATCTTGGGTTTTCTATGAATGTGATTCATAAAAAGGAAAGATCAAAATCGTATCCAAAAAACGGTTAGAAATAAAAACAAAATAATAAAATTCACATTATAAAAGCATTTATACATGTAGACTCATAAGCAATATAAATTTCGGTTTACTTTCATGAATGGACGCCATATTTCATATTAACAGAGCCACAAAAATATGTACATTTTTCTTAAACAATACAATGTTAAATTATATTGTAAAAACCCTAATAGCATTAGAGAGGAAATTTAAAATAAATGTACAATTAAAATACATAAAAAATAGAAAAGACAAAAATATTAAAAAAATAAAGGAATATAGCAGAGAAAAATAATTAAAAAAATATGTAAAAATATCGTATTATTAAAAATGATTTTAAATTAAACGCTTTATATTTAGAAGAAATACTTTTTAATAATACAGAATTTAAGCAATTTAAATATTGCATTTATGTTGCAAACTTATCAAGAAACTCCTTATTTTGGATTTGATGCTTCTTTTGAAAGCTCACTCCTGAAATATTTCTTCCAATTTATGTCTCCCATGTCAAACTATTGTTAAAGTATGATATCCAGTCCTCTACTCTGTATCTAATATGTGTTATCCAGCACCTGAAGAGAGTTCAAAGACTAGCTACTGGAATGATGCAGAGGTTGCGAGATGTCCTACTCAAGAAGCTTAACCGTTTCTAGCAGTAATATTTATATGAAGATATTATTTTAGCCTTCAATCTCTCTCAGAACCTACTCTTACATGAGAAAGAGGTCTGCGTGGGAATTACCAGAAATTGTTTCACAGTGAATTCTGATTGAACTGGAGCACAGTTTTCTTAATCCATAACCATAGACCTCTTTGGAATGAACTTCCAGGTGATAGAGTAAATGTGTCACCGCTCTCTCCTATGTAATTCAAGGTCAAATTGGTGCTTGACCACTGTATTCTATTCCATGTTAATTTCTACCCCACCCTCTCACCTTACATGGCAACTGAAGCATGCTTATTTCATTTTTTGCCAAACATATTGAAGTGAATTAAATCGAAAATCTGATGCTTCTCAGCTCACTACTAAAGATGAACATAATATGCTTAATTCTACCTTGATCAAAATATGGCTCAATAACTCTCTTCCTACAAATATTGTTATTATTTTAGGTTGGTTTTTAACTTCTCTTGAAAACAGTGGAATTAGTATGTAGTTGACATGTATCTTGCTAGTTTTCCTTTACGTTGCCTGTTTTTATCAGCACAGAATTCTAGTTTCATTTGCTTTAACATGACAGAAATTTTACAGATTAAAAAAAAACTACCAAAAGAATCAGCAGAGTAAAGAAAGTTATATGTATCTATTAAACTTACAGTTATTTACTTTGCCATTCTTCTATAATTATAAGAATATTGCAGAGATATGTTTCAATGAATTATAATTTTTAATAGCTGTCAAACCTGAAATGCCGGCAGCTATTTATTCAAGATTACGAGCAATAAGCTATAATTTTGAGCTCCTGCTTTGTATTGTTTTATTTTTTATTTTTTTACTGTCTGACATAAATACTTAGCTTCTTTCGATTGATTTTAATTAGTCGTGTTATCCCTCATATTTACTTATAAATGCCGTGGGCATGATTATATGATTCGACAACCGGGCAACATGATTGCATCTTTTTTTTTTATATTGCAATTTGTATATTCAAATGATGTTCATGATTATAGATATTGGTAATAAAATTATTTCTGTTTTAATGCAGACATTGAACAAGTTTTTTTTTTATTTGTCTTCTGTTTACTTATTTAGTAATCAGTAGTAGCAGCTCATTTTTAATTTTGATTTACATTATTGCTATGTAAAATTATATTTTTGAAAATGTACATCAGGGATGCTAAAATTTATATCTGACAACATTGAATAACAGCAATAATCTTTTGAAATTTAATTGCGTTCAACAAATTTATACTAAGAAGAAGAAGATTTACCTCCAGTCCATTTCGACTGAGAAAGAGGAGTTGCTGAGAAAATCTGGATAATTTCAACAGCGCTCTAGTTCATTAGTTTAATTTTTTGTATACTTATTTAGTTGTTGGAAGAAAAATATAGAGAATAACTTTAAAAGTAACAGTTTATTAAAAAATAGAAGACAATAATGTTATTTTGCATGTGTATTAATCTGTCTTCAAATAAAATTATTTCAATTTCCACTTAAAAGAAAAAGTCGATATGTTACATTTAAAAGTTGTATTCCTTATAAATATATATATATATATTTTTTTTATAAGTTTTTTAGACGAGAATTGATAATTTTGATTATTAAGACTACTGTTCACATCTTGATGTTATTCTCACAACGTTTCGACAGATGTAACCTTCTTCAGGTGCATCTTGTCGAACTTGTGAATCTGATGTAACAAGAACGATCTACCTCTGGACTAAATAAAGGACTTAGTTCAAAATTTTTGTACAGATTCCTCAGTTTGACAAGAGGCATCTGAAAAAGATCAGAGAATACATCATCCAAAACCTTATGAGAATGACGTCCAAGATGAGAGCAGTAGTACGAGTAATCCAAATAATCGAAATAATTCAAATAATTCAAGTAATCCATATAATTTATTGAATGAAATCCTATTTCATTAAAATTGGACAATTCTCTGGTGTTAGATGATTAAAAGAATTAACTTCTGTTGTATAACTATGTACTACTTTATTTGCAGAATTCAAATGATTTATGGAAATGTTAATACAAGAGAAAACATTACTTTTTAAATTAAGTGTAGATGTGCTTTCTTAAGTGCAATGGATTAGCAGGAATGATTAATGGAGTGCTTGCATGGCCACCTGAGGGTGGGGTCATGGAGAAAAAATAAAAGAGTTTAAAAGTGGGTGTAGCAACTCTCTTTCAAAACTCCTCTCTTTACCTCTCTTTGTTCTCCTCTCTATCTTCCTCTGCATCTCTCTCTCTTTCTCCTCTTTGATCTCTCACATGTAATTCTCTTGCACCTCCTTTCCGTTTCTCTCTCTATTACAAGTAATATTTTGCACCAAAGGTAGATAAAAAAATCGCTCAAAATGTCGCCCCCACACTAATATTACCTCTGTTGGTAACCTCAAAAGAATGAATATTACAAAAACTGAGTTCATATTCTACCCGAGACAATGTTAAAATAGAATCTGTCAACTTTGTTAGTGTGCATTGTATAGTTTCTAGATTGTAGACAACTGTTCTTTATATAATAGATGAGTTTTAGAGTAAACTGAGGCGCTGTATGAAAAGTGGGGAAATAGTTTGTTTAATAATGTGTTATAGCAGAGATTTGTCAACCTTCTTTGTAAATGTTTAGAAGTAGTAATACTATTAATCTGCAGCTGTTGATGGAAGAAAAATAGAGAAAGAGAGAAAGTTAAGAAAAAAATTATCACCCCAAGGTCACGGAAGTTGAGTAATATATATAGTGTCCATGAACGTATACAACATTAGTATCTGATCAACAAGACCAGTCTGTCTATAAGTTTTGTTACATGTATTTATTTTGAATTGTTATGCAAAGTTTTGTTTGTTTGTTCTTGCACAATTAATAAATAATAATAAAAAGGCAGCAAGAAATTTGTTGTATCATATTTTGCTTGAAGATCAACATATCGACTAAGAAAATTTTTTAATAGTTTTTCGTGTTTTTGGTGAATATTATTTAGTTTGAAAGCATGGATTTTATATGATATTAAAGTAAATGCGCCGTTGGTTCAAAATAAGTATTCATAAAAACATCACAAAATGAACAAATTAAAACTCATCCTTTTTATTTGTGAAGCTGGCTGTATGCAAGCAGCGTGCACTTAAAAATACTGTAAATGTAATTTACCAAATATGATTATTTTATCTACAGAACATTTAAATGCAACTGACGCTTTCTTAGTCCTTCAAATTTACGGACATAATTTAATCTTACAAAACTTGAAATTATGTGATCAACTGGCAACTTGTGTAAGACATTAACAATGTCTGTTTTATGGCATATCAATTTGGAGTAGTTTTATGCTAAAAGCTACTGTATTATGAACGAGTCTAATCTCTAACTATGTATATCTTAAAATTATGTATGTTTATACGTATATTTTTCTTACTAATGTATTACCGCATATATTTTTCTTACTCATGTATTACCGCGTATCAATGCTCGAAGATATAGATTAAAGAGATAATCGGTTGGACATGTTGCCACCATATGAATATTAGAAATAATCATGGAATGTACAGAAGATCTTTTACCAGGAATATATTATCAAAAAAGTGTGTTCAATAAATATTTGTTAACATTAGATTTAAAGACAACCATGTTGCAGTCAGCTAAGTAGTATTTTGTTCCACAGACGGGACGTTCTAGGAAAGAAACTTTGTTTCGGGGAGTTGCATTTGGTCGGGTATGGAAGGAGGGAAAGAAACGTCCCCTGCTGTGGTTGTAGCCAGGCAGATTTTTTCTGGGAATGTTTTACTCCAGTAAAGCAATGTGTAATTTTGTTTCAGGGTTTTGTTATAAATAAAATGAAATGAAATGAATATTGTATATGCTGTTTATGGAGGTTAGGTTAGAATGAAGATATTACTTATAAAAAAATAATACAAAATTAATAAATTGAAGTTTTTGTAAAATTTTTGTAAAAGCTATGTTTGATCATGGTATAGGGATTTGTTTTACATTGCCTCTACGAACAGAGAGACATATCACAAATATAGCATACATTTAAGATAAATTACTATTTTACCCATAACTATGGTAGAATTGTGAGTTAATACCTTCCCAACAATATTAATATGTAAGTGAATATTATATATTTGCTAACTGATTTCATAGTCTGCAGCATTATCCATAAAACTAAACATCCACTCTATGATGGACAATGATTTTAAAATCTATATGAGGATAGGAGTTAGCAAGTGCTCTTCATGTAAATCTACTTGTTATTGAAATCATAGTTGGATGAGTTCAGTCTTATGCTCCCTTCTTCTTCCAAAAATAAGAAGAATAATGCATAGAGATAAACAGCATATTTGAAGATGTGTTAAACCTTCTATTTATTGTTTTATATCTTTTTTTTTAGATTTTGTTTGTGAAGATTACCAATCATTTTCGATGAGTGTATCATCGGAATTATTCACCTAATTACTTCCTCCTAATCTCAACGATGGCTCATCCAATAATTACCCTAAATTAAAAACACGTTTCTATTAATTTCAACTTGAAATATTTAGCAACAAATTCATTGGATTAAACTCGAAGAACAAAGCAGCTTTTCATTTTGAATATTTTTTTTTTTCAATTTAATACAGAAACAAAATCTCATCATGTCGAGCCTGGAACTCATGGGTTAATAAGGAGGTTCTCAGATTTGAATTTATTAATTTCAAGTAATTATCAACAACTGCTTATTTAATTAGGTTTATTTAAAGTTAATTATCGTGTATGAAGATTTAGCTAGAAAATTAAAATAGATTTAGGAATATGATTCATTCTCACGACAAGAATAATGTTTGAAAAATACACCTTAAAGATGCTTCATATTAATTTTTCAATGATGTGCTAAAATCGTTAATAAAATCGTCAAATGAACTTTTGTCTGTGTTTAACTTAATAACCACCAAGTTTCAGCCAGGCCTATCTAACAGTCATTATTTTAATACACTTCAATGATATGTAGGGAAAATTTCATGGTCGTCTCTCTGGTAGAAAGTATGATCTTGAATGGCTTCACATTCACCGGACCATAACGCCACCACCACAAAGATTTTTTATCTGTGACATTATCTCAAAGATAATATCTATAATAGCAATCTCTTGACTATTCCTGAACTGCATCATAGCAGTACCAAGAGTAGAATATTAAAGGGTTATTAGCAATTTTGCAAGTCATATTCAAGTGTGTTTATCATTGAACTGTAATAAAAAAAGGCTGTTGGATATTCTTATGGACATAGTTTTAAAATAGAATTTATGACATTGCTGGCCACAATTGCAAGAAATTTGGCAATTAGATTTAGATTTCAAATTTCAGAATAAAACACTAGCTAAACTAGTCTCATCTAAGAAGCGAAAAACTATATATATATATATATATATATATATATATATATATATATATATATATATATATATATATATAGAGAGAGAGAGAGAGAGAGAGAGAGAGAGAGTTTTTTTTTTTTTTTGCGATACTTTTCGAATGAATTCAATTATTTATACGAAAGAACATTTTTACCTAAATGCGAGTTGGGAATAATTTTCCTTTGACCAATTTGGTACCTGCAAATGAGGAGCGGCATATGTATTGTTAAAATATAATTACCCACTGATACGTGTTCCGTCGCCTACAACTCATCAGAGTGGCTGAATCTAGTGAGATTCAGCCACTCTGATGAGTCATAGATGATGAAACATGCCAGTGGGTAATTATATTTTAACAATGTACATATATATATATATATATATATATATATATATATATATATATATATATGTGTGTGTGTGTGTGTGTGTGTGTGTGTGTGTGTGTGTGTGTGTGTGTGTGTATGTGTGTGTGTGTAAATTATGACTAGGTGTTTTGCACTAACATTGATGAGCTGTGTTTGTGTCAGATTTAAAATATCTGTATCGAACACTGAAACAACTGGTCATTCTTTTGAAATTTAAAAAAGAAGATCAATACATAACATCGAGTAACGTAGGCTAGATATATATTGACTAAATCTTGTTGATACTGGTTATAGAGAAAATTTTTTTTGCATCATTTCAAAAATTTTTAAAAAATTAAAAAAAATGGTAATATGGAGTTCAAATAAAAAAAAATTGCATCATTTAAAAAATTAAA
The DNA here is from genome assembly GCF_053919585.1 of Euprymna scolopes. Lineage (NCBI taxonomy): Eukaryota > Metazoa > Mollusca > Cephalopoda > Sepiida > Sepiolidae > Euprymna > Euprymna scolopes. The sequence continues at coordinate 72,058,409 of NC_136490.1, read as the reverse complement.
CAAAAATATTAAATACGGTAATATGGAGTTCAAGAATGGTAGTAGGAGAACACGGTAGTTCACATTTATCCCATGTAACAATGCAATAGATTGTAAACTAAATTCCAATACAAAAACATGTTTAGTTGATCTCTAATTTTTCTTATCTGCTTTAATGAGTGGTAAAATGTTATCAGTTCAAGTTCAGATAATGTATAAAATTGGTATTGGGTATATTCTATCCACTCATGTCTTTCTGGAAATAGTTTTATTGAAGGACAAGAATTTACAAAGTTATGATTCTTTTTTACAATTCATTTATTTACTATCCATGTCACAATTATGATTAAAGATGAAACCTGAACATTAGTGTTGAGAATGGAATGCATTTTAAATACTTGATAAATGTATACCGAGAAGAATAAAAAAAGATATACAGAATATACATTCTAACTAAAAACGGAAACATTATTTCTCCATCAAATGTTGCAAAAAAAACAAACAAACAAACAAAACAAACAAACAAACAAGTAACATTAGGCAAAACAGCCATCAAAATATTTGATGGATGTTTTGGTGGCATGCTAATGTGTTTGATGCTTGGAAGCGTCTCCCCTATATATTTATATATATATATATTCAAATTACAAGCATGCCACATGAAAAACAAAGTAACACCCAGAGACAAGGTAGAATTAAAAAAAACATTTATTGGTTCACTATAAAGTTGTTTCCTTGAGAATGTGTACAAAAGGAGTTTGTAAATGGTGTGTGCATGCATGTGTTTTTAGAGAAGAAAGGTTTATGTATGTAATATAGAATGCGTGTGTCTGCATGAAGTGCACACAGGCTGCTTATTATGAAATCTAGTCAACGGGAATGAGTTCAGCAAAGTCTGAGTAAAATGATATTTACGTGTATATGTTGAGAGGAAAGTTTGCATACCAAATCGTGTGTTCGTGTGCGCATGTACACATGTTGGCAACGTGTTTATCAAAGTATCCAGAGCAAAGGATAGATGGACAATCTGGTCACTGATGTTGTCAGCTGCTGCTTGGATGAACAAAAAGTGGCCAAAAGCTTGTTGTGTGTGACCATAGCGATGCCTTAAAGGGAAGATAGATTGGGTGGGAAACTGCCTTATAGTATGAGTTTGTGTAATTATGCAGAACAGAGATAGGTAACACCATAAATGAAACTGTCCATTTTCATAATATTAACAACCTAACTTCTTTCAACCCAGTTGTCAGGGGTCAATTTCTGTTGCATGGAGAGAAATGATATGAGAATGATACAACTGATTTTTAATGCTATAGACAGGCTCAGATCTTTTAACCTTAGATCTTATAATCTTATAAGAGGAAGATTAAATCTGCATAGTATAGGGAGATCTGTGCAGAACAGAAGACTTCGATGGTATGGCCACATTGAAAGAATAGGTGATAGTTCTGGACTTAGTAGATGCAAAAGATGCTCATACGGCAAGGCAAAGAAAACAATAAGTAATTTTAAGTAACAAAATATTTTTAGACAATTTTCTAAATATTCATGTCATATTCATTTTCCATCAGTTTTTTCTCATTATAATATTAATTTGTTCTGTTTATAATTCGACAATTTACTAATAATATCTTAAGAACGGTTTATGGTATTAGGACAATATTTTCCATATTTATATTTTACAAGTCAAATATTGAAATATTAACAATATAATTTTTTAAATTAAATGAGATTTGATAGTGCCACAAAAATATTAATTGCATAATAAAATTATTAAACATCATTTTAAATAGTCTTTGAATTTGAAGAAAGGAAAACGTGAATATGAAAACAATTTAAAAACTCGTTGTATGAACTATTTTGTTAGAAGCAAAGTGCATTCAAATTACTATTTACAAATTTACTATTGAAATAATTAATATTTCATTTATTTTAAGGGATGATTCCATTTGAATAAAACTTATAAATATCATTTTTTTATTGGCAACTATATGTAAGTCTTTTAATTACCTCCAGCAAGAAGGATGTGTTTTACCTATTATTTGTTAGATTTGTGGATCATGTTCACAGATATAAGATCCTATTCAATTTTGGAGTTATCAAGATTCAAAATATCTTTTTGCATTTCCTAGCAAATTGATTAATAATAGTAAAGATGCAAAACTCACACATAAAAACAACTAACAAAACCCTGTGCATTTAGATCTAGTGAGTACTTTTGAGTCTTGGCACAGGTTTACTGTCTCATATGTTTGTTCTGTTTTCGTATTATAAGAGAATGGTGTCCAATTAACATTGATCTTGGCTGATTTTGTTTATTTTAACTAGAATTGGAAAGTAAGATGGTACCATTGTTAGATGAAGGTTTTCATTCTTTGTTTGCTTATCTGAGATGAAAAGAACATTGATGAGCAGCAAAGGGACGAGAAAGAAGTCGGGCAGCGGTAACATCAAGAAAATTCCGGCTCCAAAAAAAAAAAAAAAATAGAAAAAGAAGGTCTCTACTACAAAAGTTGTAATTGTCTTGATCTAAGGAAACTATCTTATTATCAGAAACATACTATTGACATAATATTTCTTTAGTTAGCAAACAAAAACTAAATAAGAAGAATGAAAAAGAAACTCGTCCAAACTGCACAGAACAAACAAATAAAATAAAGACAATAATATAAAAACAGTTGTTATTTCATTACTTGGATTTTTGGTTTGCATTTTATATTTTATTTTTTATTAAGGGAAAAACATTTCATATAATTTTTTTGTTGGCTATGACATGATCAGTTTAAAAATATATCCAGGAACTGAGTATAAATCAAAGAAATGGAGTCCTCTAGGTAGCAATTTTTCTATTCCCTCCTGAGATGTCTGTTGAATAAACCAAGCAATTAACCTTTTATTTCTTGCTACAGTTTTCGTTTTCACCATTCTCTTTAGTTCCTTTGTTACACTTCTGCCAGATCACTGATTTATCATATTACCATGAAGAAAATTTAAAAACAAAAAACAAAAAAAAAAACGTAATACAGAACAAGGCTGACAAATTATAAAATGACTGCAGTTAGCATTCACTGTTTCATTCATTCTTCCACAATGCATTCATATTGCAAAAATCATCTTAATTTTTTTAGCCTGTAGGAAGATATTGGAGATGTTGTTGTCTGCCATTTGCATTATTTTCAAATAGATTTCCTTCCGAATACTGAAGAGGCTACTCGGAATAATGCATAGCTGATATTCGTTGTCAAAGAATCAGCTCTATCCCAACAACGTTTATCTAATAATATAATTCCACTCTGACGAAAGTCGTCTCTTTTTATTTTTAATAAAAAAAAAAAAGATCACGTCATTTTCTGCAGGTACTGTTCAACAACTTCATTTATCTAGTCTAATGAATAGAATGCAAGTTAGAATCGGTATGAAAAGCTGCAGGAGAAAAAGAAGAAAACTTTTTTCCCAATATTATTATATTCATTTCTAAATCTCTTTATTTCTTCTTCCGTGTATTTAACAATTCTCAAATCCTTTTCCTGAAATAAGTTAAGTATCTATTTAGGGTTTCAGGGAAACTTTTCGTATACAACAAGAAATTCTATGACTAGTTGTCAGAAATTTTTCTTTCTTCTTCCATTTTAGAAATCATCAAATTAAATCAAACTTTAAATAATAAAAACTCACAAAAGGTTGGTCTCTTTTATATTAAATATTAATGCGAATAGATTACAACCAATAACATAATTAAAAAAGAAAACTATGAAACATGAATTTAATTTTTTTTATAAAAATGTATTTGACTGCATATAATGTGCATCAATATCCTCATATTTAAAATTTAATTGGTATGTTTTTTGATCATCTTCAGGCACCATAATTGCTTCCGTATCTTGAATCAAAAACGTTCATTATGAACAGAACTCTTGTTGCTTTTGTTAAAAGAAATGTCACGAAAATATAGGAAAAGAGATCAGACAAGATAAAATAAGGAAATTCGGTAATAAATGAAATGTCTAATATTAAAGAAAAAAGAACATATCAGAAAAATGCTGAAAAAGCGTATGTGACTTGCTGATTTTTGGAGTGTGAGCCCCAGGCTTTGTAAGTAGTTAGATGTTACAGTTAGCAACCTTTAAATTAATGAATACTGAAAACCTTTCTTCCCCTTTGCACAAGTGGGTAGTTTTATTTTCCAATTAAAATTTGCCATTTTTTAATGAAGCTTGTCTAGATTTGGATATATCTTTTATTCTATAGATATTACACGAACTAGTTCCAAAATACAATGACACAAAGAGTTTAAGTTGTCATAGACAAGATATTTATTTCCTACAATTCGAATATGAATAAATATACTAGCGTGGTCGTATCATCAACAATGAAATTATGCATAATATGAGGTGTCCTAAATAAGTTTCCAGACTTTTTCGTATGGTCAGTTTTATTGACAGTACACACATGAAACTCTTATCCTGTTCGAAGTAAACCCCCTCGGGCTGCAATGTATTTGTACTGTTCCAACAACTTCTGGAATGCCCCATGAAAGTTTTCTTGTGTGAGTGTATTAATGATCCTCATCACAGCCTCTTTCATCTTCTCAATTGTCTCATAACGACAGCCTCCAAGTTTTTCCTTGAGCTTATGGAATAACCAAAAATCAGAGGGAGCAGGATCTAGACTATAGGCAGGGTGAAGAACTCTGTTAATGCTTATGACAACGTCTTGCTTTCTGATTTTCTCTGAGCACCCTTGGGACAAACTTTGTGCAAATATTGCGAATTTTTAGTTCCTCACAAATAATTTTGTGTACAGTTCCTACACTGACATCAAACTGTGCACCTATTGTTTCTATAATCAAACGACGATCCTTATCCACGAAATTTTTCAGTTGCTCGTGAATAATTTTGTGTACAGTTCACACACTGACTTTAAACTGTGCACTTATTGTTTCTACAGATACACAACTGTCTTTATCCACGAAATTCTTTATTTGGCAAATTGACTCTGGTGTTCTGACTTCCTTACTCATCCCACACTTCTCATCATCCCTCACAGAATCCCTGCCTTCCTTGAATATCTTTTGCCACTCAAAAACTAGTGCTCGACTCATGCAAGATCGTCCAAAAGTAATCTAAAGCACTCCATACGTTTCTGTGGCATTTTTTCCAAGTTTAAAATAGAATTTTATTGCATATGACTGCAGTTAGCATTCACTGTTTCAACCACCTTGGCAATTCAACTGATTATAATCAGTTGAATACTATAATTATAGTATATATTAATTAGAAAAAACGCTATTAAAAAAAAACATAATTATATTAAATTTATATCAATTTTTTTTGCTAGATTTATTAAACACAGGTATGTTTTCACGTTCAGAATGCCTACTACATGGGAACCTTATTTTAAAGCGCCAATTATGTAAACACGATTTTCGTCTCGCAATTTCATTATTTTGGTACGATGAAAATTAAAAAAAAAATTATTACTAGTTTATTCAGCCCTTCTTTTAAATGGTACAAAAGTTATAGTGATAATATTAATTTATAATAAAGTTACATCGTGTTACATTTTTCTTTTGGTGAGGGGGGTAATTCTGTGATGAATTTTGGAGGTGAACTGATCATAGTTTAGCTATTCTAGAATATCATAACTGGAAAAATCATTGCGATAAAGCTACAAAAGATAAATACCCGATTAATGTAATTAAAATCGAATACAATATTATATACGACAGTTGTTTTTTTTAAACTTTGGATTCTTAAATCACTAGGTCACATAACCACCACGCTAAAACGTGTATTTTGTCTAATTTCCTTGTAACATTTCAAAGCTGCCATAACAAAATACTATTTAAGAAAACGCTTCTATTTCGATAGTGGCTTCTTTACAAATACTTCCTCATTGAGTGAGTGAGAAAAGAGAGCGGACAAGTTATTACAGTCAACAAAGATTGTTTGGCCATTTTTACTTTTGTAGCATTTTGCCTCTTTCATACCAATGCAACTTTACTATTTATGCATTATTTCATGAACAATTACGGACATGATGAATAGAAAAATTATTAAAAAATGATTTTGAATAGATTATTAGCATTTAAAATGGGTTGATTTAACGTAACCAAACAGTTTGAAAAATAATTAGAAAGAAAGCAAATGCAACCTTAATGCCAACATTATGTCAATTTAAAAAAAAACATTTTCTGAATATTTAATAAGAACAAGTCGTAAATGATAGTATATACAATGTTAGTATATACGTAAATAACACAATAATATATTAGCTGACTCCATCAACCACCTTGTCAAACAGACTTTTAATGTGAAATAATTTAATAGAAAGTTTGAGAAAGGCAGAAAGTGGTAAGAATTAACATATTTCCATCTGCCTCAATGTTACTTTTCTGTTTCTACAGACTGCACACAGAACACTAAGTCTTTTTCTGATTGCCTTTCCTTCCTCAAAGATATATAGAAATTATAAATATCGAACTGCATAATCACGTTAATACCACGGTTCCATTAGATCATTAAAGTTAGGCAACATTGAGCCTGGCTAGAAATAGACGTGTTACCATTTGTGATTAGTATGTGCTATTGTTGTTGATGCTTGTAAATCAAAACTTTAATATAAAAACATGATGATCTTTTGGCCAGCTCGGCATTCACGTTACAGTTAATACCGTTTACCTGAAATAGAATGTTTTTTCAGTTAATAATCGGTAATGAAATTATAAATCAAAGACAAATATTCTCTTAAAACTTGGGGTTCAACATAGATATCTATGCCTTTATCGAAATAAAAATAGGTTAGATAATTATATTTTATCATCTAAAGTTAGAAGATCACGAGAGTATATGTTTGCATTTCGTTCTGGGGCCAGACTTTGACTTTACGTCAAATCAGAATATTATGATAAAAAACATAACAAATGATTAACGTATGTGATGTTCATTAGATATTCATTTATTGATGTTTGTTTGAGCATGAAGAGCAAAAAATGAAAATGTGTGCTGTATATATATATATATATATATATATATATATATATATATATATATATATATATATATATATATATGTGTGTGTGTGTGTGTATATATATGTGAATGTGTATGTATATATATATATATATATATATGTGTGTGTGTGTGTGTGTGTGTGTGTATGTGTGTGGTTTTTATGTTGTCAGTTACTTTGCATCGGAAGTTTGTTTCCTGTCCGTGGGAGTTTCAAATACACTTTAGTTTCAAATGGATTAAACTACAGAAGGGATATTCATTGAAGAGGTGAAAGAGTATCATTTTTTTACATGTGGTGAAACTAACGATATTTAAAGGAAACAAGTTGGCTAATTAAGAAAACATTTTCCTTTTACAAATTATACCATGAAGAAGAAAAGAGCGGCACTTATCTAACGAATGGCTGCAGACATCATAAGGAGAACGAGTGCAATAAGCGACAACAATAAATTGCTTATAATATACCACTTACAAAGGACAATTTATCGATTAAGCATGAGAGAATTTGAATGTTATTCTCACAAAACACTTCATGATCAAGGTTTATTCATGTTAAGATATTTAGTCTGTCTTATTCCGTGAAGATGTTTGGATTTATGATTTTCTATAATTTTGAAAAAATATTATCCATTACAATTGATCATGAAAGGTAATAGCTGCATAGAGCGATTTCCCTATTTGGAAACCATCGGCCAAGGGACATTTTGGCATCATCAAAATATGATGAAGCAAATTTATTCTCACTTTGATATGTGCCATAAAATTTGGTAAGACAATCAGTATATATAGAACACTCTAAATACTACATACAACCTGTTTGAATAAAACTAACAGAATGACTACTACACATATCAGGCTGAGCCCTTTTGAAAATACAAATCATTTGTTAGGATTTTCCAATTGTGGAACTAATTACTTCAGAGCTGTTTCCCTGCTGATTATAAATCATCTTCAGATCCAATGTCAGTAAATTATTGTCATGAACTGATGCAATCTTAGTACTCACATAGCGTTCCTCATGTTTCAGCAGGTAATATTCTCTGTCTTATTAACCCTCATCCTCGAGCAACTCTTGACCTAAATAAATGGTGACCCTACTATTTATAAAATATCTCAGTAATATTACTTGGGACTCCTATCCAGTCATGGCTGATAGAACGAGAGCATGCTACTTCCGTGGATTAAATAAAAAGTTGTATTTGAAATTTTCTGCACATTTCTGAGTTTGGCAGAAAGATCCTCGAGTTCTACAAGATACATTAAATTAAAAGACATAATACTTATTCAAATGGTAAAAATATTCGTTCATCTGCATCACGAGACAATAAGTGATAAAAAAGTGACACATAATACTTTGTGGATTCAGCACAGGAGAACTTGTTTATGATAATGCCAATCCAAATGAAAGTCCTTGTTCAAAGTTTTATTGTTGTTATTTCCTCTGTCTTGTCCCATTGTGTTTCTTGGTTCATTCGTGATTCATTTCAACGTTGAAAAGATACTACTTGTTTGTATTTTTTGATCCTTCTGACTAATGTTCTCGTTTTAAATGCTATTTTCACAAAATTTGGGTCGATGTAAACTCCGACCTTCTTGAGGCGTATTGTGTTGAACTCGGTATTTTTCTGTCAAACTTTGGGATTTGCACAGATTTTCAAATGCACTCCTTTATTTAATCCACAGTTGTAGCATGCTCTCGCCCCATCAGCCATAAATGGGTGGAAGTCCTATTGGGGTGAAGTGTGCTGGAAAATGGTTTAAGGAGGTGCCTGATGAAGTGAGAACAAGTGAGGATGGCAAGATAAAGGTATGGTGGGACAAAAGTGTCATAATGACCAAACAATTGGAACATAATCGTCCGGATTTGGTCTTCATTGACAAGGTATCAAAAAACTGGCAGCAACTGCAGCAACTTCCTCTCCTAGAACCACTTTTTTGAACAATCATGTTCCTAACGCCTGCTCTTGTGCTGCGCAGACAAAATAATAATAATAATAATAATAATAATAATGATAATAATAATTGCAATTGTATTTTGAGTATCACCCACACATGAACCGAAATGTCGTGAAAAATATCACTGTAGATGAGAGTAGTAGTCTGAATAATCAAATTAATATAATAATCAATGTTCAAAAATTCAGATTTGTAATAATTCTTGCTGTTGAGGCTGTAACAAATACCATTGTACTAATTCAGCACTGATCAGGCCATTTCACTTAATCTTTCCCACTACCGATCTATAATCACTCAGTTTTCTGTTTACTACCAACCTCATCTCCATCCCATCCTAACAAATTCCTTTACTTTACCCACTTACATTTTCGTTTGCCAGTTCTAATTTCTTGTATATCTTATCTAATTCTGGTCTTATACAGAAAAAAAGTTATACGAATTCACGGGAACTGACACTTTCCAGAAATCTTGTAATCTGCCATCCCCAATCCACAAAATGAATATGATAGTACCAGCTTTGGTTAGTACCACACAAAATAGACATGTAGTGTCAAGGAGGATGGAAAAATCAAGGATGGAGAGTACCGTCTAGACTTCCACTGGGAGAGCATAGAGAATACCGAAATCTTGGAAAATATTACTTAAATTTCAAAGAAAAACCAACGCTAAATATAATCAAGAAACCAATGGTAATAAACTATTCTGATAACTCAAAAGGTGGAGACAGTTGGAAATTTGTTGAGTGTTGTTATCCATCCAGACATCACTGCTTGTTATTGCCACTGATAATAATTCATTCGAAAACGCCTTGTGAGTGATTAATAATAATAATAATAATGATAATGATAATTATCTGTCACCATCATCAAGTTCAGCAATAAGAAATAAGAAGAATTCAATGAAACTGTTTAAGAAGACATTCCTGTACTTAGTTTGGATTGGGTCACTGGTTATACATTCATTATTATTTCAGTTTCTTTTCAAACTAAAGCCCAACAAAAAATATAAAGGGAAATATTTTTACACACACACACACACACACACACACACACACACACACACACACACACACACACACACGTATATATAATGAATAATAAAAATGTAATATATAAATTTATACGTGTGTGATGAAGGGGTGAAGGGGAAAATAATTTCTACACAGGAAATCACCAACTATGAATTTTCCTTCCATCACTTCCGATCATGAAATAATTATACGTTCATCAGAGTGAAAAAAATTGCTTATTACAAAAATGTTCAGCCTGTCCCACCTGACAATGGTTTACTTATATGTTTTTTTAGCAATAAAGTATTGAGTATTTATACTTTGTTTTTCATTTTTAGTTCTTTTAATTCAGGAATTCTGTCAATAATTATATGGTGATAATAATAATAATAATAATAATAATAATAATAATAATAATAATAATAATAATAATTAGGAAGAAGAAGAAAAGGAAGAAGAACAAGAATAGTAAAACAAAACAAGCAACCATACTATTAAAAATTTATACGTTTTCTATAGTCAATACTGCTAATACTATCACCACTAATAATAATAATAATAATAATGATAATAATAATAATAATAATAATAATAATAATAATAATTCTGATTTCGTTTATCAACGTCTCTCTGGAAAGGGATGGGATTCATTTCCAGTGGATTTCCCTTAATTCCGGCTTCAAACAAGGAGCTTCAAAGATTAAGGGTTTTCCTAAGGATGTTCGTGGTACCTACAATTGCAGAGGTCTGAAGGTCGCCTAAAACATCGGGATTTGTAGTTTTTTCAATTGTATTTCCAGACGGCTTGATACTAATCCTAGAGTACCAACTACAACCGGGATTATTTGTGTTTTAACCCGTGCATACGCCTTATCTCCAAGGCCAATGGAGCATAATTGCTCCACTTCTCATTCTCCTTCTCTCTCACATTCCTGTCTCAGGGTACTGAAAAGTCTACAATCTGCCAGTTTTTTGAGACCTTTTCAATGAAGACCAAATCCGGACGATTATGTTCCAATTGCTTGATTGTTATGACACTTTTGTCCCACCATACCTCTACCTTGCCATCCTCACTTGTTCTCACTTCATCAGGCACCTCCTTAAACAATTTTCCAGCACACTTCACCCCAACCCTCTTACACACCTCCCAATATATCCAGAGTCCCATGCGATCGTGTCTTTTGCGGTACACTCTCTGGGCCAGTCCACTTACTACACCCTGCTGCAAGGGGCACAATTGACTCTGAGGTCTTACCACAAATCCAGCATTCTGCAGCAACTTTCTCTCCTAGAACCACTTTTTTGAACAATCGTGTTCTAATGCCTGCTCTTGTGTTGCACAAACAAAGTAATAATAATAATAATAATAATAATAATAATAAAATGAGAATAACGAAAACACCTGGACATGGATGCGAAAAGGGCATATAAACTGAGAAACTGAATCTCTAATAACTGCAGCACAAGATAACTCGATAAGAACCAACCATATCAAAGCAAGGATCGATAAAACACAAGAAAACAGCAAATGCAGACTCTGTGGACAAAGAGACGAAACGATAAACCATATAGTAAGCGAATGCAGCAAACTTGCCCATTAGGAATACAAAAACAGGCATGACCAAGTGGGGAGGGTGGTACACCGGGAATTGTGTAAACGACTGCATTTTGAGCATACAGACAAATGGTACAAGCAGAAACCTGCAACAGCACTCGAAAACGAGAACCACAAAATCCTATGGGACATGGACATACAGACGGACAAACCCATCCAAGCAAGAAGACCAGATGTCGTAATAATTAACAAGAAAGAAAAATCCTGTCAAATCGTGGACTTTGCAGTCCCAGCTGATCACAGGGTGAGTATGAAAGAAAAGGAGAAACGAAGCAAATACACAGAGCTAGCCAGAGAGCTAAAAGGGATTTGGATGATGAAGAAAGTCCAAATAGTACCGATAATAGTAGGAGCACTAGGAAAAATCCCGAAAAACTTCCAAAAAAGAATGTCAGAAATTGGAATAAGAGGAATAACTGCAAAAGTACAACGACTAACGATAATGAAAACGACTGAAATATTAAGGAAAACCCTTGAATGCGGAGAATAATACAAGACAATATAATGAATAAGCGGAGAATAATACAAGACAATATAACAAATAAGCGTTACAGGGAATGAAGAACCCCGAAACTGCATATTTACAAGTTCTACACCCCCATCATGCATTCCCCCCATTGTTTCATCACCGATCCCCCCCCCCAAAAAAAAAAGATACCAAAGGACCGAGAAGGGTCAATAAGGACTGAAAGACCGAGGAGCGAGCGCCAACCAGACCTCGGCTGGACAAGCGCAAAGAGAACTGGGACCTTGGGGAGGCTGAGTGCCACTCAAATTTCAGTATAAACCAATGGCCACTACCAGCGAGAAATCAATGGTAAGCGGCTGTTGCGATGATGCAAATTCATTTGCAAATGCTATCGAAGGAGGTGGAGAGGGCTGGACGTCTGGGGAGACTTGTTGTCACTCATCTTCCAGAGAATACCACAGGTTTCCAATCAGATCGTTTGTTGACTTGTGTGAAAGCTCCATGTGAGCCAATAATGATAAAAATGAATTAATGATGATAATGACGAATCAAATATAAATAATAGATTAAAAACGAACATATATATGTTAGACAATTTCATTTCACTATTGTTTGGAGCAGGGTAGGAGAATATTCAATGGAGAAACTATCCTATTATAATGGTGATTTGATGTCTGTAATCATTGCTATAATTTGTTTAATGATAATACATCATGTTTTTAAAGTTCTTTATTCAAAATTTGAATTATTATATTTTCATGTTAATGTTTGTATAATCATTTACATGCAATATGCAAAAGATTCCATTAAGAAATTTGATTAATATTTTTCAACATAAAATGCATAATCACACACATATATCACTCAGGCTGTGACAACAGAATATTCTTTTCATTCTTTTGACTCTCAAGTATATATTCGACACAGGTAGGCACACTTAATCAACCGAGAACCACATCCATCTCTATAAAAACATATATGATATTAACGGATATATACTCATGAGTCAAAATAATGAAAAGAATATGCTGTTGTCACAGCCCTATATCACACACACACACACACACACACACACACACACACACACACACACACACACACACATATACATACACACACACACACATATATATATTTTGAAATCGCGACTCTTTAATAATATATACGAAATCTGGACAAATTAAAATATCATATTTAGGCGTATTTTACGCCTGGGAAAAGCCGCCCCCCCCCCCGCTAGTAATTTATAAATAGAGAAAGTAAGCTTTTAATATCAATGTCAGAGCGAGAAAAAGACTCAACTTTATAAGTATACTAGCAGGCCGGCCGTTTACATATTATCTTTTAATTTATACAGATTTCGTGTTTATTATTATAGAGCCAATTATCTATCGATTATTATATTGTACCTAATATATGGTAGTGATTTCAAAAGTTAAAAAAAATGACTTGTATGCTATCAACTATAATCAGAACCAAAAAATGTACTTCTCTAACTTTATCTGTAAGCATATGACCTAAATTCATACGTATACAAAAACTACAAAACATAACGTTGTTTAACCTACAGCTTTTAATTAGCACATGCGTAGAAAATAAAAAACGGGTAGAGTCGAGTTACGCTTAGCCAAGGTAATTTTTTTTTTAATTTTGACCCCTTAGCAGCTATTTTACCGGCTAAAAATCAAACCGAAAATGTGCTACAGGTCAAAATACCCTAAGTATGAAATTTCAACTCTATAGGCAAATATTCAAAGAGGAGTTTGGTAGAGACTTTTCGCACACACACCAACAATGTCACTTATATATATATATATATATATATATATATATATATATATATATATATATATATGTACTAGCAGCCTGGTCGGTGTTGCCTGGTCATAATATATACATAAATATTATATTTTAATTTTTTAGATTTTTTATTTCTTATTATGATTATTATAGATTTCTTATTTTTTCTTCTTATTATTTTAGAGTAAATTTTCTATTTATAATTATCCAATATATAGTAATTATTTCGACAGTTATTAAAAAAATATTACTTGGGTACCATCAGCTTGAATCGAAACCAGAACATATAGTGGGTCATCCTTAGTGGTTGTTTATCTCCCCAATATCGTTACCATCTGAGCAATGGACAAATGAATGTGACAAGTGGAAAATTAAGCGACTTCGAGCTATGCATGTTTAATTCTGAGCATGCACATGAGAAACAGCAGGAGTAACATGTTATTCAATTTACCCTTCCAAGATAAACTGTTTTTTTTTGTTCAATTTTGACCCTTTGTCGGCAGTGTTTGTCAGCTAAAACCAAATCGAAAGTGCGCTACTGATCCAAATATCTTATACATCAAATTACAACTCTGTTGACCAAATATTCAAAGAAGAGTTTGTTAGAGACTTTTTGCACACTCATAATGTCACTTATATATATATATTTCATTATTTTAGAATGTTTACATCTTATTTCTATGCAATAATGCAAATGTACAAATCATGCATGCATAGAATTCAGTGCAATCGTGCAATGAAACCAATCATTTAATAAGAAACCATGAAATATAATTAAATAAGTAATTAATTAACGCACGTTTTTCAAATGAATATGCAAATTAGTTAACCTTCATGTAGTGGCTTGCACATCTATGAGTGAGTACATTAAAAAGATCGTTTTAATAATTTTTAAATAGAAAAAGTAAGCTTTTAATATCAATGTCAGAGCGAGAAAATAACTCCACTTTATAGGAATGTAGATAGACTGGCTGGAAGTCTAGTGTTACCCGACCATGCAATAAGCTTAAACACGACATTTTCATTTATGCAGATTACACATGAATTGTTATAGAATCAATCGTCTTTTGAATATTAATCAGGAATAATTTGCCTGGTAGACTAATTCACACACAAAAAAAAGATTAAAAATAATAATGATAATGTCGTTCATCAAATTCTGTCTGTGTTTGTTTACAATATCATGTCAGCTGATATTTGGGTTTGATGATGAATGCCCTGAAAAAGTCACTTCTGATTAATATTTAGTTAAAATATGCAAACGAAGAAATGATTTGCGACGGTTTTAAATGGTACCTCTTCTTTTATTGTAAATTAAACTTATTAATAAGAAAAAATTAAAATAAAATGGTGAAGTACTTGAGCAGAGGATCATTTGATCTGTGGTCGAATGCTCTATCACAAAACTAAATCTCGAGATTATAATAATTTTTTTTTAAGAAAAAATTATTTGCTGAAATTTTGTTATCTCCCTTGGCCAGGGTAACGTAAAATATTCCCCTATAAAAATTATTCTTTTTATCTGTAACAGAGAAAAGGTAATTTTTAAGATCGGATTATTCTATTTTCGATACTTATCAGATGAATTTCTGTACAAAAACTAACTAAAAACTCTGCCAGACATATAAATTACCTTTATGTGAAACTTGCAAAAGGACGTCTCAGCCGTTTCGGAACCTATAAGGAAGGAACTCACACACACACACACACACACACACACACACACACACACACACACACACACACACACACACAAAGTGACTTTTATATAATAGTAGAGATTTAGAAACTAAGCACACGCCTGATCTAAATTACCCATAAACGATAATAAACACAGTGATTAATCATAGAATCTTGTATTATAGCTTAACGTAACACTATTAAACAACGACCAGGTTTTATATCTCACATTTTATCATAAAATCTATTTTAATACAAAACAAAATCCTCCAATATGTATTATAATTTAAAAGTCTTACTTGTAATATGACTTTTATATAAACTATCATATATTAAAGTTCTCAAGACGGCAAACTTATATATACGAACTAGCAAGACTATTTTCTATTCCAGCACCAGGAGTCGTTACTCCTGGTGCTGGAATAGAAAATAGTTTTAATAAGTGTAATCTTTTCTTTTTAAAACTTTCTTCTCTCTTTCGTACTCTCGAACATGAGTGCTGTCTTTGAGTCATGGTACTTTATGTAAACAGCTCCTTTACCCCCGACGGCTTCTTGGGATGAATTTGTAACATAATTTCATTTCATGTACGTATAGCCTGAACGCAGACCCCACAATACTATTTAAAACTTGCAAAACGAAAAAAGCAGAGATAGAAGACAATGTGAAATAATCATCTTTCTCTAATTTCCTCTTTCTCCCCTTTTTTCTTTATTTTTTCTCTCATGCACATTCTTTATTTCTCTCTCTCTCATTCAGTCTTTCTTTCTTCTCTTTCTTTATATCTCTCTCACTTTCTCCTTTCGACTCACTAATTCTTTTTCTCTTTCTTACTCACTTTTTTATCTTTCTTGTTACGCTCTCACCTTTTTTTGCTAGTGACGGTGATGAATCTGATTTAACTAAACTTTTCTATTTAGAATTTATACAACGTTTATTGAAATTAAGTACTTTTTGGTAGCATTCAAAATGTCTGAATATATTTAAATATGTAATTTGATTTATGAAAAAATTAGGACACATTTAAATATTTTAACAGCGAATTAAATAATATTCATATTAGAATCGAAGCAGATTTCCCACTCGCTCTATTTAATGAGACTGTTTATTTTACGGTAGAGGTTAGAACGGTAAAAAAGGAAACAAATTGTTTACTGCGACATGAGCATTCAGATATAACAACTTTGAATGTTTCTCTTCTGCCAAAAGGGAAGTGCTTCTCCCGAAATATTGAAATATATATTCTCAATCTTCTATGTTACTGTGAGTGAAAGGCTTACTGAAAATTAAAAAAAAAATAGGTAAGTTTTATTGAAAAGAATATCGAATATATTGTCTCTATTTATTTAGTTTTGTTTATCTCCTCCTCTTTCACTTTTCCGGCTTCTATTGCTGGCAAGCAAGTAGTAACACACACACACACACACACACACACACACACACACACACACACACATAGTTTTAGATAAAAATAGAAATTTACTCTCAGAAGATTTCTGACTGTCAGGAGGAATCGTTGTTACACAAAATATATAATTACGAAGAGCAAATGTGTGGAATTCAGATGGCGCAGAGATAGAGGAATAAGTATTTTAAAAAATTAATAAAGATTAAAAAACGTTTAAAAGGCAAATTAGTTTTAAAATGTCCAACTAACTTTCCCCAAAGAGAATTAGAGATCTTACAAATTCCTTTTGCTTACAAAAGAAGTCTTACACAAGGGGCTAGCGATGGATTCCAAGATTTTCATATGAGAAACAGAATCCACCCATGTAAATATACTGTGGGACAAGATGAGGAAGGTGAGAGATAAAAGAAAAAACATCGCTTTTGGTGGAAAAGGTCAAACTAGTATAACAAGACAGCCCTATCGGCATTCCTCCGTAAGCGTGCCTTAGGCAATTAGCAATAAATTAACCCTTTCCCAAAGAGAAATGGCAAAATCTGAGAGGGTAAACCTTCTAGGACTAATTAGGACATAATACATCAGTCTCCTGTCTCTGTCGGACTGATCGTCAGCGACATATTATCAACTGGTATTAAGGAAGTTGAATAATTAGACAACTTACACTATCAAAATAATTTCCTCCACTCTGAAAAACAGAATCCGCTTTATCTAAGACATTAAGTCACTCTATCTTACACTTATTGTCACGGCAAGCATTGTCAACTAAATGCTGGCCAATAGACAAATTCCAAAGTCGAGATAGATAAGGGTGCGTTCGAAATGAATGTTTTTTATTCAACGCATAATTGACCAGTAGTATTTAACTTTTGAATTTTAAACTTTAATTCAAGCCATTATATAAAAATAATTTTATAAACTCTAGGTTCTCTACAGTGCAATGTAGACTACAATATACATTGTGGACTAATTCGCTGCAAGAAGGCATGTGAAGTTTCCTCCTGATTCACCGTGGTGGGTTTCTGACTAGAACAGGTAATCAATCGATTTGATTGAAAAATGAGCGATTTCACCGATGTCGATGAAAATAAAAGTGTTGGAAGTGTAAAACATTCGTTGATCTTTATTCAACCCCTGACAACGTCAGGTCTCCCTGCTAGTATATATATATATATATATATATATATATATATATATATATATATATATATATATATATATATATAACTACAAGGATCGTTCCAAATGTAAGACCTCATATGTTTTTAACTCAGAAAGCTACAAAAATAGAAAACGAGCAGCCTTTTGTGCTCTAGAATTTAATTTTCTACATAGTTACCACCATTCACAATGCACCAGCGATGAACTATGGCTGTGTATGGGCGTCCGGAGCACATTTTGTCATACAAGGGTCGTTCCAAAAGTAAGTCGCCCTATTTTTTTTAACTTAAGAAGTTGAAGAGTTACTAATATGGGAGTGGTTCCATTAAAACAAACGGCCTTTTATGCACCAGAATTTATTTTCCTACATAGACACCACCATTCAGAATGCACTATTGTCAGGAATTCAATGATGCAGCTCTGCTTCTAACGCACGTTCATGACAGGGGTTGCTTTCTTAGAGTCTCACATCGTCAATATCTGCAACAGAGAGATGATACTTTCAGGTCATGGATGGATAAGTTCAGTCATCATAACACTGGAACTTGCAACCCCCTCTGATTCATTCGGGTTGAATAAAAAAATAGGAGGCATTACTTTTGGACCCCCCCCCGCATACATAAAGTCATGAATCACATGACTTTATGTATGCATATATATATATATATATATATATATATATATATATATATATATATATGTACGCGTATGTGTTGTATCTACTTTTTATAATCAGTGATGATATTAACATTATGAAAATTATTGTAATAAAACCAGTTTGTCCTAAAACCTTCTTTAACTTTATACCGTTTTTTTTTTTTTACAGCAGAAAGCATTGTTTGTATTAATGGCTGAAACTGGCGATAGTAAAAATGGAGATGGAATGAGCAAAGGGTGGAGGCATATAGATGACAATCTTGAAGGAGGACCATCAACTGCTCCACTTTGAAGAGAAGAGGAAGACATAAGAGTCATTGAAAGGAAAAGAAAAAGGTGTCACGTACAATTTGCGAAAGATAAATAGAATAAAAGAGAAGGAATTTATTGATATTGTTTAATCCCAAACACAATGAAATTCTCTCCTTTTTCTTTGCTTTTTTTTTTCTCCCCAGACACGAATTGTCTTTTAGTGGGTTCCTTGCAATGAAAATATGAATTTGTGCATTATCTTCCAAAATCCATCAGCTGAAAAGATTGAGTTGAGTTCTTCAAATGAAGAGAGTGGAGTCATCATCAACTGGTTATGGAGTTGGGAAGAAAAAGCAATCATTGCAAGCAAAAATTGGGTTCATCTCACTGGGTAGATTGTCCAATTTATTTCTATATTTTTACTTTGAAACCCACTGAGATTCCAGTGACAATAACTTAGGACATTAAATATTAAGATACAATATTATACACACACACACACACACACACACACACACACACACACACACACACACACACACACATATAAATACACGCAAGCACACACATATTACACACATATGTATATATATTACATACAAACAGACACATGCATATGTATAGATTAGTGTTGGGACGATTATAGGAATCGGAATCAGGAATCATAAAAATTGGAACATTTGGGTGGATCAGAATCGAAAATATTGGTGCCTATTTTCCAATGCCAAATCGATTATTTTAATTGTCTTTTTTTATCTGATTTTGTTTAAAGTAAAATCATGCTTGGTAATATTGATAAATTAATAAATATTCATTGATTATAAAATACAAGTAAAGCTAAAATCGATAGATCATCCTCCCCAAGTGTATTTTGACGTTTAGGAAAATATCTGCATATTTAATGTGTGTTTTTACGAAAATCGGGGAAAATAACAATCTTATAGTTAAATAATTAGTTAAATAATTAGAGATTTATAAAGAATCAGTATTGGAATTGGTAATTGTATCTGAATCGGGAAAAATATTGAAATCGTCCCATCACTAGTATATATATATATATATATATATATATATATATATATATATATATATATATATATATATATATATATATTACATACACACTACAACAATATATGTTACATGCACATACACACATATATATATATGTATTTATATTACATGATGCATATACATATATTTGTACGTATATTACATGCACACACGAATATATATACAGTAGTATTGCAGAATACGGCATTAAAAATTAATAACAAAATACAGTATATAATACACATATATATAATCAATTAACATTATAAATAACACCATAAGATGGGGCATATACCGTAACCAGGGGCCGGAAAAACATCGTATTCCACATCGTAATCAGAAAAAAACGTATCCTAGAACCATCGTATTCCCGGGTTCTACTATATATATATATATATATATATATGATTTTCAGAATGTGAGAGATTATATATAATAAATTTCACAGCCAAACAACATCACAGCCCATTTGTTTGGCTGTGGAATTTATTATATATAATCTCTCACATTCTGAAAATCCTATCATTAATTGCTCGCTAGGTTAGCATTGCTGAATGGCATCGTCCTTTCGAGTTGAAACTCCTACTTGTGAGGGTTATTAGCTGTTTGAATGACCGTGTCCCTTGTCGAGACGAAGTAGGTTCATTTCACAGTCAGATTTTGGCGCGGTTTGCTTGATCTGTGTTAGTTAATAGAATTTCTTGTGTGCGAGGCGTTTGCTCAGTTGGCAGAGTGCTTGTCTTGCATGCAAGAGGCTCGGGTTTCGAATCCTGAGTTCGGATGTGTCTAGCTGATGAGCCCAAATAGGGCGAAACTCGAGTTTTGGACTTCCGCTTCATTGACTGTCATGCCTCTCGTTGTTTGGCTGTGGAAATTATTATGTATATATATATATATATATATATATATATATATATATATATATATATATATATATACACACATATTGCTAAAGACAACTTTTCCCAATATAATAGAATTTCAGTTGAAGTCACTATGTTACTTCACATACTACTTTTAGTTGTCAAAGTATCCCAAACTGATTTGTACTTGCTCACAATACAATGATTTACTATTTGTTAAAAAGCTGATGGTACAATTCTGCTACTTGGAAAATGTATTATGCCCTACTTCTAAATTGGTATGTAGAATTATCTTGGTAATTCTACCATTTTCCTGATGTTCTTCAGAAATCTATTAAACAACACATAGTCTTTTAATAACCAGTACAAGATCAGGAAGGTAAGAAATAAAAGAAAAATTATTATTATAAAAATCATTATTATCGCATATTAATTTTTTGTACTATTGTCTGTAACTTTTCTGTTTCAGATAACATAAAATGAAAAAATAAAACTATTAAAAGAAAAAGAATTCGTGGACAGAAAACTTTGTTTGCAGTATATCAACCATTATACTACTGTTTCATTGACTCAAGGAAGATGATTTTCAGAGGTCAGTATTGGAAAGTCTGGAAACTACACTAATAGAGAATATGAATGAAGGTGGAAAATGATGAAAGTTTCATTTAATGATTTTACTGGTTTTTTATTTATTAAGTAATGTGGAATGAAAAATTGCAGATCTCTTTTTTACTTTGTGTTGAATAAATTCAGAAAATGGATTCAAAATGTTGGATTTCTTATTTGCCATTTCAATCGTTTTTTCACCCTTTTTTTCAAGCATTTTATCTATGGTTCCCTTCTGCAAAACATTCACAACAAAACTCATCTGTCAATATTTTCGCTTTCTCAATCTCTTTACCTAAATCAAAAATCACCTAGTTTCAATAACTTTGGTAATTTCTATTTCTCACTCTCTTTACTTAAAACTAAACGGAATTTCCGTACAAAAAGTTTCTCTATTAAAACTGCCCATCTGTGGAACATAATACCGTGGGGCTGCTTTTCAGCTAACTACAGCATGACTGTTTTCAAGTCCAACGTAAAAAAATTCTTGTTGAGCCACCTTATTAAATGGTGAAATTCTGCCAAATCACCACCATCATTACCAATCATCATAGAGTTGTCTCATCATGTACAAGACACTCAATTTACCCTTATCCTCAAGTGGCTTTTGGGCTTTAATAAATGGTGGTATATTAGTAAAATAAATAAAGTAATTGCTGGTTACTAATGGTTAATACTCCATCTGATGTAATGAATGTTTGTCAATACTATTAAGACTCATTCTACTCCTGTGAAATTAATTGTTATTTTCAGCTAAATATTCTACAAATAAATGTCTCTTATTTATTCATTTAAAACTAGCGGGACCTGTGAAAATTCCACAGGGGACTCATTCATTTGTAATATATTGATGTTGGCATTCTGTAGATGTTCAGCGTAAATGGAGACGCTTTGATATTATTGTAGCTATTTTGTTAAAACTGCAAAAGTATTAATCTAAACTATCAGGGACACCCGGCGTATCCCGGTCGTAAAGTATGCTTAAATATATTTTAATTCTTGCAGATTTCATATATATTATTATAGAGTTAATTTTCTATCGATTTTTATATATTATAAAGTTGCGATTTAAAAAAAAAACAAAAAACTATATCCATAAGACTAGGGTGCATCAGTTTGAATCGAAACCGAAACCGAAACTTATGAAAAAAATATATGTATATATAACTTGAGTTTCTTCAGCCATAATCGAAACCGAAACCAAAACTTATGAAAAATTCTTGGTAAAATTATTTATTACAAGAAATGGAAGTCAATAACAATTAAATGACTCGGATGTAAGCGTGACACAGAAAATAAATAAATAACACACGCTATCGTATTAATATATAGATTATAGCGATTTTAATTTTCATTTTTAAAGAAAAAATAACTCGCTACAAGAGCAGATATTTTCTGTTTTATTACCATAAAATAATTGTCAGCTAAACATTCTTCAAATCGCTAAAACAAACGTCACTATTTGAAATGCCTATTTACTGTTATTATTGATGCAACAACATAATTTGATTTTGGAACAATTCATTTTAAAATGGGTAAAATTGAAATTGTGTTTCTTAGTGGCAACAGAATAAAGATTACTCATCTATTACCATATTTGGTGATCGGACGAAGTCATTTTTAAAATGTGCGTGAAAGGTGATAATCTATGAACAGAAAATGCTTTAACATATTACATCGATACTAAGAGATGACATGCTTATATTGAAAACTGTACAGAATTTTAAAAAGTATAAACTATTAATAATAAATAACAACCAAAAAAGGCAGTTACTAATAAATAAGAGACAAAAAACTCTGAAAATATTTTGGTCAGTCATATTGGCACATTCTATCCAAAACTCTTATAGAAAAAAACAAAAAAAACAATAACAAAATAAATATATTGGTCAGTCATAATAGCATTTGTTTTTGTCATTTCTTTAAATGTATGTGAAAAGTGATAATGCACGAATATTAAATTCCTTAGCATACTATTTTATAGCTACTAGCACATGACATGTTTATTTTGAAAACTGTATGGATAAGGGATATTTTACAAGTACTAAAACTGTTTATTTTGAAAACCCGTACAAATTTCTTTAATGTTTTATAAACCATTAAACAAATAAAGAAAAACGAAACAGAAAATAATTACTACCAAAACCATCGCAAAGACACAAAACAATAAAAATATATTGAGGTCAATCATAATGGCATATTTTACCTTCAATAATAAAATCCTTATAGAAAAAATAAGCAATAAAAAAATGTGTCGGTCAGTCACCATGCCATATTTTACCATTTATTGACAAAATATTTGAGGTGTGAGGAGGGGAGAAAGTTTAGCAGTGTTGTTCCACCAGTAGCTCATTTCAACATGATTTTTTTAGCCCGAGGACAGCATCACTGTGGCAGTTAACAGAGTTTGACAATTTCCTGAGAGCTCATTGAAATCAAACCTTTCATATATCAGAATACAGCCACATCGACATTTCTACTTATTGAAAGTGCTTTATATAAAACACGTGGCTATATGCCACCAAGTTAAGAAGTCAATTTTGTCCACGGGGTTACAACTGCTCCCACCTTAAATGTTACTGAAATTGCTATTGCAACTGCTTCCTTTTCAATATGTGACATTTTCTCAATTTCAGTTCGATATTGCAAAGATGGAATTACATCTGAAATTACTAGCCGACCCGTTCTGCCTCTGGCACTATCGTGTCATGTACATTTTGGAAATTTTAAAGTCATTTTTTTCTATTTTTTTCATGTATTTAGTTAGTCTACCTAACATGAAGATGAAAATTGATTTCAGGGCCTTTTTAGTATTTTGCGACATATTTATTGCCAGGGGGCTGGATGAACTTAGTCCAATATCAATAAGTTGGCTTCAGTGACACAAATTGCCTGTGTGTAATGATAAAAACTTTGCATCTGATCTTCAGATTAAGAATGAAAAAAGTTACAGAGCCATTCAAATTTATCTCAAATATAAGAACTTGTCAGTTTTGTTTGAAAGACTTCATATTTGACCGAAATGAAAGAGTTCATTAAATTGTTTCATTCTGTTTATTTCATAAGGCTATATTAAAGAAGGGTTTTGAATTCCTCATATTTTGTCCACTTGTCTCTAAACTATATTCTATTATAACGGTTAGCAGATTTTATATTCTCTGCTTCCTACTCACATTTTAGCCTCTGTTCAACATCATATAATAATAGATATACACCACTTTGTTAGTATTTGTGCAGCTATAAATTTAAATCAACTAATTTGATGATACTGACTTGTTCGTTGCAGATGTAAAAATGTGATGGTAACACAACTCCATTATTGTTTTTTGTCAGATCTAGTTAGTGCTTGGTAACTGCCTTTTGTAAATTACATTACCAAGACACAATCTAATATTTGATTTTTAAACCATGACCCAGACATAAAACCTAAATCAGACCAGTTTTAACGTTTAATTTTATAATTATAGGATTTTAAAACATACTTTAAATATTGATATTTAAAAAAATTTTTTGAAAATCTTTGAAGCAAAGAATTTCACACCATTTTAATTGCAGTGTGACACTCCATATCAGTCTGCAGTGTCTCCATGTATGTCTCCCGTTTCTACAAAAAGGAATGGAACTTCTAGCTGTGGTAAATACTTATCTATTTTCTTCATTTTCATAGAATTCAATGAATTTAAACTTCTACTGAAATGAATAAAATTTAGGAAAATTTACCAAATCAATCATAAGATTTTTAAAATATGGTACTATGTGTATTTTATAGTGATTAGTTTAATTTTACTTACTTTTATATATGTTACATTTGAAATAATAGGTTAGGAGAAGTCATACTAAAAACTCAAAAAATGGTTCTTGATGCCTCCTTTCTAAATACTCAGCATTTAAAGGTGTAAGGATAAGAAAAGCAATCCAGAGAAAGGAATGGCACCTACATATATTAGCTAATGAAAATTGAACCTTTGGATAGTCTTCGACTATGGTCAATCTATTTATCTTTCACTTTTTACGAAATCAATCGGTAAATTTTCATATTTGGAAGAATAAAAAAAAGTAACAGAAATATTAACAAACTTTTTTTGGAAATATGTTGTTAGTATCAAAATAATCATTGGATTAACAAATAAATATAAAACCCACAAGTCTTAAATCTATTTAAATTCTAGTCACTCAAACAACATTCGCAGATGAAATTATTGCATTTATTATAATAATTTTCCTAAGAAAAATGTCTAAAAGATAATTATATTGTTTTCTATTATTTAGTTATATTCAAAGATGAATGTGAAATTTAAAGTTAGGATTGGGGATTATGCCAAATCGAATTCTGGTTAGGGAATTAAAATCTTGTTGATTTGATCAAGGAAACTAAATAGTTTTCTAATTAAAAATGCAATTTTATTTTATATTTTACAACTGTGGTATGAGGTTAATAAATGGGAAAGAAATAAATGCAAATTGAGGAAAAAGAAAATGCATTTATTAGAAACAAACTCAGCAATTGCCCTGAGGAGATGGTGCCTGTTAATTTGCATTGAATGTATTACATAATGTTTAAAAATCGGCGTGAGGGTTTAAAGATAAGAGAAGTTGGCAAAGGTAAGGCTGAGGGAGAAGAGGTTTAAATAGGAGAGATTGATAAAGATATGGCCATTAAGGAGAATGCTGATTACATGAGAGAGGTAGAAATAAAGAATATAGGCAGAAAAATGAGATGAGAGCAAGAGAGAAAAAGGATGAGAGAAAAGGATGAGAGAAAATGTACTTTCCACAGCTTATGATCAAACCAATCTTTTCTCCACACTTTGTTATTTTATTATCTGATGAGAGGAATATTTTTGCTTGCATGATGTCTTTGGTCCAAGTAATCTTACAACTCTTAGCAGAATCAGAAACACCTGAACATTAAAAGACTGGTGTTAAATTCATTCAGTCTATAATGTTTGTATAGACGACTTCAGGCCAACACAAGGACAAAAACAAGTAAATCAATTGATTGCTACCAAATTAAAAACAAAAGAAAATTAGTTACTTGAATATAATTAGTCCAATATGGCAGTGTAGTATTTCACTTCTCTCTTCTGAAAAACTGAAATTATTACCTGGGAGCTACCTTTTTTTGGTGGAGTGGCATGATTGGCTGGATTGAAATCTATGTTTTAAACTCATGTATTATTTGGATTCTTCGGATTATTGTTGCCATCTTGAGTGTTATTCTTATAATGTTTTAGCCGATGAACCTCCAACCTTCTTCAGGTGTATCTTGTTAAACTCATGAATCTTTCTATCAAACTCAATAATCTGCATGAAAATTTTTAGCAGAACTCTTTATTTAATCCAAGTAGGTAGCATGTTCTCGTTCCATGCAAGAACCTGTGCCATAACTGATAAAATACTGTGCTATAACTGATAAAATACTGTGACATAACTGATAATATACTGGTGGTAGAACAACGCTACCTGCCTCTCTCTCTCTCTCTCTTCTTCTCTCTATCTCTCTCTCCTTCCCTTACCTGTGAGGACGAGAGAGTGACTTTTAAAATCGTCGAAGATTTTTTTTTGTTATTACGTAATGGTGTTATGAGGGTGGTGGGGTGTGTAATGGCATCGCTCTGCCTCTATCCCCTTCTTTTTCCCCTCATTCTCTTTCTCTAACTCTTGCGTTTTAATGATTGTATAGCTAAACCCCCATTGCTGATTGCAGGAGGGCATATAATAACGAATTAACTTGGAGTTTTTTAAATTTTTCTACCAAGTTTAAAGAACAAACTTATTTATGCTTCGTTAAATTACATTAAATGATGTCTTCAATTGTTTTTTTATTAAAAATAAAAACAGTGACAATTATTCAAACAGAACTTGAAGACCGTTTTTGAAATCTTCGCGTGTTTGGAAAAACCAACTGTTACATGATTACGTTAATTTTTTAAGAGTTCTCTGAAATGTTCATAGTTTTTTTTAAGAAAAATTATGCTATTACATTTCGAATATTCTCTGAATTTTTTATAATTTCTAAGGAAATATTATTTGACTAACGAAAGAAATTTTCCTGAATTCTAGATTATTTTTAAGGAAGAATTATTCGAGCGAATTCTTTAATTGAAGGTTTATTTGAAATTGGACCGTATGATAGGGGTCCCTGAAATATTGACTGAGGAGTATATACGTAAAATTGAATTAATTATTAAGAAAAAAAAAGATTTCCTCAGTCTAGAAAGATCTCTCTTTAGTTTAGAAAAAGAGTTGCTTTTAAATAATAAAATAATTACTTTGAAAAAAAAGTTAATTAACGTGAAAAGTTTCTGAATTCGAAATGACCTTGATAATGGTCTATAAGAAAAATGATTTTTAAGAATCAATTAATTAACTTTAAATGTACACTGAATTTTAAAAATAATAATTACGAAATGAAAAAGTTTTGGGATGTCTCTGAATCTCATTGTGAAGGGTAAATTGATTCAAAATGAATTCAAAAATAATGTTATGCAGACTAAATTAAAAAACGTATAGGTCGGCGTGATAAACTCACGTAGAATCCGGCTTAGTGAAATACGTATAGGTCGGCGTGATAAACTCACATAAAATCCGGCTTAGTGAAATACGTATAGGTCGGCGTGATGAACTCACGTAAAATCCGGCCTTGTTAAAAAAATATTATACTGGTTGCTTAAGAAAGTGTAAATCCAGTTACTGAAATCATGATGCCATTGCCTCGATGGAGGGCGAGGATGATTACCCTCTCTGGTATTTGAAGCAGTATACCAGTCTACCAGGAGCCTGGTGGAAAAAGATAACTTGCTTCACTGAGTTCCTAATGGAACGTACAGCATGGGGACATTGATTGCTGACGGCCGGTTGACGCACCATTCACGGAAAATTAGGGACTTCTGAAATTTATGAATACTCATAAATTTCGGATTGCATAGGGAGGGATGTGGCACTATTTCCTTGTGCCACTGTTTCTAACACACTCTGCAGCATGGACGGGTGGTAATTTGCCCATGAGCGTAGAGATACAAAGAAATCCCTTCCCATAATTCCCTTGCTATCTTTCTGTCTCTTTCCTGCACGACCACCATGATGTGAGGACGCATAGTCTGTCTCTCCGTAAATGAGGGGGGCCACCCCCTCCCTCAACACTAGTTAGGGTAGGTTAGTTAGCTTTGAAAAGCCTATTGTCCACTTTTAAATTGTTTTTTTTTTGTAATATATATTGTATCTCTAATGTAAAATAAAATAGTTAGTTATACCTTATGTATATTACAATTGTGTCGCGTGTCGTTTTTTCTTGTGTCTGCCATGAATGCCTCCATAAATCTCTTGTCGAAAGGCGGCCCTGAGGACAAAGAAATGAGGATTCCCACCAGAATGCCACCAGGGTGAAGAGATCATCTTGAGAAAAGAAAGAAGCCACACCCAGATCCAACATCTCAGGTATGATTTTCTTCTTGCTACTCAGACCCTAATGACTGGCCCATCTTCATATCTTCATGAGACCGCTTTAAGACATTTACTATAACACGTCTGTCGGTCACACCTCAGTGACCGGCTGATAGTGGTATACATCACAAGTGTTATAATCCTTCTTTCATTGATCTAATTTAAACCTTAAGTTCGGCTCTTATTACTTAACTAAATATCTGGTAAAAATCGCATGGAAACAGTACAATATACCTCGTCACTGCATAAATTTCTTTCCTTCCGGTTAAGTACTATTATTTTTACTGCACTGGCTATGTTAGTTTGTTGGTTAGGCAGGTTGGTTGGCTATGTAGGTTTGTTAGCTATGTGGGTTGTTTCAATTTTTCCCCCTTTTCTTATTTTTCTTTCTCTCCCATTTTCCAATTGAACGTCTTTTTCGTATATGCCACCTATTTTTTCAAATAGTTATTGCAGATGCCAAAAAAGCCATTCTATTTCGTATGTTCTTTCATATGTTTTGCCGTTTTTCAAGAAATTTCATTTTTACTTCTGAAAACGTCCGTTTATCCGAACTAAACCGATCAATCTCTAGTTTGGTTTTTATTTCTTCTAGTGTTTAATTGTTTTTTCTTCCTGTCTTTTTAAATATATTGTCTCTATGACATTTCATTTCAGGTATTTATCTTCATATATATATATATATATATATATATATTCTTATGAATTTGGTTTTTGTGTGCATTGATATTCATATTAAAAACCCTTCTTTCTATTTATTTAAAAGGAAACTACAACTTTTTTATATATGAAATTGCATTCATCTGCAAAAGATCTAACTCATTTGCATATTCTTTTAAACATTCATTTTAATTAATTCCCTATTAGTTTTTTCGGATTTCTTATGGGATAATCATCTTTAGTTAATTATTATGTGTAATTATGTTCATGATGAGATTCTACATGATTTATACTTGCATAATATTTGTGTAAAAACAAAACTCTTTCTATATATATTTTTGTATATGTATCTATATTTGTTTACAAAATTTTACCTACCAAACTCATCTGTCAGTTTTTGGTCCATAGACTATCTTCTTGACAATGTTCTCAATGTATCTGTTCCAACTCCTGTTCCCTGTGAAAGTAAGGCCGAGAAGTTTAAAAGAAGTACTTTCAGTTACCTTTTCTGCTATTGGTAGTAGAGAAGGTTTCTTGTAATTATTGAAGGAAACAACCTTAGTCTTGGCAGCATTAAATGTGACCTTCCATTTTTGCCCCCATTCCACTACAGATTGGAGGTCTTCCTCTAGTGTTTCTGCCATTTCCTTAGAAATGTGTTCATTTGCTTTCCCCTCGTGCCTGTTATAGAGTGTAGTGTCGTCACAAATATACCTATCTCAGAGACAATTTATCAGGAGGTCATTTATAAATATTAGGAATAATAAGGGTTCAAAGATAGACCTCTGAGGTACTCCTGCATTTATATCATATTGTTTAGATGCACAACCGTCGAGGACAATCTAGATTCTTCTCTTATTTAAGAAGGATTTAATTATGTTACGTATTCTTCTAGTGATACCACATGATCTGATTTTCCTGAGAAGACCTTTATGCCATACCCTGTCAAAAGCCTTAGATATATCAAGGGCTACCGCTTTACCCTCCCCTGTTTTGTCCAATGAATGGTATATACGTTCAGATATTGCATTTAGGATATCTGCAGTGAAACGGGCTTACCTAAATCAATATTGTTGGTCGGTCAGAAGTTCACCAGCTGTAAGGTGATGGACTAGAGCTTGATTTATTATGGACTCAAATATTTGGGCGAAAAGTGGGAGAAACCTAATGGGGTGATAATTTAATGGGTAAGTTCTTTTGCCAGAATTCTTGAAAACTGGTACCACAGAAGCAGTTTTCTAGCCGCCAGGAAAGCAAGATTCGTTAAGGCATTTGTTGTAAACGTTGGAGAACTGGAGCAATCTCGACGAAGTACTTTTTTAATAGCACAGTCATTTGAGATTGGGTCCACTTGCTTTCGAGGTATCTAGGATTTTTATGATATTATGCACCTGAGAAGGGGTGATTTTCAGATTATCTAGTGTTGCGTCTTTGCTTGGCCCAATGCGGAGTTTGAGGCAAACCGACTAGCAAGCATGTTAGCCTTGTCGGTTGGCTTGCAAACAACCTCATGATTGTTATATATTATTGAAGAAACTAAAATACACTTCTAAAATATTTTTCTTTATTTTTTCTTTAGCTCAAAAAAACATAAATTAAGCAAAAACGGGGTAAATAAGGGTGGCATAGAAAAAAATCCTCTATTAAGACGTTAGTTTCTGAACCCAATGTGCTATTCCCGTTATGTGGATGATATTTTTGTAATCTATTCTTGTAACAAAGCTGAGAGGTTGTTACAACAACTAAACTTACTTTACCATGCATTGACGTTTAGGGTGAGATTAATGGCTCATTACCGTTCTTAGATGTTTTCATTGAAAGATCTGGTATGAGTTTTATTACCAGCATATATAGGAAACCTGCCTTTACAGATCAATACATTAGCTGAGTTTCGTTCTCCCCTAAAATCAGAAAAATAAATCTGATTAAAACCTTAGTGCATCTGGCATTGTTGATCTACTTTAGTACTAAACCATAAACAAATAAAACAATTCCAAATCATAACTGAGATACTTTTAACCAATGGTTATCCTTTACACAAAAGTGAAAATGTGTAAGGGATAAAATCCTGGTGCTTGAAGGTGGAACTTTTGTGGGCTTTTAAAAATGTCTGATATATGTGAAGCCCCCGAGAATTGGTATCAAAAGTCAGGAGTTTTTTACAGCCTTTTCAAGTTGCTATTTTGCAACTAATGTTCGAACAGGGTTTGAGATGAGAAATGCTTTCCTCTGCTTTCGAAAGGATGGTATCCCTACTACTTAATAAAATATGGGGGTTTATTATTTTAATGGTCAGTGCGAGGCTGACTACATAAGACATACTATTTAGCATTTGGAACTTAGAATTTACCAAGATGTCCCCTCTTCGCTACATAGGCACAAACAAATGACCAACATCTGGATGTGTACAGACTCGTAAGTCAGCTATCGGTAAACATTTATTGCAGTGCCAGATCTACACTGGAGGGTACATGGATTAAACTTTCTCTATCTTATACAGAACATGCTCTAAAATCCACTTAAAAATTCTCGCGGTGGTATCTATTAATTTACGTGAATCGTCTCTGTGTAAACAGAAGGAACATAGCAATAATTTGGAACTTATAGTGTTCAATGTGATTGTTTTCTTTTTCTCCTTTCCCCATATTAATTTTTTTTTCTACCTCACTAATAATTTTTCATCTTTTTCATCAATGTGATTGTTTTCTTTTTCTCCTTTCCCCATATTAATTTTTTTTCTACCTCACTAGTAATTTTTCATCTTTTTCATCAATGTGATTGTTATCTTTTTCTCCTTTCCCCATATTAATTTTTTTTTCTACCTCACTAGTAATTTTTCATCTTTTTCATCAATGTGATTGTTATCTTTTTCTCCTTTCCCCATATTAATTTTTTTTTCTACCTCACTAGTAATTTTTCATCTTTTTCATCAATGTGATTGTTTTCTTTTTCTCCTTTCCCCATATTAATTTTTTTTCTACCTCACTAGTAATTTTTCATCTTTTTCATCAATGTGATTGTTATCTTTTTCTCCTTTCCCCATATTAATTTTTTTTCTACCTCACTAGTAATTTTTCATCTTTTTCATCAATGTGATTGTTATCTTTTTCTCCTTTCCCCATATTAATTTTTTTTCTACCTCACTAGTAATTTTTCATCTTTTTCATCAATGTGATTGTTATCTTTTTCTCCTTTCCCCATATTAATTTTTTTTTCTACCTCACTAGTAATTTTTCATCTTTTTCATCAATGTGATTGTTTTCTTTTTCTCCTTTCCCCATATTAATTTTTTTTCTACCTCACTAGTAATTTTTCATCTTTTTCATCAATGTGATTGTTATCTTTTTCTCCTTTCCCCATATTAATTTTTTTTCTACCTCACTAGTAATTTTTCATCTTTTTCATCAATGTGATTGTTATCTTTTTCTCCTTTCCCCATATTAATTTTTTTTTCTACCTCACTAGTAATTTTTCATCTTTTTCATCAATGTGATTGTTATCTTTTTCTCCTTTCCCCATATTAATTTTTTTTCTACCTTACTAGTAATTTTTCATCTTTTTCATCAATGTGATTGTTATCTTTTTCTCCTTTCCCCATATTAATTTTTTTTCTACCTCACTAGTAATTTTTCATTTTTTTCATCAATGTGATTGTTATCTTTTTCTCCTTTCCCCATATTAATTTTTTTTTCTACCTCACTAGTAATTTTTCATCTTTTTCATCAATGTGATTGTTTTCTTTTTCTCCTTTCCCCATATTAATTTTTTTTCTACCTCACTAGTAATTTTTCATCTTTTTCATCAATGTGATTGTTATCTTTTTCTCCTTTCCCCATATTAATTTTTTTTTCTACCTCACTAGTAATTTTTCATCTTTTTCATCAATGTGATTGTTATCTTTTTCTCCTTTCCCCATAATTTTTTTTCTACCTTACTAGTAATTTTTCATCTTTTTCATCAATGTGATTGTTATCTTTTTCTCCTTTCCCCATATTAATTTTTTTTCTACCTCACTAGTAATTTTTCATTTTTTTCATCAATGTGATTGTTATCTTTTTCTCCTTTCCCCATATTAATTTTTTTTCTACCTCACTAGTAATTTTTCATCTTTTTCATCAATGTGATTGTTATCTTTTTCTCCTTTCCCCATATTAATTTTTTTTTCTACCTCACTAGTAATTTTTCATCTTTTTCATAAATGCGATTGTTTTCTTTTTCTCCTTTCCCCATATTAATTTTTTTTCTACCTCACTAGTAATTTTTCATCTTTTTCATCAATGTGATTGTTATCTTTTTCTCCTTTCCCCATATTAATTTTTTTTCTACCTCACTAGTAATTTTTCATTTTTTTCATCAATGTGATTGTTATCTTTTTCTCCTTTCCCCATATTAATTTTTTTTTCTACCTCACTAGTAATTTTTCATCTTTTTCATCAATGTGATTGTTATCTTTTTCTCCTTTCTCCATATTAATTTTTTTTCTACCTCACTAGTAATTTTTCATCTTTTTCATCAATGTGATTGTTTTCTTTTTCTCCTTTCCCCATATTAATTTTTTTTTCTACCTCACTAGTAATTTTTCATCTTTTTCATCAATGTGATTATTTTCTTTTTCTCCTTTCCCCATATTAATTTTTTTTTTTCTACCTCACTAGTAATTTTTCATCTTTTTCATCAATGTGATTGTTTTCTTTTTCTCCTTTCCCCATATTAATTTTTTTTTTCTACCTCACTAGTTATTTTTCATCTTTTTCATCAATGTGATTGTTTTCTTTTTCTCCTTTCCCCATATTAATTTTTTTTTTCTACCTCACTAGTAATTTTTCATCTTTTTCATAGTGTTTAAACGATGTTACCCCACCTTTGCCGACGTTCACTTTGAAAAGTGTCCACCAAAGGTCTTTTTAATAGATTTTTTTATCCACCCCACCCCTTATTTAGGCCCCCCTTTATCTAATTGATGCTTTTTTATCATTGAATTAGAGCTAAAGATAAAAGGAAAATATTTTAGGAGTGTATTTTAGTGTCTGTTCCTTGTCGTTGCCACATGTTTTCTCTTAAATAATATATGTTTAAACTATAAAAAAGATATTTCAACAACTAAGAATAATGGCATTTCCACCAGTATTATTCAAATGTTATGTATATATATTTATATATATATATATGTGTGTGTGTGTGTGTGTGTGTGTGTGTGTGTGTGTGTGTGTGTGTGTGTGTGTGTGTGTGTGTGTGTGTGTGTGTAAAACAGATGTTATTTGCCAATGAAGTAAATAATGCTATCATAAAATTTGCAATGTTCAAAATAAATAAATAATTATAATTTCTAAGGCATATGCACCTCGCTGGCAGAACTCTTGATATTTTGTTTAAATATAATATTATTAAATATAATCAAATATATCTGCATGCCACATAAAATTTAGGAGTAGTCAGAGAAGGATATCATTGACCAGGGCGTTCTTTGATTCCAACCTAGTGATCTAAGCACATGGGTTGTAGTTTTCTTTGGTCCCCACTATCTTTCTGAATCACAAATGGCACCTTTCATAATTTTGGATTTCCAGCTGAATTTTCAATATCTCTATCTCTACTATTATATAAAAAAACTTTGTGTGTGTGAGTTCGTTCCCTATGGATTCGAAAACAGCTGGGACGATTTTTATGAAATTTCACACAAAGGTACTTTATGTACCTGGCAGTGTTCTTAGATAGGTTTTGTATCAGAATGTCCTCGATAAATATCGATAATTAAAAATCGAGATAATTTAATGAAAGGAGAAACAGACAATTTTTACCAAACTTAACGCCTTACACAGCCTAACATCACAAATGCATTTAAGAAGTTTTATTACGACACATAAAATCAACAGTAGATTCTGTGATATTACAGCGGGTATTTGAAATAAATGTTTTTGTTTAAAACACAATTGCATTATGCTACTTGATTTTTTCATTTTAAAGTCAAGCCATTATCACCACACAAGCAGTTAGGTCAGTCATATAAAATCAACTTTGATATGACAGGGGCACGTTCGAAATGAATGTTTCTGTTTAGAGCACAACTGAAGCATGATACTTGACTTTAGAATTTTAAACTTTAATGCAAGCCATTAAATATAAAAAATAATTGTATAAAATCAACAGCAGCTTCTCTACAGTTGAATGTAGAGTACAATATATAGTTGAATGTAGAGTACAATGTCACTGTGAGGAAGCATGTCTGCAACTAGAGCAGGCAATCAATCGATTTGATTGAAAAATGGTCGATTTCATCAATTAAATGACAATAAAAATGTCGGAGTGTGAAACATTTGTTGCATCACCATTCAATCCTGGGCAACATTGGGTCTTCTAGCTAGTACAATATATCGTAACATTTATCAAAAATACAGTATGTAACCTTACCAATGCATATGTATCACTCCGTTATGCTTTTAGCAGTTTAATGTATAAACATCTAAAAAATTAGTGTGCACACACAAATACATAGGAAATAAACAGGCCTTTCTACTATCTCTACCAGCAAGTTCCTTAAGTTTCTTTTTATATTCGTTTTTTATTTCTTCATTCTTTATTTTTTTAGAACTCGTTAATACAACCCTGGCCTGGATGCTCCCAAGCAGAATAGTAATTATTACTTTAAAAGACTCCATCAAATTAGCCCATAGAAGTCGACTCTAGCGAGACAAGATGGATTCTTAGGTGTGGGAAGGGTGAGAAGTTACTCAATCATTACCTAGAGCAATTCATCTCCCAGCAACTCGACCAACTGAATTTGCAGCGCTGACCAACCTTTCCTTATTTTTATAGGCTTTTATTTTATTTTATTTAAAAAAAAGCCTTTAATGGGTTTATTTCTGTCTTTTTGTGTGTGTGTGTGTGTGTGTGTGTGTGTGTGTGTGTGTATGTGTGTGTGTGGTTGCTTTTAGAATGTAACCATCTTTATTGTTCTGGAAACACCTGTTTAAAAATAAAAGGATAGATGTGGCCTATGGACATTAGCACTCTTAGCTTTAGTGACCACCAAGTAGAATTTCCTTGAGCAAAATAGGGAAATTATAACAGCCGAAAAACTAGTCAATTTAATCTATAGTTTGGTCAATCAAGATCAACTCAGGTGTAACTGTGAATGGCATACATGAACAGCCTTTAATTTACTTTCAATCAATGGAGCAAGCCTTGTGTGGAGGAGAAAAAAGCTGATAATTGCATTCTGTTCCTTTTTAGATTCCAGCATCCGTCAAGCTATTGCAATTACGTTATTTGGTGATTTATTTGGTGACTTATTTGGTGATTTAGCCAATAGAAAAGCTATACATTCTTGATCACTTCCGTTTTTGTTTTATTTGCAAAACAGTTATCTAAAAAGTTTCTCTCTATAATAGTCTCAAAATGTTAATGTTGATAATATTTGTACTTTTATTAGATAAATTAAATAATCAGTGTCCAATTTCAATGCTGACATAAATATGTCCAGAAAACATTGCTGCATCACATGTGAATGCAGAAAGAGCTTGAATGTCTACTGGAGATAACTTGAATATCTACTAGCTACTATCCTGGAGCGCCTAAGGTCTTTCTGTACAAAGGTTTGTTAGGGCAAACTACTGTAAGGATACTTTCAATTACAAGTACATACTGACTAAATATTCAAAATATCATCGTATTTGCAAACCAAATAAGATCCTCCTCGGCATGGTTAGTTGACAATATCTTACATGAAGAATAGTGCATCTTCTCTGAGTGGCGTTACCTATAGTTATCAATGAAGACAATTGAATTGGTAAATTTAAATCTCGTTTTGTTCATTTACTTGGCAAAAAACTTAGAAAAGTTATTATTCTATGTATTTTCTCAACTTATTGCCAAAATAGTATGACCTGACTCTCCATCTTTATATGAAAACAGCCTAGGAGAGGGTTA
The DNA here is from genome assembly GCF_053919585.1 of Euprymna scolopes. Taxonomy (NCBI): domain Eukaryota; kingdom Metazoa; phylum Mollusca; class Cephalopoda; order Sepiida; family Sepiolidae; genus Euprymna; species Euprymna scolopes. Next base: position 72,020,862 of record NC_136490.1, on the reverse strand, counting down.
ACTAAATTTAAACTGAACTTAGTGTTAATGCAATTCCTAAAATATATGATGAAAGTCAGAAAATAAGAATGAAATTGACTGCTTTAGTTTGGGATTCTCTTATTAGTGTTTAGTAATAAAATATATAAGCGTGAGATATAAAAAGGCAAAGAAAAATAAGAGGATGCTGAATATATAATTTTAATATATATATATATATATATGTGTGTGTGTGTGTGTGTGTGTGTGTGTGTGTGTGTGTGTGTGTGGATACACAATATTTTGAGCTGTCCCCTTTTCTATGCAAATGTAGAGATTGTCTGATTTTTCGACTGTAGAACACACAACATATACTTGTCCATGTAAGGAGCAATCAGGGTGTAGATGTAAGTCACACAATGCCAAGCGAATTGTGAAATGCAATATTTTAAATTAAAATAGAATATCCATTTAAATCATTCAATGCATGTTCACAAATTCACAATGAAGAAAAAAACAAGAAAAGAATGTAAAAATGTTGTAGTATAAGTTAAAAAAGGGATATAGTTCAGTAAACTATTGTTTTTATTCATAGAAAATATATTGCTTTCAAGTATAATTAATGAGAATATTAAAAAATGTTTTTTTTTTCTTCTTCGTTATTGTAGCAAAATTCGGAAATCGAAATATTGATTTTCAAGCATATCAATAGTATCTACTAAATTACCATGTCACAATAATGAAAATATCCAAAACTTACGAAAAACGAGAAAGTAGAAATAAAAATAGTTTTCAAGGAAATTAGAAATTTTAACTATTTCTCTTGTGCTTACGTTACATGTCATGTGACAAACCAACATAGCCAAAATCATATTTTCGTGTAATCATGAAAACCGAAAAAATTGTTACATGACAATTAAATAGATAACATTGCTTATTGTCGAAATTGACAAAAAAATGTAAGTAGTTATTATGTTTTTTTTAAAGTAAATATCAACATTTTGGCTGGCCGATATTGCTACAATAATAAAAAAGCCCCCTTTTTATCGGCCGACGTGTACAATAAACACCCCGTATATATTTCATTGGTATTGCAGAATTTGATCCGGATGCTCGAGATATTTTGTCAATCATGGTTTGGGCTCGAGAAAAATTATGAAAACTTATTGTAAATTTGCTGAATATATATATATATATATATATATATATATATTTATTTATTTATTTATTTCCCTCAAGAAAAGTTGCATTTTGTATTGTTTATTTACTTTTATTATTGCTTTTGCAATTTTTTTAATCAACAAAAGTTAGGCGAAAGTTTTTTTGAAAGAAACTTGGCAGTAAATGATTTTTTTTTGGCAAACAGAATTTTTTAATAAAAAAGATGAATGCTTTTTATGAAAACTGTAAATTGTTAGGTGAAAGTAAAGAAAAGTTGTTTATTTTTCAAGAGAATGTACAAATTATTTTTTTCATCAACAAATGCAAAAAAAAACAACAAAAAGTGTCGATTTAATGTTTCAACATTCGAACATTCGGCTGAATCTGATGATTGCCGGCCTAGCCTTAACCACAATTGATAGAAAATCCCAAGAATTGGGTCAAATTCTACAAGAGTACAATTCTTTTAAATTTCGTCTTTTTTTCAATTTTTTGAGTGGATTATCAGCGATTGAAAACTAACAAATTTAACCAAAATGCAAAAAATTCACTAATTAAAGATTTGTAAGGGGTGCTCAGTTTCTAATACAAAGTCATATTATATCAGCCCCTCTTTATTGGAAACATTCAAAGGAAACACGAAACCAAATTATTGTCAGTGTGTTTGGGAGAGGCTCTTTTTGTTTTTCGTTTTTTGTTCAATAGTTTCAGAAGATTATTATTGATTTGACACTCAGCTACCAGATGCTGCAATTTTTCTTTTAATGCAAAATATTCAATATGTAAAGATTTTTAAGTAGATATAGATGTTTGTGGTGGTTTCACGACGAAACTTGTTATAGCTTAGTGTATTAATGTTATTTTTTAAGTAAAAATAATATTTAGGTTTGGATATAAACTTATAAGCTCATTTCACTCTAAATAATTTACCCATATTGTAAACACATTCTGTTTACAATAAGTTAGACCGAAAGTTCCATTCAATGATGTCACGTGACTCGTGAATCACTGACGAGCTGTGAAATTTCCTCAAATAAATCAAATGGTCACATTGTTACAAAGAAAGTCACATATTTTATTACATAAAAATGAATTGTAATCTTATAATTAAAAAGAAATATATAAAAAAAACGCATAGGTACGGTGAAAATACTATACTAAAATGTTGCGGCAATCGGTTCAGTGGTTATTTAGATTATCGATTATGAACAAACATACATTTTAAATTATATATATATATATATATATATATATATATATATATATTTTATTTAGAGTAAAAATGAACACATGCAAATTATTTCTCCTTTTATGTATTTTTTATTTCGATTTCACAGCTTATAGAGACAACGTGGATTCAGTTTATCTGGTAAAATATCAGTAAAATAAAACGTCTATGTCAAGCAACAATAAAAGTTAGCATATATATCTATGTATATATATATATATATATATATATATATATATATATATATATATATATATATATATATATATATATATGTATATATATATACATATATATTACATATATATATATATATATATATATATATAATATTAATTTTATTATCTGGTTGGTGATCTCTCTTAGTTAAGGTATGTAAACTGTATTCTTTAACCGTTTTATTTAAACGGTATTTTTATTTTTCATGACTTTTATCAGTTTTTGGACTTGTTTGTCATTTCTTTATCTCGAAGTTGAGGAATCCTCACTATATTTGTGTTTAGTAAATTCAATTTTATTTACAACCATGTTACTCCTGTGACTTTTAAAACAAAATATCTTTTTAGTAAAACGTTTATATTGTTCATGGAATAATACATGTTGATCCAATAATGTAGCAGCATTAACGTATTAGGTTTTACACTTGTTGTACATGCTGACGTGCGTTTTACATGCATGAAAACGTGTTTCTATTAAATTATTAATTGAACTAATTCGTTATAAAACTATGCATAATATTATGGTAGTGGTGTTTGAATTAATTTTATAAAACTATATGTAATTAGCTTTCAAAAATGTCTCTATTTAGTAAAGGAAAAATTGCTAAGAATTATAAATGCTTCTAAGAGAAGCTACTCTTCGGTAAAAATATTTCTTATCTCACTTTATGTAATGAAATTGTTTAGCAAAAGCTATAATAATGAATTGCAAAAAATTCCAAGGCGTAGTTATTGAGAAAAATGTGGACAAACAAACGGATGAGCAGACGAACAGACGAACGGACGAACGGACAAGGGTGAATTTACATGTCCACCCTCCTTTTGTCGGGGACCAATGAAGGTTTTTTGTAGAAGTCAATGAATATTACTCATGGCATGATTACCCCTTTTAACATTTAAACCTAATCAGTAAATAAACAAATCTTTTCACTCTAAAATTTTCTTAACCAGAATAAGTATTTTCAGAAGGAAACTTATGCAAAATAAAATTCATTTGTACCAAAAACACAGTGGGATGAAGAATCGAAAAGATTACTTAATACGAATTGTTTGAATATTGATATTTTGAGATGGATTGCTATTTGGATCTCAATTTAGCAATTTCACAAGATAACTTTATATGTTATATGACTCTTTTGGGATCTCTTATTCTATTCAATAATTCCATTTTAACTTAAGTAAACAATTTCACAGAATATATAATATAAAAATACATCTGAAATTCTCTTCAATATTACTCCCCTTGAAATATTCTTGTGAGCTTGAAATATTCTTGTGAGTTTGAAATATTCTTGTGAGTTTACATTTTCCATTATTTCTGAAATGATCCAGTTTTTTAATGGCATAATATGTAAGGTGGATAGCATTTAAACAAGTTGAAGCTTCATATTACCAGTCTCATGACAAGTTAAAAGCTAGTTATACAATTATATTTAAGTTTTTTTGTTAGTCTACTATTCAATACAAATCTGCAAGAGATAAAGATTATAAAGGAAACGACTAAACAGCTTTTATTTAACCTGTGAACACTAATTCTCTACTGATTCTTGTATTTAATAGATTAAAGATCGATTCCAAGCTTCACTTTAGTGATCGCTATCATTTTTGTTTAATTACATATAGTTTTGAAGTCGTTTCATTAAATACCAATACACAGAAATATCCTTAACTATCATTCAATTTGTAGCATCCAAAAAGGTAAAAAAATTTCTTCTTAACGAATACATTAAACATGCATGTTTGCTGTTGTATAGAGCTCAAACCATTATCATTATTTAAAAGTTCTTGGGTATCTGAAGTAGAAAGAAATACATTTCATAAACAACTAATGCTTTTAAATGTTTGCTGATTATTACTGTTTATTTTAATTATTTGTTAAAGTTTTGCAAGGAACTGATTTGTATAATTTTTAAAACAGAAAACATTAATCAATGAAAAGTCTGACAGGATGACAGAGACCCCACACTTCTCTTCTGCTCCCATTCTGTAAAAAATGTCATTGTTTAACAAGAGAGTTACTTTACTTAATTTGAGATGATTGGACGAATACAACTATAAAAACAACAGCAAATATTAGTTGAAACAAAGGAAAAGTAAAGAATTAAAACAATTTGATTTAGTAAATTTTGAAGATTTATGTTTTCTACTTCTCCTACCATTCATAACCCTGACCTCCTAACAGGAAACCAAACCGAACAAAACAGAGCAAAAGAAAACCAAACATTGCAAAGGAAATAAAACGCATATGAAAATAACATGTGGTGACTTAATGTAATTGATTTCCGAATTAAATCAGAAATAAATTGACAGATTATCAATTTTAGTTGAGAAAATGAAATCTAATGAAAGAATATGTGGCATAGCTTGAAAAATCTAAAAGAGAAAATGAAATAAAAATGAAATGAGAATAAATTGGAAATGAAAAGTCAGAATGCAGTTATCAAGTACCTTAAGAGAAAGATTCAAGATTTTCTAAAAATTTACCTTCAATAAAAAATGAATGAATTTACTGATAAGTCAGTCGAGCAAACATCATTAACTAAAACACTGAAATGACTTCATGTATTCCTTTTGCTCTTAAAAATATTGATATTAAAGCCAATTAGTTTAAAAAATTGCTGCTAGAATGCATAATAAAATATCTATCAAGCTCCTGGTGCCTGCTTCACAAGCAGAACCATCTCTCTTTCATTTACGTTTGGCTTTGATCTGGTTCGTTTTACAGTATACCAACATCACCGAGTCATTTAATACTTATCATATTTGTTTTAACGTCCGTTGTACATGCTAGCATAGGCAGATTTTAGAAATTGACTCCCAGGCTGACCTATCTTAGGTCAGGCTTTCTTTCTTTTTTTACAAATCCGTTTTTATCACTTCCATGTTTTTCTTAACATTCTCATGTGCTGACCCTGCTACCTCAACTGGTCTACATCTACTAACCCAAGCACTCTCATATATTCTTTTAATGTGGGCAAGCCTACTAAGTCACCTGTTCTGCTCACATCTCCTTATACTGTCCAGATTTAATCCTAAGCTTTACGACTCACATTACACATCCATCATATTATTCTTATATCATTTTTATACTGTACAATTATGAGATGAAATCTTGGCAGAATTAGATTCACCTATGGTGCTACAGAACACCTTAAACCATAAACCATTAGAAACAGTTCGCCGTGTTTCTAATTTTTGTGGTATTAAAGTTTTGTAGCACAATAGAGAAAACTACCACAATCAAAGTTTCATTTCGCAGTGTATCCTCTAATCATCACGTGTCACCATTCAAAGTACATTAATCGCCTTTGTTGCATTATGTTTGTCGCAAATATCGTGAAAAACAGAAACAACTCACCAAAAAATATCGAAAAGAGTTGTACATGTTTTACTAACGGTACAAAGTCTCTAAGATTGAACCTAACCTTCCATAAAAAATACCCGAGCTTTTAGACAAGTAACTACTCCTGTTTCAATATGATTCTATTTCTTTGAATCAATGTAAATTCATATTCTCTCACAGGAATGTATAAAATTATTTGTGTTCAGTAAGGAAGTTTTGAGGTAATCAATCTACTGCATATATTTATATATAACTCATATATGAAATCGAGTGAGATTTGCCCCTGTACAGTTTACCAGAATAGCTTTCTAACCAAAGGTAAAAAATCTAACTGATGTAAAGCAAAAGTTGCTTCTTGTTCTAAAACAAATTTAATGTTCAATCACATTCATCAACCTTACTATTTGTTCCGGGTCAACATTTTCTTGTTCAGCATATAAACAAAGATAGGTGGCAGGAATTTTATCCTTTCATGACATATACGGCAGCATTTCTTTTCATTAAAATCTTGTCTGTGTCCAGTAAATGAGTTTTGAGGTAATCAATCTATTCCATGAATAAGAGGGAGAAAGTAGCAACCCTAGTTGAAGTTAGTATTCCAAATTATGGCGGCTTAAACATAGCTGAGGAGAAGATAAAGAAATACTAAAGTACGATATGAAAAGAAATTAGAATATTACCCCCTCCTCTCGATAAAGGGGTAGGTACTGAGTGTTAGTCTCACTATATTTCGCACTGTCTTGATCCAAAATTGACAGAGATTTCTGGCAAAGTTTGATCATGTGATTAGATAGTTGCTGTGAGTAATTCGCTCATAGAGTTAGACTGCTGCAGCTTAGAACTAAGAAAATTAGACGTCATGTCAAAGATAGCCAGAATGTACACTAAGTTAAGGAGATAGATCCGACTCGTCAAATTAAATGGAATATATACAGGGTGACCCCTTCCCCCCAAAAAAGCTAAATGGAGGCCATCTAGAACATATGCTGTAGAATGGAGAAAAAAAAGGTCAAAGACCCTAGTGTTTTGATGTGATGTCTTGAATATAATAAACTAGTTATGACCAAAGTTTCATTTCATTCGGACAAAACACTAAGAAACGGGGCCTAATTAGAGTTGGAGCCCGTTTTTGGAGGGTCACCCTGTAGTTTAATTCTTTGTTTTTCCTTCTTTTATTTATGAATAGGTTCCAGCTACTGACTAAGATAACTGTTAATTTTGGATCGAGAGATAGAGCGACATATAGTGGGACTAACACCCAGGATTCTCCCATCGAGGGCGAGGGAAGTTAATATACAACAGACAAACCAAACCAAATTAGTGTTAGATGACTGTAAAGATTACATTCTTAGATACACGCACACCTAACATTCTTGTGTGTCATTTATGCCATCAAATATGGTAATTCTATTGATTAACCATTTCTTAGAAATGTCTAATTCTCTTAAGAACTTAATTCTCTTGATTGGTATATAAAGAGATTGAACTTTGTGTTTTTAGCCCGGCTCTCATTGTGCCATGAACAACTTTTTATATCTTTATAAAAAATAAAACAATTTAGATTAATTTTTTTTTTCATTTTTTTTTTCATTCATGCACATTCCTTTGTTAATTAAATCTCCAAAATGACAGAAATATTTCGTTCGAGATTCTAAATTAATTGCAAATCTTAATCCTAATGCCATGTCCCAGAGAAAATTTGATCTTCGATTGCTAATTCTAGTATTGCATGTTTTTGGCCAGCTCATATACAAAGCACTGCATATAAATTTTCATTAAATACAATAACATTTTCCGTTGATTTTTCCACAGAGAATTTCAATTTATAGAAATCACCATTCATTAATAGTGAAAAAAAGACATGAAAACATGGGAATTTATTAATTATCTTTAAAAATCTTGTTAATATTCAGTAGGGAAGTTTTGGGGTAATACTACGCATAATACACGCACGCACACACACACACACACACACACACATATATATATATATATATATATATATATATATATATATATATATATAGATAGATAGATAGATAGATAGATAGATAAAAGCGAGTGATATTTTTCCCTGTATAGTTTTCTAACCAACAATAACAATCTATTAACTTAGATGAAGCAAATGTTGGTTCTTGTTCTAAAACAAATGCAATGTTCAATCACATTCATCATTGTTTGTGTTCAGTAAGTGAGTTTTTAGGTAATCAACCTGTTGCACACTAATGTATAGATGAGAGGAAAAAAGTAACAACTCTAGTTGAAGTCAGTGAATGATGCTAAACAGAGCTTAAGGGGGCAAGTTAACGATATGCCAAGATAAGGCAAGTAAAGAAACTGAAATCTTAGGAAAGTCTCCATCATTTCGATAAACATAGGAGCAACTGGTTCATAAAAAGAATGTCAAAACTACTTGCGTGATGAGTATGGCTAGGACAACAGCATATTCTTTCCATTGTGTTGACTCTTGAGTGTATATTAATTGATATTTTATATACTTTTATATAGGGCGATGTGGTTCTCGGTTGATTTGTGTCTAACTGTGTCGGATATATACTCGAGAGTCAAAACAATGATAAGAATATTCTGTTGTCATAGCCCTACTGATGAGTCAAGTCCAAGAGATACAAAAAGTTGCCTGTTAAAATCCTAAAAAGATCTTTCGATTGGAGTCTCTGAAATAATAGGTGAATGTCTGGCATCCGTAGGATGTCCCATCTCCAGCAAAAACAAAAAGATAAGAAAATTGAAAAAAACAATTCTTTAAGTTACAATTCATTTCATAATCACAAACATTTCTGTTGTTTTATATTCACTAAAAACAATCATCAATTGCGTAATGATTTAATGTTTATTAATAAAATTAGAATTAAATCACAACATGAACTGGATGTAATTATTGTCTCTTATGGCATGAAACTCACTGTACTGTTGAAACCCACTGTAATGTTGAAACTCACTTTAATGTTGAAACTCACTTTAATGTTGAAACTCACTTTAATGTTGAAACCCAGTTTAATGTTGGGATCTTTGCATGCATGAATTCTGATTCAGATTTTGTTAAACGAATTTCTCTCCAATATATTCAAATAGATTTCATGATTGATATTTGTCAAATTCAAGAACGTTGGTATATGTTCATTTCTTTATTAATACAATAAGATTTGAACACTTCTTAGACAATATTGTATATCTTGCGCTGTGGACATTTTGCCTTGAGGCATTATTACTATATCTTCTAAAGCACTTAAAGCTTGTGCTGATTTCAGTGGAAAGTATAGTGAATGCAACTTCATTAACACCAATTACAATATCTTGTTAATTAACTAATAACAATGTCTTTAATTGCCCTCAAGGATCATTGATTTTACATTCATCATCTGATGTATTCAAGTGTAAACAACATATCAAGACAGCACTTTCATTTCAGTAGCAATGTTCCTCTTGCCTATGACAAGTTCACTTCATTTGTTTTCATTATTACTATTAGCCAATCATCAAATAGAGAATATTACCTCGAAGGCCATGCTCATATTACAAGCAAATATGCGCCATTGCTAAGTGCTGGTCATTACACTAATGACCTTGGCTTCAGGTGTTCCTAAATTTTTATGAATAAATCTTCCATGAACCTCTCCCTAATTAAATTGTTCCTCTGGATACAGGGTCATCTGCCATAGCCTTCTATATATATATATATATATATATATATATATATATATATATATATATATATATATATATATATATATATATATATATTATATATGTATATATATATATATATATATATATATATATATATATATATATATATATATATATATATATATATTAGTTGTAACTACTTAGCATTACCAGGGATGCAGTGAAGTCATGTTAATTTAAAATCATTATTTTTATGTCCTTTTTAAAACTTATGCAGAAAAAGAAATCAAATTTTAATTGAATATATATTCTTCAATAACAAATATGATGTATTCTCTTGGTTAAATAGGATTTTTTTTGTGAATAATTTAATGTTTCATAATATTTTCTGGGATGGACAAGACAATTGTTGAAGTAAGCTAAATCTAAGTACAATACATGAAATAGGCTAGTTAGAAAAACAGTTTTATTTGTTAACTGAGAAAAAATTGTATATATATATATATATATGTGTGTGTACGTGTATATATATATATATATATATATATATATATATATGTATGTATGTATAATATATATATGCATGTATATATATGTATAATAAAAGGCATAATCACCTTGACACACCAGTTCTCATCAGATCACCAAAGTTAGGCAACGTCTAAATTGGTTCGTACCAGATCGTGACCATTTGGGAATTCTATGTGCTGTATGTGCTCTCTGCTTATCTCGCCATTTTTCAGTCATCCTGTACGTACACTTCATTTGCCACCGATATTTAACAATATCGACTCAGGAGAGGTGTGGTTGGAGATTGTACACTTACTGCAGGCACCCCTTTGTGGATATCCATAGTTTGTCAAAGACTGAAGGAGCCTATGATATATGTATGTGTGTATATAGGTATATATATATATATATATATATATATATATATATATATATATATATATATATATATATATATATATATATATATATAACTAATACATTTACTGGCATAAAATTAATATACGAAAGTATATATTTATGTGTAAACTTTAAGTATTTACTTCAAAAGTGCTCAATACGTAGCGGACATTCGCTGATAGTCGAATGGAAAATAATAAGACAAGCTACCACGTGTAGGCATCTAGACGACCCATGTAGATTATGCCTTCATGAAAAACTTGCTATCCTGTACTTTAAAGAACCCCAACATTTATTAAACTGTAGAAGAGAAATAGCAAATAACTGTGTTCACAAAATAAAATTTGGATAGCGATACAAAATAGTTTTAAAACTAACAAAAACAATAGAAAATAAACAAATAAATAAATTAAATATACATGAATATACATAAACGATCACACATATATGTATGTATATATATATGTATATATATGTGCATATATGTATGTACACATATATATATTTATATATAGACTAACAACAAAAAACAAAAAAAACAAAAAAACATTAACCTAGTTTTAAAACAGATCCTTTGTCCGATAAAATGCATGCCCATTGGCTGATAGGAAGGGGCGCGGTGGATACTAGAAAGCTGATTGGCCAACTAAAATCCTCAATAGAAAAGGACCATATAAAAACGATAAACAACCACAGAATTCGCGCATAAGCCTGAGGAATCCTAGAGTGGATGAAACGCTGAATATTCAGTGTAGCTTAATCGCCATATATATGTTATAAATTACTATATATATATATATATATATATATATATATATATATATATAATATTTGAAGAGGGTTAAAGAAGTATAGAAGTTTTCTTTAAATGTGGACCAATCAAGATGTGTACAGTGAAGTTTAACTATAATAATAGCCATACTTCGCATAAGGCTTCGAAATACCTAAGGATAAAGAGCATATAAGACCTTCTAGGTCTTTTCCTCATCAACAATTAAATCTATGTATACCAATATATGACTTTGTCTTGTCTATAATGCTACAAGTATTTTCAACCCACATAGGTCCTCTTCAGGTACTGTAGTAGAATGGATTTCATTTATGAATTGACTGATGCGCCTATAAACATTTGAGTATGTCGTCCCCACCTCTAAACCTTGTCAGGTGGTTGATGTTTGGGTGTTTGGCTCGAAAAAACAATGCTTTGCACATCAATGAAAACTATTAACTATGATTTATTATTTATTATAAAAAAGTAAAACCTAAAACTCACTAATAAAAAATAACCCAAGGTTTGGAAAAAAAAAACGAGTAATGCCATATATGCGTTTAAATGCCTATAAAGTGCATGTGTCTATAAAGAAAGCACAAAATCAAAATATCATATTCAAGTGTATTTTACGACCTGCTAGTATATACAGTGCCGCAAAAAGAAAGTTTGCACTTGTCATATTTTCAAAAACGGCAAATATAAGCTAAATTTAATGTAACTGTTTAAAAAACCTATACCTCATTTGATTCGCCTTTTATTCCTCTATAATTTTACCTGTTCATATTTGACTTTTAATTGAAATATTCTAGTGTTTAAGTCAATTTAAAAAAATAACTTCAAATTGAAGAGGCAAAAAGAAAGTCTGTGGTAACAAATTCGCTTAAAACCAGCTTAAATTATCGCCCCTAAATCAGTTTAAAATATCCACCAACAGGCAACAAAGCATCTCTAATCGTAATTGCTGTTATCCCAGGTTATATAACATTTAGTCCATATGCCACAACTTTCTCTTAGTGATCGTTAGGAACTCATTAATCTCCACCTTTCTGGTTTATCCAATCAAGAAATCGGACGCAGGTTGAAATGTGATGAGAAAACGTACAAAGGACTGTGCAAAAGCACCAAAAACACCGGCAGTGTTCGTGATGCCTCTAAATCTTGTCGTACTAGAGTTACTTCTAAAAGGGAAGACAATGTTATCAAGATCTGCAGCTCAAGAAACAGATTTGAAATGGCTCCCCAAATCCAACAACAGTGCAATCTTGTTAAAAAGTGCTGTCTTTCTACTGGCAATAATAGATTAAATGAATTTAATTTGTGAGGAGATGTTGCAAAACACAAACCAATGATTTCTGTAAAGAACAGAAAGCGCCAGCTGGAGTTCGTTAGATGCAATGAAGATTATGACTCTTCATATTGGTCTAAAGTACTTTTTAGCGACGAAAGCAAGTTGAATATGCTAGGCAGTGATGGTAGGCAGTATGTCTGTTGGAGGAAAGACGAAGAATTATATCCTAGGTGCTCAATTTCAATGCTGGAAGGTGGTAGAGGTTCAGTTTTGGTGTAGGGCATTATTAGTACCAATAGTCCTGGGTTGCTTGCAAGGTCAAATTAATTCGACCAAGTAGATTAATATGTTGACTGAGCATTTACTACCCTACTTTGGTTAGAATTTGAATGATAATCCCATCTTAATGCAGGATAATGCTCCCATTCACACATCTAGCAGTGTCAAGAGGTTCCTGGAAGAGCATGATATTCCGTGTTTGGATTGGCCTGCACAATGTGCAGACCTCAATCCTATAAAAAACGTATGGTGTTATATCAAGCGACAACTACGCACTGATAAAATTTCAAATTTGGAAGAACTTTGGACAAAAATGAAAGAAAAGTGGGATGCCCTTTTCCCGAAGTATTGCTGCAGTCTAATTCAAGGAATTCCCAAAAGATTGCAGGTTGTCAAATTGCAGAAGGGCTATCCTACTAAATATTAACTCGTTCATTGTGTTCCTGTTGTATTTTTGTTGTATTAATGTCCTAAAGTTACATTTAAATAATAATTTTCTGTTGTGCTGACTTTCTTTTTGCCGGCTCAATTTGAAGTTATTTTTTTAAAATTGACGTGAACACTAAAATATTTCAATTAAAAGTCAAATATAGACAGGTAAAATTACAGAAGAATAAAAGGCCAATCAAATGAGGTATAGTTTGTTTAAACAGTTACATTAAATTTAAATAAAATTTGCAGTTTTTGAAAAAATTACAAGTGTGGCCTTTCTTTTTGACGCCTGTGTTTATCACTATTTCCCACCAGCTCACATACCACCTCACTTCTCTTCTACAAGTGCAATTTATTAACACGTAACTGCCTACCTATGCTCAATGCATTGCTCATTCGAACTGGGTTTTGGGATGGGAGTAGCATACTCAAATGAGTATAGGCACATCATCTGATCAGTAAATTCAACAATGAACATCCACTAAATCACAGTACTTGGAACTGACCCATGTGGGTTGAAAACGTTAGTACGTTTGTTGAATTTCTCAACTCTCTTGCCGAAAACGCAAGAAAGTTAGCTTGCCATATTGAAAATATAGAAAAAAAAAGAATATGTAGAACGTAGTGCTGATCTTCAACCATACCAGTATAAATATATACATATATATACATACATATAAAGAGAGGGAGGGAGAGGGAGGTAGATTAATAGATGAGAATTGATGAAGAAGTTCTTGTTTAGTATTTATCCATAACTGTTTGGTTTACTAAATATGAGTAACCTATGCTTACATTCAAAGTGTTTTGACCAGAAGAAATAGAATTAAATAGAAAACGGCTTTTAATACATTGAATAATACAATATTTTTTTAAAAATATTTATATATTTAAAATGTAACACACAAAGTGTATAGGTTTCAAATTATTCATAATACGACTATTGTCTACTATCAATAATGAAAGAAATAAAATGTACTTAGCTTTAATAATCCTCATTCTTAATTAATTATGCACAAATATAACCTTCTGCAAAAATTCACACACACACACACACACACACACACACACACACACACACACACACACACACACACACACACACACACACACACACACACACATATATATATATATATATATATATATATATATATATATATATATATATATATTACCCTAATTAGATGTATAGTGTCTTTCTCTATAGGTGTTGTAGTCCGAAGGATGAACACTTAATATTGTGAGAGAGGGTTTAGCCACTCTTAACTCCAAACTGAAATTTGTAATGAAAGAGAAAACATCTGATATATTTAAATGCAAAAATCAATAAATTTGAACAAAACATGTTTTTGCGTACTTCTGCACCGTTGATTAAAGGAGTTTTTATATTATATATGTAGCTTTTGTTTATAAAAGTATTCCGGTCATTCGAATAAGGGATAATGTCGTTTTACTTTATATAAATGATAATACACTTTTGTTATTTATTAATGCAGCTCACAACATATTGTAAGCAATTCATTGAATATAAATATATTTTATACAAATAAGAATTTTTTATGTCATGTATATGTTAATACAGCAATAGATGATTAAATGCAATTGACCAATTAACAACTAGTATGCGATTCAAATTTACAACTGATCCTATTTTTATGCATACTATGCTAGTGTTGCCTAACGAGGGTTGTTATTTAAAAGAAAAAGTTTGATTTACACCTTAAGGTGAGCAAATTATAAATTTTGTGTTTTCACTTATAGATGCATGTATAAATCATTATGCATCTCTCGGGAATCCATGTGTTTGCTAACAAAACCACTCAGATGCCGACGTTTATTTAGAAAAATGATTTATTAAAAAAATAAACATAGTTATAGATCCAAATTTAAAAAGACAAATTATTTTTATGTCGTTGTGAGAAAGAAAAAGACAAACAGATAGATAGACAGATAGTTTATCTGAATACTTCTAACTACATTGACGACTGTGCTCTGCATATGTCTTCTCTACATGATGTGTTGCCAGACAAGATATAGAAATTACATAGTTTCATTGACTTAAGTTTTGTGATCACCTCTGACCTTTAAGATGCCACTCAAGCTTTTTCATTTAAACACGGCCATATTATGTAATACCTGTGCTATCATAAACATATTTTTATACTTGATTACAATTTCATTGCCTTTTTTCTGCAATAGTTACATTCTGAAATAGCTATATATTTACAACTGTTAAAATCAGAGAAACTTAGGTGAAAGTCAATATTTTGATTTATACGGAAGGTAAATTCAGTTCAATTAGAGGCCTGATATGACACAGTACACACATCACACCATTGTACTGTTCATGTATAACAATTCTCTTGAAAATAGTAATCTATATCAAGTAAGTTATCTTTAGGTATTTTTTCAGGAATAAAGATATTTCTTAAACTATAGAAATCTTTGTAAATGTTTATAGAACACAGTCACATGGTTGTGATTGACAAAAAGATAGTGATTTCTGTAGGTAAAATACTGTACAAAATGTAGTATTATAACCTCATAATTTACAGATATTAATCAGTGTGTAAAGTAAAGGATAAAAAGGAGAAAGCTATTCATTAAAATTCAGATACCTCCAATTTTAATAAAATTTTGACAATAGGTATAAATGTGAATAAATATTCCCCACATTTCAGTTTGAAGTATTATCATGGGCATAATATAATCACCTCTCGCGTGAAAAGTCAAACTTTTAAAATTTCAATAAATTTGTCCATTAGACAACAATTAAGAATGATTTCCTTGTTTCCTTCTTAAGACACGTTAATCTTAGACCTTAAATTTTAAACACATTCTAGAACAAAAATCATGTGATAGATTTTGATCTAAATTGGAATGATGATTCTAGACATAGTTGTAGTAGTATTATATCTGGATTTTACTCTTCATAGGGGACACAAAAGTGGTATTCTATTTGGGAATTATTTTTCCAATTCTGTGATACATATTCTTTCAGTAATTTATAAATATTAATTCATTTATTAAAGCTAATAATGTGTTATATCCTCCATTTTAATGTAGATACCAACATCAATAGATATATTAAATAAATTATCATTATTAAATATAAATATTTTAGAAATTATATAAAGTTGTTTTTCTCGATAATATGAATAAATTATTGAAATTGTAACATTTTTTTATTTCATTGCCAATTTTAAAATATTTCGATTTTACATTTTTTTAACAATTTCATTATTTTTCTGTGATTTGATAAAATAGTAAATGATTAACAACATATGTAACAATTGAAAAATCAGTCAACAAGATTTTTTTATATTTTAATTTCATTTCTATCAAATTGTATGAGAGAAAAACTTAACAATAAATATAAAAAAAGGTTTATTATTTTCTTAATATCATTTTTATGGGCTGTTCTATTGGCCTCAGAAATTGGTTCAAGTAATCTGATTACAAAATCAGTAGACTTTACAAAATGGTTTCTGGTGGAAAATTAGTGTCAAATTCATATTGCCAAAGAATTAAGAAAAAAAAAGGTTGTTTTTTGTGCCTTTGGCATTATTCTTATTTTATTGAATAAATCAAATAGTAAACTGTTTAAATTAGATATAAGCCAATCATATGTAGATCCATTGTCAGAAAAGGAAATATTCATCCTTTTACAGAGAATAGTGTCAATATACTGTACAATGCAATTAAAGTAATTGCATCAGTTATTATCTTGAAATACGTCTCTGGAACAGTCGATCCTTTGCCATCTGTGACAAAGAGTTGAAAGCAAAATTGAACTTAAACTGAACGTAAGAATGCCACTTCGGCTAAACATCACCTTTATTAATGCATCCAAAGGGAAAAACCAAGGAAAATCTATGTCTGTAGAAAAATCAGAGGGAGCTAAGGTAATTTTTAGTCCTTCCCTGTAATATGATAACACTGGGTACTCAAGAGAATATCGATCTTGTAAAGAGTTTGTAACTAACCTTATCAATGTAAAAAATGTAGGGTTACATGTATCAATTCTTTATCACTCACTTTATTTGATGTTATAATGTTTCCTCACACTCTTCAATGTGCTGTGTTGGGTCACAAACCTGCATCCATTTTCCTATTAAAAGTTAATGCCAAAGACACATTTTGCTGTTTAGTCTCTGAATTCACTCTGACGTCTTTTTAATTTATTAAGTATTCAATAGTTTTTGTTTTTGCATCAATTCAATTGACTAACACGTCTAGAAATCACTTTTGTCTATTTTTCATATCTCACATTGTGTTCGCATTCCATCAAGACATTTGCCCTCAAATTAAAAAATTTGACCTTGCACACTTTTCGTTACAATTACTATCACACCCTTCTACTCAATCCCCCACTAAGTTACATAATGTACTGTACAACAGACAAAGCAAAGTCACAGTTTTCTCAATATTTTAAGTTAGCAACTTCTCAGGTATATCCTACATTTGGCAGAAAATATTATATAATTAAAGTAATAAGTATTGATCTCAAACAAAAATACTTGTTTAAAATTAAGAAAACTACATCCTCTTTAGATGAGGAAGTGAGTTTTTGTAAGCATTTATTATGTGTGCATGGCATTAGAACTTTCTATTCTGTTCCATCAACTCAATTTCATGTTCTTTTTCTACTTCACTGCTGATTCCAAATAGGAATTAGGGTTGAGACCTGTCTTCTTCTCACCATGACAAACAACTCGCAACTTCTAATCCGATCTTTCCATCTTCCGTAAAACTACAAAATACATTTGCTGCTTGAACTATTTTTCTAACAAATACTGAAACATTCATCAATCCATTTGCCCTCAAAGTTATTGAATAGATTTACTACATTTACCTTTCAGCCGAAGTAATTATCTTTGGTGATTTTAATGTGCCTTGCTCTCCTTCATCCTTTCTAATGGACGACCCATTCCTTGTTTCTTTACTTCTGCTGAAGAGTCAGGATTCAGAACAGCAACCTCTGCTTGTAATCCGTTTTCTAACTCATTTGAAAAAGCTTAACCAACACACCCGAATTATTTTAATATTTATCTTTGGATTCTATGTGCAACCAGGCAGAAAAATGCTCTAAGCTTCCAATCGCTAAGAGTAAACATTACTGTACATGCTAAGCTGACAATTTTAAAGCAGAGAGAAAAAGAAATGACACATCACGAGTGTAATGTATGCATATAAAAGCATTATTAGTAAATGTAGGAGGAAGGTTCCAAAAGTAATGCCTTCTATTTTTTTATTCTGCCAGATTGGATTAGAGGGCATTAAAAATTACATTGTTATGTTAGCTGAACTTATGCATTCATAATCTAAAAGTTTTATCTCTTTGTTGCAGATATTGACAGTGTGAGTCTCTAAGAAAACAACCCCTGTCATGGACGTGCATCGAAGCAGAGATGCATCATTGAATTTTTCCATGCAGAAAAAATTGAAATAAACAACATTTGCTGGTGTCTTACAAAGCTGATGCAGTTGATACCATCACAGTTAGGAGATGGGTTCGTCGATTTCAGAGTTGCAACAGAAATGTAAGTGACAAAGCACGCTCTGGACATTTATGACCAGGGGTAGTGTTTATCGTTGGCAAAAGTGCATTGATAATGATGGTGACTATGCAGAAAAATAAATTCTAGAGCACGACGGTCGAAACATGCACAAAAGTCGGACATGAACAATGGCAACTAAATGATTTCAGGAAATTCGATAGCTTCAAGAATATTTTATCGATAAGTTTTGAAGATTCGATTGCGGATGTTGGATATTTTAGCAGAAGGGATGAACAGTTCATTCCAAGATAATAATTATTATGCAAAGTATATGCTGGGGGTTGTAATATGATAATGGTTGTGACACCTCAAGGGAAAAGTTAGATTTCAAAAAGGTAAATGACAGAATAACAGAGGTGAGTGTCAGCCATCTATATAAATATGAAGAGTGATATGTCATTTCGATATCTCTATTTTACCCTAACCTCATTAAGAATATATATTAGTATATAGCATGAAAAAGATATGTAGGATGAAGAGCAATAGTACGAATAGTACAAATAGTACGAATAGATGAAATTTCAAATCCAAACATGAAAGGCATTAAAACATCTATTTTCTCCCATTATATAATACTGGTCTTGTTGTGTCATTATTGTTGTTTTTATTATTCCTAAGAATCATTAAACAGATGTAAGCATATTCAATTCTATCACTACATATCTTACAAAATCTAAGGGGTTTTAATTACTTTTCCAATTTAAGACCAGCTTGTAATAGTTCTGTGTGAATTCTTCCACCATCTTTTATTAGTATGTTATTTTGTTGTATTTCCCACAATTAGTAATTAGATTTAGAGTCTTTGAGGCCGAGTTTCAAATTATCTTATAAAAATCATTACAATTCCAACATTATATCTACGATTATATGATCAGAAACACTATAGATAACAGTTACCTGTTTTGTCTGATGCAAGGCTGTAAGTCTGGATTAATCAATGATCACTTACTTAGGACATCAAGAGACCTATGTAAGTTAGAGTAAGAGACAAAAGATACTGAAATGTATTAGAAAAGGGGACTTTACAGAAAATTTAACTTCTATACATAGAAATTTTGCATTCTCAAATGATAATTCATCTAATTACTAACCAAGATCAATGTCGCCTCTCTTGGATGATCCAATGAGAACTCATGTTTCGACATTATATAGCTTTAAGCAGTATTGGCACTACTACTACTACTACTACTACTACTACTACTACTACTACTAATAATAATAATAATAATAATAATAATAATAATAATAATAATCTTGTAATTTCTTATGTGTAAATCCCAAACTACGATGGGTTTGCAAGAATGAACTCACTACAATCATAGACTTAGTCCCGGTCAAGCTCGTTTCACTGATATCTTTGTGCACGATGTCGCCCTTAACTCATTATCAACCTTCCTCTCAGTCGTTTTTCAGCGACTTTCAAATGCAAAGGCGAACTTTGTAACGGTGTTGTTAGCACTCATCACATTTCATAAACTATATGATCCACCATTCCCTCATTCGATGCAATGCTGTAGCGGTTTCGGATGTCCTCATTGTAAACGTGATCGAGCAGTATAATAATAATAATAATAATAATAATAATAATAATAATAATAATAATAATAATAATGTGACATGTTAATGAGAACCTTTAGTTTAAAATTCTGTAAAGACTAATAATACTTTTAAAAACTGTTATTATTAAAAATAAATCACTATTTTAGAAAATCAATCAGTTTTTAATAATTTTTTTCTATAACTAACTGTAAAGACAATATGTAAGACATGTTAGATATCAGATTGTACAGATAGAATACATTATTGTTAAGCAAGGGAAAAATCCACAGGTTATTTTTTAGAGACAGAGAAAAAATGCATGAAATAAAAAACTGTAGTTTCATTGACCTTGAAACCAGTTTCTCCCCAAAGGAGGATAATTCTGGTCCAAATACATGCATTATTCTGTCAAATATGAAAATGTATATGCGGCATATGTAAATAGTTGGATAGAGTTAACAATAAGAATTCATTTATAGACTTAGTATTGCAAAATTATGAGATTGAGTAGGAAGTACAAGATTTTGAGAGGATTTTAATGCCTTAAAGGAATTTTAATGTCTACATAGCAACTCTTATGGGTATTCAATGCTGTAACGCGATATCTATAGTACACAATTTGTGAAGCAATTATTCCCAACTGACTATGGCAAAGATTCTCAGATGACTATCATAGTCCACCAAGTTAACTATTGAAAACAATGCTCTCTTAACAGTGTAAACAATTCATTTAACAGAAAACATTTGACCTTATTTGGAAAGAGTAATTGTTGTGTATCTTAGCGAATTTGAAAGTATGTAGTCCTCAGTGTATACTCTGCCAGAGCTGATGGTATATGGAGCATATTTATAGCTATTGTTGCATTTGATTATTAAATAAACTTCGTTTACTTCTTACTATTTGTTCCATTCAAACATTCATAAACAGCGGTAGGAATGGAAGTGAAAAGTACCTATAAAACCAAAAACACTGAATACGCCTGCTTAAAATATTTTAAAGTCAGTATTTAAAGTTCTCATGACAGTCTTTTGTTTTTGCATGTAAGTTTCTTATCTTTGAGTATCATCTTCTACTGAGAGCCGCCTTAAATTCCTTTCAATTTTGCCAAATATAGTCACTTTGTTTTGACTATGTGTATGATAAGGCATATTTCATCCTTAAAATTAAGCAGGGGGGGAGCGATGAAGTAAATTATGTAACTTAAAAAATTATAAGTTTTTAAATTAACTTTACATTAACATTCATTAATTATTAAATATTAAAATTGTAATTAAGCTCATATAATTCTTTATTTTTGTGTGGATTTTATTCAATCAGTTGTACTGATATTTTGGTTAAAACCTAAACGTTTCACTTTCATTGTCCATCCCTAGATATATCTATTAAACAATTCTTCTAGCATAACTAAAAATAATATGCTTTGTTACTTTATATTATTGTTATTGTTGTGTTACCCACCTTACGGATAACAACAAACTCTTCTGTTTACTGTAAAGACCGGGAGAATGTATAAATAGTCCTTTTATTTTGCTAATTTACATAATGTTTTCAGAGTGTACTACAAACAAGGTATAAAAAGTAGCTGAAAATAAAATCACTCTTTCACTAAATGCTCATAGCGATATCAAAACCTATTAGAGAATGGTTGAAACCACACAATGAGAAAGGAAGCTAGTGATAGAAGTTTAGCAAGAGTTGGGTCACTTGGTGAGTTAATTGCAAGTTATAGTTAATTAGACTAAGTTAAGAGCATCTTTTTCAAACATAACTGAATCCAAAAAGAAAGGGATATTTGAGCATGCATTTTATCTGATTAGAATATATGGAAAATAGCTGCAGGGAAACAAACGTTGCTTAACTCACCTTTAATATAGATAGATTCTTCTGTAAAAGAAAATTTTCGTGAATCCTTCCGTTTGTTTATCAATTCATTTAATCTTAATTAACTTCTTTCGTTCTCTGCTTCTTTCTGTTTTTCCCCCCTCTCTCCCATTCCTGTGAACCATTATCTCCCTGACTAACTCCAAAAAATTGTAATCCTTTTTGCCTTGACAACATTTGGATTAAAGGAATAAAATTCAAATGTTTAATCCCACAAATCGTAATAACAAAACAAAAACATATCTCATTATGGTAAATACATTGTTTAATTTCTGTCACCTCACAATGGTCAAAAGATAGGACTGTAGTGTTGTTTCATTTCGATAGTTAAATAGTTCAAGTCTCTCTACTATCTCTATTTATATAACTAGAATTATGAACTACGAGTTCAAATTCTAGTATATATTAAATATTAAATTGTTTTCATTTCTAAAACAAAATAAATTATTTTGAACTATTAAAATAATTTGCAACACTATTGATAATTCGTATTATTTGGATTCATCGGACTACATCTTGAGTGTGATTTTCACAACGTTTTCAGTCGATGTAACCTTCAGGTGTATCTTATCGAACTCGGGAATTTTTCTATTGCACTCAGGAATTTGGATGGAATTTCGATCGGAACCCTTTATTTACTTCATGGGGGTAGCATGCTCTTGTTCCATCAGCTGAATAGTCTGCAACAACCCGGGGCACAGTGGTTAGAGTACTTAGAAAAATCAATTGTGAGTGATATTCTCCTGAAGGTTGAATAAATTGTTAAAAAAAAGGTTCAAGTATGTGCTTTAATTGATAGTAATTCAAAGATATATTCCTTTTTAATTAAATGACAAAAGTATAGGAGGTTGAGGGAGGAGTGGTACATACGACCACCCAACGTTAATTTTATTTTTTATTAATCATTTTCTTTTTCAATATAGAGAATTTTTTTTCAATAAATGTATTATTTAATATTGGCGCAAATATCCTTTGTTTAACACACACACACACACACGCGCGCGCGCACGCACACACACACACACATATATATTATAACTATTATTATATGTTATTATATAATAATATTCTGAATACAAAATATATGCATATGTATTCAAAAGTTAATGCTTGTATATTTGCATGTTATAGGATTCGATATCTTAACGTTTAGAACATATAAATAACTTTCAATAACGGTGAATTTTTCAAGAAATCTTAGGACACCAGTGAAATTTTCCTTCGGTTCCATTTGGACTCTCTAGGGAAAATTGTTGGTTACGTGCATAAAATAACTGAAATATATTACATCGTGAAGAAACCAAATTCATTTTATCAAACAGATATTTTCATAACCCTAAAATAAAATTAAATAGAGAATATCTGAGTGAAGAATTTGCAAAATAAAAAGAAAAGGTTTATAAATTTAGGTAATCATTTTATTTGTATTTTGGAGATTTAAAATAATTTGCCCTTTTTTTTAAAACAACACAATTTGGATTCGTTTCAATTCATTTCACAGTTGTCAGTAAGAAACGTAGTTTTTTAGTAACATATTTTTTTTATTGTACTCATATTGCATATGTTATTTTTATGTAGGATTCTTTAATTACAGCACTGTGCTGACAATTTTTTTTTATTTAATCTCATATTATAAACGTTCTAAACTTTTATTTCGATGCAAAATTGTAAACGCCGTTTGAAATTATTTGTCCTAAAAATCCTTAAGCAATATATCTTCACAAACACAAGGCAAGATGAATAATGCTTACACACACACATACATACATACATACATACATACATATATATATATATATATATATATATATATATATATATATATATATATATATATATATATAGAGAGAGAGAGAGAGAGAGAGAGATAGATAGATAGATAGATAGATAGATAGATAGATAGATATAGATATAGATGTATGTATGTATGTATATTCTCCCAGTGCTATTAACAATGTTAAGTACAAGCTGCGTAGTGGCAGACTGGAGCGATAAGGACATGCATATAATTTAGGAGAGAAAAAATAAAACAAAGAATGTGTCTACTTTAATTCTTAAAACTTATGTGACATGAACATACTATTGTTAACAAAATTAACAGGAAACAAAAAGAGATCCTTTTTATGACATTCAAACAATGTGTCAGAAATATGTCAGAATTTGGTTTAGGGTTTTTATATGACTCATGTAAATTTTACCCAGTTGAATTTGATTAGAAAGTTATTTGCACTAAATTCGACAGCGGTTGAATTTGGGACTTTAAGTATTATATTTCAACATGACAGTACTCAGGAGATGTTTATGGATAGAGAAATACATTCAAATTTGAATAATGTTTATAAATATGTTTAATGAATGATTCAAGATTTGAATTTTTGTTTAAAAAAAAAAACATCTGTATGAAATATTTTATCAAAAATCATGATTTGAAGTTATTTATGTTCCTGTTATTCACAGCTGGTCTGAAAACAATACAGCAACGCTAAAATATAATCAAACTGAATTATTCTTCAAATCGAAACCTTTCTTTGTGCTAGCTTTCCTCTTTTCATATCTTATGTCAGTTTATTTTAATGGATGTGATGTTAAACTTCAATTTAATCAGGGTGAGACTAAATATTTGGTTTTAATAGAATTAAGGGCAAACAGTTAATTTTTAATGGTGGCGAAGCCAAACGTTATTTTAATGGAAGTGATACCAAACAGTTAATTCTATCGAGGGAATGCTAAACAGTTCATTTTAATGGAGGTGATACTATTTTTTGTTTTTGTTATGTGTGTGGGTTGTTACTCTAATGTAAAAAAACAAACAAACAGGAATAAATAAAATACAGCAACAACAATAACAAAATTGATAATCATGATTATAATAATTAACTAACAAATAAATAAATGCATCAACAAATACGGTAGTATAAAATGTAAGTGAAAAACATCCAGATAAAAACTAGGTAACTTCCGGACACAAAGATAAGAGAAATTAAATCCCTGCCAAAAATAACAAAGAAATAGATGAATTAGAGGTCACGTGGTAAGCCTGATAAACACGTCTATTTGCTACAATAAATGGGTGTGTGAATAATAAAGAATCTTATTAGCTGATCGCAAACGCAGTACCACAGAAATATATAAAAACAGGAAACATTGATTCTTTGTAATTTGTAATAGCATGACACATCATCACAGAAATTTCTGCATTGCTTAATTGTCATATATATTTTCAAAACTTACTACCTAGTTCTACTTACGTGTTAAGGACTGTCGAAGTAAATACTGAAAATAGATACATAAAATTTTTAGATACATAAAATAATAACAATGATATATATATATATATATATATATATATATATATATATATATATATATATATATATTATATGTGTGTGTGTGTGTGTGTGTGTCACATCGGTACCGTCGGTTTTAAATTCAAATAAAGGGACTCTCTTGAGTATCCTTTTCTGAAAAATCTCAGAAATCAATTTTCTAGTTAGACATATAAACTAGAGACTGAATAGGGTCTGATATAAATGACTAGATATTAGTCCCCTTTGTTTGGATTTGAAACCGACGGTACCAATGTTGTTCGGATCTCCTGTAAAACACACACACACACACACACACACACACACACACACACACACACACATATATATATATATATATATATCTTACATTTTAAATATATTGACAAATGTATGTTTTAAATATATTGTCAAATGCATTATCTAGATATGTTGGATTATAACTAGTATAAATGACTGTTTGATTAGACTAGATCTCAGCTTTCTGTGCACTAAATGTTAATGTTAATTGCATCTAAATCTCTCTTACGAATCAACCTTTAACATCACCTCTCTAGACATAACCATTTCAACCTATTCACAGCGATACTAATTCAGTAAATCTATTTTTAATTATCTTTGAAACTGTGAGTCTTCAACTGTACATGATTATAAATAAGGATCTGCTGACAGAAGGTTCCGCTGATTCAAGTACATAGATGCTATCAAGAATCCGGTTCCATCTGAACTCACAGACATTGACAGCTCTCATAAATAACTGGCAAACCTAGCTAGATAAAATACCTGGGATCAGCCATAAAAATGGCACATCAAGGGGGTTGGGTGGAACACTTGAGCAAATTCAAGTGGGACTGCACACGACAAATCCTTGCAGCCAATTCTACATCACTGGCATTACTTAAGTTGCCATCACGAGAATCTGGAAAAAAAGAAGAGAGATCAACTCAAGACAACTAAGACAGCTGTTCAACTCAAGAGGAGGGGGTTACCTATTGTCCTGGGTTCATAATGAGGCGAAGTATGAAGATACAATGTTCTGGATTTAAAGCAATTGAGATGCACTAGACGAGAACATAAAAAGAGGATTACATTTCATATGTAACATCAGAAATATTCTTGTTCATGTGAATAGATGAAATACTTATATATTTGTCCTGGGAAAAGTAATATAAAGTTTTTGTTTTAGTACATCATATTAATAACTTCTTTTCAGAAATGTTAATTTTCTTTTTCACATGTATACATTTGAGTTATGACTAACAACTGATATGTTTCTTGTTCTTTTTTGTTGAATCAATGAAAGTCACTTAATATATCAAAACAGAATACAATGTTTCAAACTATGATGCTTTTATGATGTCACTATTCATATCACATATTCAACAGCATATTTAACACATATTCAAGGTCACTTAAAAAGGTTTTGTATGTATATATTTCTAGAGACCATTTTGTTGAGGGAAACATAATATCAAATTAATCAATGATAGAAAATTAATTGATTTTAACTAACAATTTATTAAGACAATGAAAATAAGAAGTTTGTGAATAATAAAAAATTTTTATGAGAGAAAAAATTCAGACAAAATCCAAAAAGAGTCTCCAACCTTATAGGTTCCACACTATCAACCAAGCTCCGACCTCTGGCTCATCAATGCACTGTTTATCCTTGCATTTTTTTTACAAGTACTTTAATGGTATGTGCTCTAACGAACTTGTAGAACTAGTCCTCCTTGACGTAAATATCCTCAACTAAACTGACAAAAACTGAAGAGGTTCCTAAATGTTGAGAAGCCTTTTACTCTAATAGTTTATTCCTATAAAATTCAAGAGTCATTATATGTAAAAACCAAGAATCATAGCAGAAAATAGAATGACAGTTAGAAAAGAAACAAAATAAAATGAAAGTAAAACACTTAGTAGCGACGCTAGATAAGACAACTAGTATTAATAATACATTTCTGTACATATACTGTTAGGAATTGTTGCATTTATTTTGTTTCTATTCTGTTCTAAATAATATTTTCCACCTGTCAATTTATCAAAAGGAGACTTTGTGGATATATCTGGAACATCAAAATGTCCCGTTGACGAATTGACAGGCAAAGAGCCGACTTGAAGAAATGAATAGTGGAGGTAGAGTCAAGAGAAGACAATAACTAATTTTTACAAATCGATTACACTTTTTGTCATGCACTTTGCCCTTTTCATTGATGATACTGTATGTAAATAATGATTAAACATTTGAAATGCCTATGTAAACAGTACTATATCTGAATATGACAAGCGTTATGTAATAACTTAATGAGTATGTGTGGAAGCGTTAAACTGGCTATCACTGATAAATTTATTTTTAAACTAACCAATTGACTTTTTTGGGGTCTTATGTAAAGTTATTTTTATGAATTGACGTGAACACTAGAATATTTCAATTAAAAGTCAAATATGAACAGGTAAAATTATAGAAGAATAAAAGGCGAATCAAATGAGGTATAGTTTGCTTAAACAGTTACATGAAATTTAGATTAAATTTTTACTTTTTGAAAAAATTACAAGTGCAAACTTTCTTTTTGCCACCTGTATATATATATATATATATATATATATATATATATATATATATATATATATATATATATATAATCTACACAAAATACTGTTTCGCTGTTTCACAGCTCATCAGTGCGTCCAGACAAGCAACTATCTCAAACTAGGATCGAAACCCGATCGCCCAAACGACAGTCGGAGCTTCTAACCATTACGCTGTACGGCTGCTGCTATGCGGCCAGTGAATTAACAATGTTTTGACATTTTCTAAATACGTAAGCTCAATTTGTTTTCACAAAGCGCATACATACATACATACATACATACATATATATATATATATATATATATATATATATATATATATATATATATGTATATATATATATATATATATATATATAGAGAGAGAGAGAGAGAGAGAGAGAAAGAGAAAGAGATAGAGAGAGAGAGAGAGAGAGTCATCCACATACAGTATTGGATTCCTGTGTCAACGCTCATCAGTGTAACTAGATAAGCAACTACCTCAAGCAGACATGTGCAGGCTTTGTTGCACTGGCATGATAATATTTCGACCTACAGTCATAAATAACCAAGATCTTATCAGGCAAACTAAATATGAGCGAAAAGAAAAGATAGACATTGTTTGCCTGATGAGATGTTGGTAATAACTACAGATCGAAACATTGTCATGGCAGTGTAACGAAGCCTGTATATGTCTGTATAAATAAATGCTAATATAAATAGCTGCATTTATTATTGAGGACTATCATATAAACATAATGGATATTCTCTAGATTTTTATATTACGAATGCATTCTTAATATGGAGTACTATATATATATATATATATATATATATATATATATATATATATATATATATATATATATATATATTTATATATATATTTATATATATATATATATTTATATATATATATATATATATATATATATATATATATATATATATATATATATATATATATATATCAGGATAACCTGATATATGAACGATCAGGTAAAATGTGAAACTTACATTTCAATAAATGAATGGTTGTCTGAAGGGAAATTCTAAAATTTATGTTGTTGACTGACACATAAACGTGATTTCAGATGAGAATGATACTTTAATAATTGATTTCGAGGACAAGGGTGAATTAGCATTCAGGAAATATGTAAAACTGACACATATGATTAATGTATGAATAAATTTGGAGAAGCAACATATGTACATGAAAAGTATATACAAATTTGTGCAAATATATGTAGTCGATTTAGTGTAAAAATAATTTACTTTTAATATTAGTTCACCACTCATCAAGGCCAGTAGCCAGTCATGGCAAAGTATTAATGAGATAGAAATGATCGCCAACTAAGTGAGTAGGGATTCTATGGGAGTACTAATGCTGATCAATGGTACGAACTGCGTTTAATTACTTATGGGGTGGTTTAAGACAAGAATTTGTCAACATTGGATTTGAAAATGACCAAACACTCCCACAGCCGGGAAACCTTTGTAAAAAATCAATCTATGGAAATTTTGCCTGATCGCAGACACATGGAGAAATCAAGGGAAGTCTTTTTTGATGTGGAAAAAAGTGACAAGTTCTTGCGATAAGTGTGTTATTTTAAAATGATTTTAAAGGTACCCAAAAGAAAATTAATAATGATCGATTTGAAACTAAGTTTATGGAGAAAAAAACATTCATGATTTATAACAATTTGTACTACTGTAAAACAATATATTTTTCATCACCTTTTTATGCATTTCCTCATGAAACTAATCTATTTCATTTGTTGGACACATTCTTCTTACAATTCCACTTTTTATTGGTTGCCAGAACTGCATCTCCCTCTCTCTATATATATACACCTCTATCTGTCTTTCATTCTCTCTCTCTCTCTCTCTCTCTCTCTCTCTCTCTCTCTCTCTCTCTCTCTCTCTCTCTCTCTGTCTCTCTCTCTCTATTTGTGCTTTCTACTTTTCTCTATTGTTCTCCAATGTAAAGATGTAAATAATTTTGGGTTTATCAATATATATATATATATATATATATATATATATATATATATATATATATATATATATATATATATATATATATATATATATATACAAACACACGTTGCCTCTACTTATATACAAGGTGGATTTTAATGTAGGGAAAATCCTGCTCTCTCAAAGGGGGAATATAAATTAGAAAAAATCCCTTAGTCTAAAAAGATGTCACTTTCATTGACTAAAATCAAAGTGTAGTATTTGTTCTGATGCTACATTTTGCTCCTACTCAATCGTTTATTATTATATTGAATTGTTTTTCTAAAATATTTCTTTTATTGAAATTGCCCCAAACAAGGCATAAGGTCACTTGATGTAAGGAGCTAAAAAACAATTACTTCAAGGTCTAAAATCAGCCAACAATAAGTGTGAAATGGATTGATGCCGACCTAGTAAACATGCATTCTTCCCCCTTCGTCAGAAATATCAGTCATGAAATGTGAAAACTAACGAACATAATAAAGGAGGCGGAAGTTAAAAGATTGTTGAAAGTAACCTCATTTTTTACTTTCTTTTAATTAATAAATTTTTCATATTAATAAACTAATTTCTTTTAGCCAATTTAATTCCACTGCTACAATATTATTATTGTAATTATGTTAAATAAGACAGCATAAATAATAGTCTAGAGATAAATATTCCAGGAAATGCGAAATCCAAATAAGAGGGTATTGCCTATTTGTCAAAATCTTTAGAGAGTCCACTAATGGACTGGAAGATTAAGGTTTAATCTTTGATCAAGTCATAGGAAAAACTAAAAAAGTGCACTTGATGCCTTCTTGCATAATACTCAGTATTATAACTATGGTCGACTACTTTACTTCAATAACCCACAAACAGAGATGGAGAAAAAAGTAAGACGACGTATTGCAATAGCAAACCCAGCAATCCTTGCACTATCCAATATATGGAAAGACAGATCCATTTCACAACACACAAAGAAATGACTTCTTCAAGATTTAGTATTCTCAATAGCAACGTACAGAACAGAATGTTGGGTCCAAAAGAAAGACAACAAGAGGAAAATTGTTGCTTTTGAATTGTGGTGCTACCGTAGACTTCTTCATGTAAGCTGAGTGGAAAAACATACAAATGAATGGATTCTGGAGAAGATTGAACCATTCCGAAAACTGCTGGAGAACATCAATGACAAGAAATTGCGAATTTTGGGACATGTGGTCAGAATAGACGGCCTAACAAAAGATCAGCTCTTAGGTACAACTCCTGGCAAAAGAGGGCGTGGAAGATCAAAAACCTGAACGTCAGACATCGCAGAGATTAACATAGCTAAGTTGCTCAGAATAGTGCAGAACCGAAATCAATGGTAACAATTCATGAAGAGTGCCACGGCTGGTCAGTAATGACTATTCCATCAAAGAGAGAGAAAGAGATCGAAAACTAAATTACCAAACGCTCACAGTGAGAACCATTGCTACATAAATTTGAAATGACAAGAGTTGAAATGACAAATTATTATAGGAACCCCTATTTCTTTATAATTCCTTATGTTTCATTAGCTTAGGGTAATAAATTCGGTACTGGAGATTGGCATCAATCTTTGACAGTTATAACCGAACACTTTTAATCTACAAAATTGTGTTTCAAACATCTAAAAAAATACAATTTGTTTAAATAAGAAAGTAACAGTTTATTGATTTACTTGTTTTTTTTGTTTTTTTTGTGTGTATTTCTCTAATTATTTTTCTTATAAACAAGTATTTACAATTGATGTTTACCAACTTCCAATTGACTTGGAAGGAACTGAAGATAGACAGTTGGGCCATCAGTCCATACCATACCAGTAACCACCACCACAACCACCACCACCACTCATCTGAAGATAAACACTCAAAGCAAATATGTTAACAAGCTGAAATGAATTCATCTATATCAAGAAAGAGAAGTTATA
Source organism: Euprymna scolopes (assembly GCF_053919585.1). Classification (NCBI taxonomy): domain Eukaryota; kingdom Metazoa; phylum Mollusca; class Cephalopoda; order Sepiida; family Sepiolidae; genus Euprymna; species Euprymna scolopes. The sequence continues at coordinate 71,988,819 of NC_136490.1, read as the reverse complement.
ACTTATAATCTAAAATATCACATCTTTATTTCTGTCACAGATTTGGTCTGCTTTAGTTGCTTTGTTTTCAGAGGATGTCAACCTTTTCTGGATTATTTACCTTTTGGGCTTTTTCATTAAAAATCCAATCATTTTAGTAAAAGTTGTTATGCTTCAAGTTCTTAATATCTTTAAATATTTAATCATTCTGTAAGTGTATGTTTTATATTTGGACAACATATCTTGAGTGGTATTCTCAGAACGTTTTCAGCCGATGTAATCTCTGGTCTTCTTCAAGTGTATCTTGTCTAACTTGGGAATTATTCCAAACTCAGGAATCTGCACAGAATTTTGAACAGAACTCTTTATTCCATGGAGATAGGATGCTTTCATCAGGCATAACCGTTTAGAAGTCTGAAGTAATCTTCAATTGTATTCTTAGTATCACTCACACTGACAAATAAACCTTCAACACCCACTTAGAACTGAATTTCACCTAGTATTTTATCCATCATACCATAAGTCATTACGGACAATTCTAGTCCAAATTTTGGAAATCTGTTCTTGTTTTCAGATTTACAATCTTATTATTTATCGCCATACATCAGAAACATAATATGTTTTGTGTATGAATGATTTGGAGATTAAACTGTTTTACAGTTGCATATTTTGTTAATATTGCATTGATCCAAAAGTTTGTTTTTTAAGTGGATATTAATGCAATTCATTTTCGATGTTTTAGTTGAAAATCGTGAGCTTGTTTGCGATTTGTGTGGTTATCAAACGACAATCTTGTTCAACTACGGCTTTCACTTGATCACTATCGATTATCCTTGTTGACCGTCGAGAACGAAGAGCATCTCTGACAGAAAAATTTTCTTTTTGGAATCGAACAAACTATCTCTGACGTAACAGTATTCTTCTTATATATGTGGCATACTTTTCTATGGCTTTTTCCTTTTTTGTAGTAAAAAAAACATATCAAATGTCGGTAGCGATGTGTTTGATCTTCCATTGCAAAGCCTGCAATGTAAGCAAAATGCAAGACATCTTCTGCTTGGAGGCTTACTGACCCCAACATACTCGCTACACTAAATACATGATTGCAGAATAAGAAGGTGAAATAATCTTTAGTAGGTCGGAAAGATTATATTTAACAAATATAAGGAACCCTGTTAGACCTGACACAATAAAGACTCAATAAAACCTCACACTCCCCAAATCTTCTGAAGCAATTTTGTGTTATATATCCAAATATTAACAATTTTTTTATATTTCATTAAAAATACTTATGATTATTAAGAAAAGCAAATTTTTACACATTTTTCTATCTATCACTTCTTACCTTCTCTCTCTCTCTCTCTCTCTCTCTCTCTCTCTCTCTCTCCCTCTCTCTCTCTCTCGGTTCCTCTAAACCAAATGAAGTGTGAAAAAGCAATCACAGAAAGCAATCAACTTTTTGTGCTGACAGACATAAACGTATAAGAAAACATATGTTTAATATATTTACTCCTTGAAAAGATGCATTTTTAATTATTCCCTCCCCGGAAAAAATAATAACAAAAATTCCTGAATTGTTTTGTTTTTCTTTTGTTAGTGTCAATTTTGTCCCATGAGACTTGTCTACAAACCAATATGTGTGAAAATGGTAGTGAAAAAATGGTTGTTGAAAAGTTGTTTCTCATGATTGTTTTACCCACACATTATTGAACGACACAAACGGTATATTTTAATTGGTTAAGACTTTGTGATTTTATTGAGCTTCCGTCCACGTATTAGGAAATAGGGGAGAAAAGAAAAAGAAATATAACAAAAGAAGATGAAATAGGTTTATCAATATACCAAAGGTGTGGAAAATGTGGTTGGTTGAAAGACAATTGCTAGGGAATTGTTCACTGAAGTAGACAAAGGAGAGTTGAGGTGCAGTTCTTTCAAAATATGGCAGTGAATTGAATCAAAAGGACCTGAGATATATTTAGAATTAGTTGTAGGATTGTCAGTGAGTTTTATAACAACTTTACAACGTTTCAGAGTGTCGATTTGTGTTGTGGTAATGAATTTACGACAGTTGGGAAAGTTTGTAACAGTCAATGAGTGTATGCGAACTTTTATAATAGTCCGGTGGAGGACAGTGACTAGTTGGTTATTGTTGCAGTGAGGTGCCAACCGGGCACAGTTGAAGGCAGTTTGTAGCTTGGAGAAAATCGTGAAATGAATTGATTAAAATTGACAAACACAGCCTCGACTATAAGTAAAGTTGTGGATCTTGGTATTTAGAGTACACAACGTTGGGGTCGATGTTGTTGGCAGGGGACTACGTGGTGTCATGAGTTGGCTTTGTCAAAATGCTACACAGAAGTGACAAATTAACTTTAGGTTTTTCTCGTCTATTTTCCTCATACTTTGTTGGATATGATATCATATTCAACTATCATATAGATTCTATTTAATTGCTTCCTACTGTAGCAAGATATCATACAAGGTTAAATGAGGAGGAACACTGGCTTCCTCAAGATTGCACTATAGCTGGTAAAAAAATAACCATGAGCACACGCCGCAGGCTAATAAATTTCTACAAAAAGAGAAGGTAATGCCCGTGAGAGTGCACCTCTTTGATCCTAGCAAGACAATATTTTATTCCAAGTCCTATCTGCTTATCCTTCAGCTAACATTCACGTATGTGGAGACTTCAATGTTCACAACGTCGAATGGTTGACCCACTCAAACAAGACCGATGATGAGGGGAGGTTCTGTCATGATTTCTCCATTGCCTATGACCTCACTCAGATTGTGCAGGAACCCACCCGTGTGCCCGACACATACGGCCAGTATGCAGGCCTACTAGACCTTTTTCTCACAACTTGCCCTGAACTATGTTCAGTTTCTGTTCTGTCGCCTCTTGGATCTTCCGACCACTCTGTTGTATCAATTAAGATAAAAATGAAATGTAATAAGTCCCCAGACGTACCTCTTCATCGTACAGTATATCGATACACTAAGGCTGACTGGGATAGCTTCCGTACATTTATATCTGATCTACCTCTGCATTCCATGTTTAAAAAGGATGTGTCCTCTATAGTATTAGACCTGACTGAATGGTTAATTGTAGGTATTGACCGTTTCATACCCTCGAAAAAGTTTCAGCAAAAACCTAACAGCCAGCCATGGTTTTCTCCAGAATGTGCTGCTGCCATTGCGCACAGAAATCACTTTTTCCACTACTTCAAACGTAATAGATGTATGGAAACTAAAGCCGCTTTCAGGACTGCCAGCAACTATTGTAAGAAAGTAATAAAGAACGCAAGAGAGTTGTATGCTCTATCTGTTAAGTCCAAAGTAGCTGAGCAGCGACTTGGTTCCCACCAGTTTTGGCAAATAGCAAACAGAATCCTGAACAGAAGCGTGTGCTCCATCCCAACTATTATCAATGGACCTGAGGTAATCTCGTCAGCATCAGACAAAGCCAAACTCTTTGTCAAGAACTTTGCAGCTAATTCTACCCTTTGCGACCAAGGCCGCCAACCCCCAATATTTCCTCCTGTATCAGAAAACACGCTATGTGATATACGTATATCTGTACGTGATGTTGCCAAGCTAATAAAAAACCTTGATTCCAGTAATGCAACTGGCCCTGACGGTATTCCAATTATAGTACTCAAAAAACTTCAACCTGAACTAGCGCCCATACTTACAAAACTGTTTAAACGTTGTCTTAAGGAGAATAGTTTCCCATCTCCCTGGAAAATTTCATCAGTATGCCCTGTATTTAAGAATTCAGGTGATCACTCATCCCCCTCTCAGTACAGGCCAATAAGTCTCCTGTGCATCATGAGTAAGTTGCTAGAATCTGTGTTAAATACAGAAGTAATCAACCATCTCAACAAAAATAACCTTCTTAGTTACACTCAATATGGTTTCCGTTCTGCTAGATCTACAGCAGATGTCCTCACAGTTATATCGCATAGGATTAGCAAATCTCTCGACGGTGGCAATCTTTCTAGGGCAATTGCTCTTGACATATCAAAAGCCTTTGATACGGTATGGCATAAAGGTTTACTTCATAAGATCGCTAGCTATGGTATAACTGGAAAAGTCTTCTCAATTATTAAATTATTTCTTTCTGATAGGTTCATAAGAGTAGTAGTTGAGGGGCAAAAATCAGAAGCTCACAGTATTAATGCCGGTGTCCCTCAGGGGTCCATCCTGGGCCCAACTTTTTTCCTGATCTACATTAATGATCTTCCAAATCACATCCTTACATCATTTGTAGACATTTATGCTGACGACACTACCATTTATGGTAGCACAATCAAAGACAGTAAACGACCAAGTTCTCTCCAATTCTCTCTCCTCTGATCTTGAGCATGTAGTACAATGGGGAAAGGAGTGGCTGGTTACTTTTAATGCATCTAAAACCAAGCTTCTCTCTTTACATCATCAACATTCTAATCCACATCTGGCATCAATTGAAATGAATGGCTCTCGTCTTCAGGAGGCCTCAAGTTTTGACAAGCTTCTGGGCTTGACCATTACTCCTGATCTTAAATGGAACACGTACATCAAATATGTTGCCAAGACCGCTGGAAAAATGGTGGGATCTTTCTATCGATCCGGTAAATATCTCACTGCTGATTCTATTCTCTATCTATATAAGAGCCAGGTACGTCCAAGGATCGAATACTGTTGCCACATCTGGGCAGGAGCTGCTAGAAAGGACTTGGCCTGCCTTGATTGAGTTCAAAATAGACTTCGTAGCCTCGTAGGAGATGTCCTTTTCTCCTCCTTGCAACCTCTATCTCACAGAAGAGATGTTGCGAGTTTGTCTCTGATGTATCGTTATTTTCATGGAAAGTGTTCAACTGAGCTTCAATCTATGGTCCCCCCTCGCCAAACTTTCACAAGAAACACTCGTCTAGCTGTAAACACTATCAATAATTCCTCCCGCTCTTTATCTGTGCCTAAACCTAAATGTAGATTCCATGAACAAAGCTTCTTTCTTAGAACTGCACGCCTGTGGAATTGTCTTCCGTTTTCCTGCTTTCCGGCTGACTACAATATGGTTGTGTTCAAGTCTAACGTAAATAAGTTCTTGATGAGCCGTTCTATATAAGTTATCAAATTTACCAAATTTTCATTACTAATGATTACTATATTGTCCAATTTCTACTGTACACTCTTTAACCCTTATCCTTGAGTGGCCTCTTGGCCTTGATAATGTGGTGATGCCTATGTAAAAAAAAAAAAAAAAAAAAAAAAAAATTCCAACAAAGAATGTTTTGGTGATTCAAGTCAGTACCTAACTTATAGGAATAAATACCAAGGGCAGATACTTGTCTGATATGAAATCCTGGCTGGAACCAGTCAAGTTTAAAAATAATCAATAATATAATTCATGTATTTTCAGTATCAATAATTACATGATTTAGAAAAACTTAAAGATTTTTAAAATCTTTCACTCACACACACGCACTATATGTATGCACACACACACACATATATATAAGGAGAGAGAAAGAGAAATATATAGTTAAGAACTATTTTAATTAAGTTAATATTTAACTTAAATTTCAGTATATATATATATATATATATATATATATATATATATATATATATATATATGTATATATTCCCTAAGGATGTTTTAAATAAACCTCTAAAAACATATAATACTGTGAAATTCTTTAAAGATATTATATTTCATGGAATTGGCTGATTTGAATCATGAAACTATTTTTTTTTGTCGTTGCAAGGTTTGGTTTGGCTTGATCCTAGGGGGTTTATTCTCTCATGTATTACCTCATCGATATAAACAGATACCATTATTGCCGATCGCTTGAGACGGCTATTCAAGTGTACTTTTATATCCTCTTGTGTGGCCCATCGGAGCGGGGGGGAGGGGGCTTATCGCTATTTTTCAATTTATGCTATGATGCCTCATTAATTTTCCAGTGTTTTTATTATTTTAACATCAAGGAATTATATACTTAAATAAGAATGTCACTATTTATTCAATAAATGATGTACTTTATAAGGAATATAAGTTTTCAAGTTTAACATTGTAGCAAGTTTGGAAAGACAAAATTTCAACATCCTTTAAGTTTTGTCCAGATTAATGCATATGCATAGTAAATTTTTAAAAATATGTTGGTACCTTTGAATAAATCTAAATATTTATTACTGATAAACTTTTGGGAAGGGAACAAAAGTAAAACTAAGGAGACCTCCAGAGTGCTACTGAAAGGATTTTTCTATGGCACCTCCAGCAGGTTCCCACCTCCCTTGTAGTGGTGCTGTGGGTTGGTTGCGTCGGCACTGGCTAGATCAATTTACCTCAATAGAGTCAGTTCTATAATAATGTCAATAGCAAATGACTTCATTTTTAACTAAAGAGAAGAAAATAAGTTACTTTTATAGCAATTATTTGTGTGAATATTGGCTTATTGTCTTGTGTAAGAATTTTCCTAACCTCAAAGACAAGAGTCTAATGGAATGGCCAAAGAGAGGTAAATGGCCCAATTTTGGCAAAGGTTTTTGTCTCTTGATCATCTTCATTCAAGCAAAAGAGGAAATAGACTGAAATAACAGAGAGTTTCAGAGCTGACCAATTAAGAAACAGAACGGCAGAGGGGAATAGCCGCTTTTTCCAAGATTACAGGAATGGAATTGAGAGATTGTACTCTCTACTCAAAGACTATCATCAAGATATAAGAATGGAAAAAAGAAGCAAGAAGTTGATTTCTAATCACTTTTATTGCACAGGCTGAAAAATAGTTGCAAAATGAGGAGAAATTTCCTTCAATTCTTGGGTTTGAAAAATTCTGATTTATCCAATCAGAAATGATTTTTATCTGAAATGATTTATTTATTTATTTATCATATTTATATTGATTATTATTTGATAATAATTTTTAAATGATTCTGATGATGATGATAATCAATAAAAACAATGGATAAATTAAATTCTTATGAGACAAGCAAATAAATCCGAATTATATAAGAATTCTATTTTGGTTAGAAATGATTGCAATATTTACATAAAAATATCCACGTTTACTCTGATTTCCATTTCAGATTATTTAATGTCAAAGTATATGTTTGTATACAGGGTATATTGAATACGAGTTAATATTTTACCCAGAGCTGTTGGTTGGGTACGGCTTAATACTTATGTGTATTAGTGTTTTAATTATGTCAATGATATTGGAAGGCATAGAAAGAACGGCGATAAAACTAATAAAAAGAGTAAAATATAACAGTTGGATAAAGAAATTTGAAGAATGAGGATTAACTACTTTACTTGAGAGAAGAATTAGAGAGTATTTAATCAAAATTTATGAATAATTAAATGTATTTCTAACTATGATTAGAATTTTCTTTGTTAATTATTTACCAATATGGAAGATTAGTGTTGAAACTGATTAAAAAAACTATTCAGTTGAATGTTTTTGCTAAAATAGAATAAAATAGACTAGCTAGAAGATGTACCTGGCGTTACCCAGTATTAAACATAAAGTTAAATCCCTTAAAAAGATGAAGTAAAAAACGGAAATAAATTGAGACATGAGCATGCGATTATGTTTTTTTTTAATAGTTCACTTCTGGTAAGTAAAAAAAAAGAATACTCGAACTGAGATCGAAACCAAATCTACAGACAATGAGTCAAGTAAGAGAACTATTAGGCTAGCTTGACATGATCTTTAAAAAGTGTTTTCAAACCTTTAAACCTTCTTATTTTTAACATAAGTAATCTGTCATGCGAACGATTCACGCATGCTCATTCATGAAACGGTTAACAAACAGATAAAAATCCAATGACCCCCTCCACTTACCAATTTTTTCAATTTTGACTCCTTCGCTACCCTTTTTCCGGATGAAAACAGATTAAAAAGTTTTCCACATGTCTGAATATTCTATATTCCAAAGTTTTAGTCTGTAGATAAAAAATTCGTTGAGTATATAGGTTGAGAATTGTCCTCACACACACAGATTCTCACTTTTATAAATACATACATATCTAGCAATATAGCATTATAAGATACGATGTGTCTTCAATAAGTTTTCAGACTTATTTTGTACTAGCTTTTAAAATTGTTGTAGACTCTTGAAAATTCAGTGTGTTATTACTATACATGCTATGAAATGACTGACCAATTTTTATGATTTCAGATTCAAATGAACATCTACAGCAGGAATTGGAATACACCCTACTAAAGTTTGATTGTCACAACTGGTGAATTTTAAGATTGCAATTTGGGCCTGAGGATACATTAGAACAACAATATGCAATAAAATTCTGTTTTAAACTTGGAAAAAATGTCACTTAAATGTATGAAATGCTTCAGGCTGCTCTTGGACCATCTTGCATGAATTGAGTATCAGTTTTTGAGTGACATAAGAGATTCAAGGAAAGCAGAGGCCTATGAAGTTTGGAAGAAGTAAGGAAGTTAGAACACCAGAGTTGATTCGCCAAATAAAGAATTTTATGGATAAGGGCCGTTGTGTGTCTATAGGGACAATAAATGCACAGTTTGATGTCAGTATGTGAACTGTACACACAATTATTCGCATGAAACTGAAGATGTGGAAGATTTGTGTAGATGTGCCAGTCCTCAACATCCTTGTCACAGACTATTTGACCAAGATGGGCATCAAGACAGTTCTTCACCCTTCCTATAGTCCAGACCTTGCTCCCTGTGTCTTTTGATTATTCTCTAAGCTCAAAGAAAAAAGAGGCTGTTGTTTGGAAATAACTGAGGAGATGAATGGGGCTGTGTTGAGAGTCATTGACATGCTGACACAAAAAGACTTCCATGAGGCCTTCCAGAAGTTGTTTGAATGGTACAACAAGTGCATTGCAGCCGGAGGAGATTAAAAAAAAGTCTGGAAACTTATTTAAGGCACCTCGTAATTTGAGAAATAATGGTAACAATGGATTAAGAGAATAATATTTTCGAATTTTATGAAGAAATATTTAACAAAATTTGATCTGCATGTTAATATTGTATTAGAAGTGTACTGTGCAATGATTTTTTTCTCCAAAAATTATGCTTAATTTGGGAAGATAGTCAAAGAAGATAAATGCACAAATAGGTATAATAATAATAATAATAATAATAATAATAATAATAATAATAATAATAATAAAATGCAATGAGAACATGGAGACTTGAACTGATAGGTGATGGACAATACATAACTGAAATCAAAATACAAAGAGGTATTTTCTAAGGTGATTCCCTATTACCATTATTGTTCATTTTATGCCCCTGAATAACATAGTAAGAAAATGCCAAGCCGGATAGAAGTTCACTAATTCAGAAAGAATGAACCACCTAATGCACATGGATTCCCTGGAACTGCTTGCAAAAACAAAGACAGAAAAAGAAACACTAATAAACATGACTAGAATCTTTTCCCAGGATATCCAAATGGAATTTGGTATGGAAAAGTGTGTATTGCTGACTAATCAAACAGAAATGAGGGCATTAGGTGAACATGATAGCTACAAATACTTTATGCTGGAAGCAGACGCCATCAAAGCAACGGAAATGAAAGAGAAAATAGGAAAGAAATACTCTAGAAGAACAAGAAAACTCCTCAAAACTAAACTAAATAGTCGAAACCTATTTAAGGAATAAACACGTGGGCAGTGTAACAAATAAGATACTCTGGATCGTTTATCAGCTGGACTAAAGAAGAACTAAGGAATCTCGACCAGAAGACCAGGGAACTCATGACGATGCACAAGCACTACATCCAAGGGATGATACTAACCGGCTATATGTGAAAAGGAAGGACGGAGGAAGAGTATAGTCTGCATAGAAGACTGTGTAAATAACACGAAAAAAAAAATTCGAAAAATACATAATGCAGAAGAGCAAAAAATAATTACTACAGCATGAGAGAAGGAAAAAACAAACAAAATAGAAAAAGTGATGAGGAATAAGACAATGAAAGAAAAATGGGAAGATAAACTACTACATGGACGATTTATAAGGATGACAAAAGAAGAGACCAATGAAAACACTTGGAAATGGCTACAAAAAGGAAACCTAAACAGAGAAACCGAATCAGAAATAACAGCTGCACAAGATAATACAATTAGAACCAACCACATCAAAGCAAGGATCGACAAGACACAAGAAAACAGCAAATGCAGACTCTCTGGATAAAGAGATGAAACAGTAAACCACATAATAAGTGAATGCAGCAAACTAGCACAAAAAGAATATAAAAATAGACATGATCAAGTAGGGAAGGTATTATATTGCCAATTATGCAAACAATTGCATCTTGAACACAGACAAATAGTACAAACACAAACCGGCAGCGGTACTGGAAAATGAAAGTCACAAGATTCTATGGGACGTAGATATAAAAACAGATAAACCTATCCAAGCAAGAAGACCAGATATCATAATAGTTAACAAGAAAGAAAAGTCCTGCCAGATTGTAGATTTTGCCATTCTAGCAGACCACAGAGTGAAGATCAAGGAGAATGGAACAAAACACAGAACTAGCCAAAGAGTTGGAAAATGAAGAAAGTAAAGATAATGAACGATACTGAAAAACTTTGGAAAAAGAATGGGAGGAGATTGGAATCAGAGGAATGTCAGAGAAGATGCAATGGATGACAATAATGAAAACTGCAGAAATATTAAGGAACACTCTTGAATGTGAAGATTAACACCACACATAAACAGCACACAAACTGAACGCAGAAACGGTTACAGATGCAAAACACAAAGGAACATCACATGAAATCATGAAAACTGAAACTGAATAATTTTTTTTTCTGTGAGTGTCACCATAAACGGACACCACACCAAATAAGGGAGGGTCAAGGAGGATGGAAAAACCGAAGAGAGAAAGCACTAACAAAACCTCCACTGGATAAGTGCAAACAGGACTGGAACCTTGGGGAGGCTTATTGCCACCCCAAATTCCAGTGAAGATCAATGGTCGCTGCCAATGAGAAATTAATGGTAAGCGGCTCTTGCGGTAACATAAATTCTTTTTAAAGGGCTGGAGAGTACTGGAAATCTGGGAAAACTTGTTTTTACTCAGACTCCAGGGAACACCACAAGTTGAGCAATCTTTGATGATGGCTTGTGTGACTACTCCTAGTGAGTAAATAATAATAATTGGCTTACAGTCATGAAGTGTTACTTGCAGCAGTGGCGAAAGAGGAAAAACTAGTTAAAGAATCACTGGAATATAAGCAGAAGTTCAAGGAAAGAATCAAAGCAGAAAATTGACTGAGTTGGTAAGAATGAAATTTCATGGTCAGTTTGAGTGAGATACTAAATCACTAAAATGTCAGGATATGTGGAATTTTCTGTCTAAAGGAAAAGAGCGACAGAAAATCTGATATTTACTGTTTAAGGCACTAAACACAAATGCAATCAATAGAAACATCTTTGGGAAGGACTATTCTGATAAGTGCAGGCTTTGTGATGTAACTCTTGAATCAGTGTCACACATGGTTAGTGCATGTTCTACACTTGCTCAAAAAGAGTACAAATGTTGCCACGACAAAAATATGCAAATCTGCATTGAAGTTTGTGCCAAAAGTTTGCAATCAAAGTGACAAACAAGTGGTTCCAACATCACCCAGAAGCAGTAATGGAATGTGAGGACGTTAAGATTCAGTGGAATTTCATGATTCAGTGTGACTGAGAGATAACTCACAGGAAACCGGATATTGTAGTTGTGAACAAAAAGACCAATGAATGCCAAATTATTGATGTGGCTTGCCCAAACGACATCAACTTAACAGGCAAAACAAAATGAGAAACAATGGAAATATCAAAACTGTGGATGGAGATTGCTAGGTTGTGGAATAAGAAAATGTCCATCGTGCCAATCATCACAGGTCTGCTTGTCTCAATTCCAGTTGATCTTGAGAAACAGTAGAACTCCTTGGGAATCAAGTACAACATCATTGTACTCCAGCACAGCAAACATCCTAAATCAGGTGCTTTATATCTAATTGATACTTTGACTGTTTATCTAGCTTTATTGTGAATAAAAACCGGTGTAAAACATTACAACACTGTGCAGTTGTTAATAATAATAATAATAATAATAATAATAATAATAATAATAATAATAATAATAATAATAATAATAATAATAAAAAAATGTAACTTGACATAACTGTTTCCATACGCCATGACAGTATTATATACACCCCGGTGAGTACAACCTCCGGATTAAATAGGATCTATCATATAAAGACTATTTATTTGATTGTCCTAAAAGTTCATAAACACTTGCAATAACTGAAATTTTACACATTAAGTAATATTAAAAAAACAAAAAAAAACAGAAATTAATCTTCAAAATAAAGACAATCATTTTCAAAGACTTTCTGCCATCGATCTGCAAGCTTTCGGATTTAGTCAAAGTACCATACCGCCGGTTTTGAATCAAAGAATACTTGACACGCTTCCCTGACTTCATCAAACGAGTCAAATCAGCAGTTCTTCAGAATGTGTTGCATTGAATGGAAAAGGCCGTAATCTGATGGAACACAGTCAGAACTGTAGGTTCAATATGGCAGAATCTCAACGCCATCCAGCTCTTCAAACTTGTCTGTGGTCTTCTTGGCAGTGTGTGGCTTGGCATTGTCCTGCTGCATCAAAGCACGCTTTCTGTTGATCAAAGTCGGGTACTTTTGCTTTTACTTTTCGTAGACGCACTCCAGTTACTTACAGTAAAGTTCAGCAATGATACACGACCATTCTAAACCAACTCAAAATGCCCGATTTCTTTTAAAGTTCCAACACCTTCGCTCGTCTCGATTGTGCTGTACTAGATACCGATTTCTCATCTGATGTCACAATAAATTCCCAAAAAACGCTTGTCCAATGGATTGTTGACCCATTAGTAAAAGAAAAAATAAAAATAAAATGAATACCCAATTTTGTGAACTATACAGGGTGGAACAATTTGTCGCTCTAAAGAAAACAACACTACAGTTTATTTTAAAACTTTTATTAAAAAAAAATCAATTCAGGCAACTTGATTATGTAGTAGACTTGACACCTATTCAATATACTAGCCTTCAGCCTCCATAAGCGCCTCGATACAGGTCCAGAACTGATAGCATGCCTTTTCCACAAGCGCCAGCGGATACTCGTCTAATACTTGATAGATAGCGGCAATCAGGCTGTCTTTGGTGTTGTGGGAGGTCATGTTAGTGCTGTTATCAACATATGACCAAACGTAATACCAAATTCTTCAACACATCTAGGTACACTTTAGTGTTAACTTTCAAGCCGACTTCGAAGATGTAAGGTGACATGATGTGGCCCTCACTTGAAACCACACCAAAGACCATAACCATGACCAGAAGCTTTGTTTTCATCACCTTGGACACGTCCTTGTAATTCATGGCAATTCAGCGATGCATTTTGAGGATGCTGGCAATGATCCTGTTCACATAACTTAGATCAGTAGAGAGCATGAGTTGTACAGCGGTGCATCTCCGATCTCGCTTTCAGACATGATAGAATGCTTCTATCGGTTTTGAGAGTTGTACACAACTGGGCAACTAGTAGATGGTCTGCAACAAAAAAGAAAACAAAACAGTTTTTATCAAACGAAAATGGAATCATGTCGTCTTTTCTAGGGCGATAATTTTACTGTTTCACCCTGTAGTCGATCAGTATTTTCATAATTCCACTAGCAACCAATTCCAATTTTGTTTATAATCATTGGACAGGAAGAATTGATTACACAGAAAATTTCCACCATGAATTAATATTATAAAAATCTCTGAATTCAGCATTTAAATAATTAAAAAAGAATTTATTTACCAAAAAACAAAATAACATTCATAATAAGTATCAATTATCAAGGTCAAAAAGTCACTCAAGGATAAGGATTAATGAGATAGATAGATTAACAGGTTAAATGATGATAAAATACCACTAATTCAAAATAGCTGATCTAGAGAACAGCAACACTTCCCCTCATGTTAGGCACATTGATGATAGAATGTGAGAACTAAAGGATTAAAGTAGGAGAGAAGCGAGAGCTATAAAATTATTGCAAGTAAACCCTGCTGCATCAATGGATGATTATTGACTTTTATAGAAGCTTTCTGCCTTTTGACATCTCTTGTTTTTAGTGCTGTTGGATGTCTGCACACCCAACTTATTGAACATGCTGAGATCTGTTATTTTGGTCACGTACAGCCTGATTCTAGAACAAATAGTATTAGTTACATAGTACTAGTAAAAAAGTAGGTCTGACCTAATATTAAGTAAGGTATAAACTTGAAAAGGCCAATTAAAATTTTTTGTTCAGTCAACCCTATGTTCAAAATCAATCATAACCGTGTGATCAGGGCTGTCATAAGACATGGGCCCTACGAGTATAGGAGACCTTTACTCTTATCTATGTATGCTGTGACTTGGTGTCAATAAATAAATACTATACTTTAATTAGCTTTAATAAGCTATAAACATTGAAAATGCATATTTGACATGTGTTTTACTAAGGGTTATGAACGATATTAAGGTTAATTTGTATGATAACAAATTGACGTTCATGATTTAGTAGCACATCCACCTCTGCAAACTGAAGTGTGTGTATGTGAGAATAATATACTGAAGAACAAGCTAATTACAGAACAATTCTCTGCAACTAAATGTTGCAAATGTGTTAAATTAATAATAAATAATTCATCGTAATTTCATACTGTGCAATATATATGGTTTACTAATTGACTATCATTTATATGCCGATTTTTTTTGTGTGTGTGTTTTGCAAGGCTCAAATTTTCGTCTTGATTAATATTTTGTTGTACGGTTTTTTTTTATGTATAAACACTGATTCCATTGGAAGAACAACTACAATAAATATATCTTTAATTTTATTGACCATTTACATTTTTATTGCTGTTAGAAGTTATGTAGCTGGGGTCTCTAGTGCGTTGCATGGGGCTGAGGTGGGGATGAAGGGTTCTATAATGCTGTTAAGATGGCACCGCCATAATTTTACTTTATTGGATTTTTAACAGGTTATTGTTTCTAATAGTCAACAAAACAATGCATCTCATTGAACATGTTTTATGTATTCTTGTATATTCTTTTGTATTGTTTGCATTATTCCATACTATATATATATATATATATATATATATATATATATATATATATATATATGTATGTATGTATGTATGTACTTGCATTCTATATTTGTTGTTATATTGACAAAGTTTCAGCCCTTCATGATCTCCGGGTGAATCGTTTTGAACAAGAGAAACTAATAACCAGACATGTGGTATAACAGATAAACGGTTAGTTAACAAGCAACACCCTTCTTGAGGTTGAAGGTCCAATCTTTACTGTATGCAATTTACTAAATAAAAGCCAGTTGTGTGTGTGTGTTCAGCTAAAAATAAAAATTTACACACCCACATAGATAATGCGTAGGACAGTACATGTAACTGTTTTTATCGGTCTTTGTTGTGAAATTCTAAGTAAATGCACTTTCTTGGAATCTGGGCAAGGTACAAAGTATAGTATCTGTTTTATTGTCAATTGGTGAAGGGAAAGGCCTTCTTCACTGAGGAGAGGGAACGATGTAGGAAATTATACATAATTTTGTTTGAAACAATTTATTTTCAAAATATTTTAAACAAAAATACTTACATCTTTTTGCGATTTTACGAGGGGCGTACAATAAGTAATGCCCTTGACCCACTTCCCATAGCAGTAGAGCAACGAAACTTTGCACAATTATTAGTCTTTCTCTACATAGGAACCACCCAAAGTTATGCATTTCTCCCATCGTTTGATGCAGCTCTGGAGACCGTTTTTGTAGAACACCTGAGGTTGGTCCTCCAACCACAACGTGACTTCTGAAATCAAGGCTACATCATCTGGGAAATGCTTTCCTTTCAAAAACAACTTCATGGCTGGGAAGAGATGAAAGTCAGAGGGTGCAAGGTCAGGAGAGTAGGCAGGATGAGGGAGGATTTCATAACCACATTCCCGTACTTCTGATCTGGCAACATGAGTTGTGGACCGGAGTGTTGCCCTGCAAGAGGAGGGTACTTTTGCTGATCTTGCCCCGCATTTTTGATTTTGATAGCTTCCCTTAATTTCCTCAAAAGTGAAGCATAATAGGCTCCTGTAATTGTGGTACCCTTTGCCAGGAAACCTGTCATCACTACTCCGTCCTGGTCCCAGAAGACTGTGAGCATGACATCGCCAGCGGAGGGCTGCACCCTTGCCTTCTTTGGAGGTGGTGAGTCCAAGTGCTTCAACTGCATTGACTGGGCTTTGGTCTATGAATCATAGTGATGGACCCAGGTTTCATCCTGTGTAATCAGTCTTTTGAAAAAATTTGACTCATCTTCTTTGCACATCTCCAAATTCATCCTCGAGCACTCAACGCTTTCTCATTTCTGGAATGGTGTGAGCAATCTGGGAATCCATCTGGCAGACACCTTATGTGTATGCAAATGATCATGAATGATAGTTTCCACAGACCCTGTACTAATCTTGACATCTTGGGCTATTTGGCAAATAGTAATGCGCCGATCTTCCAAAATGGCAACCTCAACTTGATGGACAGATGCCTCATCAATGGCAGAAGGTGACCAGGTCTTGGAGCTGTTTCCACAGACTTCCGGCGATGTTTGAATTCATGATGCGAGCGTTTTACAAGGTCATATGATGGGGCATTATCACCATAAGTTTCTTTCCTTTCATCAAAAGTCTCCTGTGGTGTGCGTCCTTTCAAATACAAAAACCGGATCACTGCTCGACATTCAACAGGCTCCATTTCACACCTGACTCAGTTCAAACACCTGTAAAACATAAGCCACAATTATTTCAGAGCTGTAATTTGCCACATAACCCGTAAAGATATAAATCATTGCACATGCAAAATTTCAGCTGGATCAGACTACTGGAAGTGGGTCAGGGGCATTACTTATTGCACACCCCTCGTAAGAATATGTAACGTCATTTTTAGAATATTTTTGAAAATAATTTTCACTCGCTCATCACGAGGAGAGACATGTAATTCTAATTAAATATAATAATGATAACATATTTTGATATGCTGGATATAGAGGCTCAGCTATTTGCAAAATACATCGCAATACTCAAATATATCTTTTTCTATATCTATAGATTATTGTTTGGTTTACAAATGAAAGATAAGCCAAAATATTTTAAAAAAATATTCATCCTTAAGATTAAAGATTATCTGGAGATTAAAATTACAATGCGTAATAGACAGGCTTTAGTTTTTATATCAAATTTTCGGAAGCAGAAATCTGACAAGATTTCATTGCAATCTGATGAAATGAAAAGTTAATGGCAAAATGTTATTATTCCATAATTTCTACTCTTTATTTTAATATTTTATTCACGTCCACATATTTGAATGAATATTCATATCTTCGTTTATAAATGATTATATGTATGTTTTATGTAAAATGATAAATGTAGAAAAAAGGAAAAATGATAATATATGATAGATAATCACAAAAATACCTGTCTCAGGACAGGTAAAATTTATTCCCTGAACAGAACAGTCTTTTTCTTTCTTTTTTTTAATATAGGCGTCATCACTTATCAAGGTCGATAGGCCACTCAAGGATAAGGGTTAAAGAGTGTACAGTAGTCAAAAGGACAATATAGTAATCGATAGTAGTGGAAGTTCGGTAAATTTGTTAACGTAAGTGGAACGGCTCATCAGAAACTTGTTCACGTTGGACTTGAAGATAACCATATTAAAGACAGTTGGAAAGCAGGAAAACGGAAGACAATTCCACAGGCGTGCAGTTCTAAGAAAGAAGCTTTGATTATGGAATCCATGTTTAGGTTTAGGCACAGATAAAGAGTGGGGGGAATTATTGATAGTGTTTACAGCTAGACGAGTGTTTCTTGTGAAAGTTTGGTGAGAAGGGACAATAGACCGAAGCTCATTCGAACACTTTCCATGAAAATAACGATACATCAGAGACAAACTCGCAACATCTCTTCTGTGAGATAAAGGTTGCAAGGAAGAGAAAATGACATCTCCTACGAGGCTACGAAGTCTATTTTGAACTCTATCAAGGCAGGCCAAGTCCTTTCTAGCAGCACCTGCCCAGATGTGGCAACAGTATTCGATCCTTGGACGTACCTGGCTCTTATATAGATAGAGAATAGCATCAGCAGTGAGATATCTGCCGGATCGATAGAAAGATCCCACCATTTTTCCAGCGGCCTTGGCAACAGATTTGATGTACGTGTTCCATTTAAGATCAGGAGTAATGGTCAAGCCAAGAAGTTTGTCAAAACTTGAGGCCTCCTGAAGACGAGAGCCATTCATTTCAATTGATGTCAGATGTGGATCAGAATGTTGATGATGTAAAGAGAGAAGCTTGGTTTTAGATGCATTAAAAGTAACCAGCCATTCTTTACCCCATTGTACTACGTGCTCAAGATCAGAGGAGAGAGAATTGGAGAGAACTGTCGAGAGATTCGCTAATCCTATGAGATATAACTATAAGCACATCTGCTGTAGATCTAGCAGAACGGAAACCATATTGTGTGTCACTAAGAAGGGTTTTTTTTGCTGAGATGGTTGATTACTCCTCTATTTAACACAGATTCCAGCAACTTACTCATGACGCACAGGAGACTTATTGGCCTGTACTGAGAAGGGGATGAACGATCACATGAATTCTTAAATACAGGGCATTCTGATGAAATTTTCCAGGGTGATGGGAACCTACTCTCCTTAAGACAACATTTAAACAGTTTTGTATGTATGGGCGCTTGTTCTAGTTTAAGTTTTATGGGTACTATAATTGGAATACCGTCAGGGCTGGTTGCTTTACTGAAATCAAGGTTTCACGTACAGATCACTTTAATGTTTCCTTATGAAAATAAAAATCAAGATATAATTATAATAAACGTTATGTCTAGAATATTTTAAAAATTTTTTATCACAATCCAATGCATGATTTTGATTCTAAAATTTTAGGTTCAAGCTTAAATGGCTTTTGGGAAGAAACTAAAATTTAGGCCATCTTGCATAATTGGTCTAATGCATCTTGTACTTATACATAAGGTGCTCTTTGCTAATGATGCAGCACAATCTGAAGAAGTATTGCAGCAACTCATTAACTGTTTTGCCTATGCATACAAATAGTTCGATATGACAATCAGCCTAATAAAGACTAAAATCTTCAGCCAAAATATAAACAGTACTCCAAACATAACTATTGGTAACTACACTCTAAAGATTATTGAGGACTTTATGTACCTCAGGTCCATAATCTCCAATCATTTCTCCCGGGATCTATCAGGTTGACAAGAAAGTTTCTGTGATTTTTAACTTTTAAATTTAGATGAACATATCCCGGCTCAAACAAAAACTTATTCATCGAAATAAGTACCATTAGAATCAACGCACATTTTCCAATGCAAACCAAGTGTATTTATGCCAATAAGTTTAAAAATCTGGCGTCCTATTGACGATGAAGTCGCTCAAGGCGTTTTTGATATTGCTTAGGTTTTTGATATTGCTTAGGTTTTTGATATTGCTTAGGTTTTTGATATGGCTTAGGTTTTTGATATTGCTTAGGTTTTTTATATTGCTTAGGTTTTTGATATTGCTTAGGTTTTTGATATTGCTTAGGTTTTTGATATGGCTTAGGTTTTTGATATTGCTTAGGTTTTTGATATTGCTTAGGTTTTTGATATTGCTTAGGTTTTTGATATGACTTAGGTTTTTGATATTGCTTAGGTTTTTTATATTGCTTAGGTTTTTGATATTGCTTAGGTTTTTGATATGGCTTAGGTTTTTGATATTGCTTAGGTTTTTGATATTGTTTAGGTTTTTGATATGGCTTAGGTTTTTGATATGGCTTAGGTTTTTGATATTGCTTAGGTTTTTGATATTGCTTAGGTTTTTGATATGGCTTAGGTTTTTGATATTGCTTAGGTTTTTGATATTGCTTAGGTTTTTGATATTGCTTAGGTTTTTAATATGGCTTAGGTTTTTGATATGGCTTAGGTTTTTAATATGGCTTAGGTTTTTGATATTGCTTAGGTTTTTAATATGGCTTAGGTTTTTGATATTGCTTAGGTTTTTGATATTGCTTAGGTTTTTGATATGGCTTAGGTTTTTGATATTGCTTAGGTTTTTGATATGGCTTAGGTTTTTGATATGGCTTAGGTTTTGATATTGCTTAGGTTTTTGATATGACTTAGGTTTTTGATATGACTTAGGTTTTTGATATTGCTTAGGTTTTTGAAGCATCTACAACACAGAAAGTTGTCAAGATGTTTGTAAAAGTGGTAGTCGGTAGATGAGAGGTCTGGAGAGTATGGTAGATGAGGCTAGTCTCATAGTCCAATTCGATCAACATCTGCAAGGTTTGTTTAGCAACATGGGTGTTGTTGTCAAAGTTTCTTATGCATTTCATGTGTTTGTTGACAATATTGTGTCTAATTCAGAAGCAAGTTCTCAAACAGTTGTGCGTGGATTGACTCTGACTAAGGCTCTTAATTGTTTGTTGTCAACATCTGACGGCCGGCCACTACGCTCATCATCTTCAAGACCCTCATTGCCACCACAAAATTTCTTAAAGCACCATTGTGCTGCACGTTTAGTAGTGGTTCCTGTGCCAAATGCTTCGTTGATATCGGGAGCTGTTGCAGCAGCTTTTCAGTCTAACTTGAATTGAAATAAGAAAATTGTGCAAATTTGCTTTTTCCTTTTCTGTATTCAACGTTTTGAAAAGAAGACATAATTGTTTTAAAACGATTGTAATTTAAATGATTAAATAGAGCAAGAAAAAACGCTCTTTACAATGATATATAAAGTAAAGGTATTATAATGAAAACTTTTTTGAAAATACATCATTTGAAATCAAAATTAAAAATTCCACAAGAACTTTCTTGTCCATTTAATAGATTTCCACAAAT
Source organism: Euprymna scolopes (assembly GCF_053919585.1). NCBI lineage: Eukaryota > Metazoa > Mollusca > Cephalopoda > Sepiida > Sepiolidae > Euprymna > Euprymna scolopes. The sequence continues at coordinate 71,967,886 of NC_136490.1, read as the reverse complement.
GCATTGGCAAGTCAGCGATATTCATAGCTCATTTGACAAAAAGAGTCTGGAATAACAAGATGCTGACTAATAATAAGATGAAGGTGTGCTCAGAACACTGCTCTACAACAGTGAGTTATGTGCCCAGATAGCACAGTTCTGCAACAGAGCTCTTACAACCAGACACCACCTACATCTGTCTCATCAGTAAGATAGCTTGTCGATCCACTAAAGGCTTTCACAGTCACAGGAAATGCTGAAATTTAGCAACAGATTGATCTGAGGAATACAACTATATTGTCTTCTAAGACAGACGGATGCTAACCATGACTATGAAGGACATTTAATAAAAACCTGAAGTATTTTAATTTTCAAATGGGAGTTGTACTCATACTATACCCCTTAACAAATCCTCTAAAATACTCCAAAGAAGCTAAAATTTGGGGAATATTTATTTATTGATGTTGAATACCTATTTTGAAAATTTTCCCCAAAGCAGAGGTAACACAAAAAGCTTTCACCCACTTTTTATATTGTACATAAAACTAAATTAAGTTAAATATAGCCAACATAAGAACTGTGTTCTAAAAATTCACAATGATCAATTAATTAGCACAGAAGTAAATCCTTTACATACAAATGTATAAACATATATACTTATCTAACTGTGTATAAATAAAGATGATTGGAAAAGATTTCAAGTAAAATATAAGCTTTATTCAATTGAGGTGCCGTATGGAGGAAAAGAAAAGGAAGTTGTCTTACAAAAGTGTTTTATTTAGTTAAAGAAAGAAGAAAAAGCTCTCCCGGATGTTGTCACCTCACTGTATACCTATGTATCTAATTTTAAATATATGATGTAAAAGAGTCAACCATTGTCATGTAAATGATTGGATAGACAATTTTTTTTGCCAAGAGCATTGTATGAATGTCTCATAGTCTGTACATATTTATATTTGGATCTTTTTAATGTCAAAACCAAATATCTATTGTAAACGGTTCATTGAAATCTGTCTTTACACATAGCTTGAAGAAATTCAATTCATAATCTTTCTAATGGCATTAGTGTATCAATAAATATTATAATCTAAATGATTTGAACTTAGTATTTCGGCGAATCCATATAATAAGCCTGATGATATTCTTCTGGAATGGAACACAAACATGTATATTTTTATGCTACTACTGAGCTCTAATAATGTATTGAGCACCATTGAAGAAAAAAAAAAGGAAAAATATAAAAATATATTATTTTACTAGCAGGACCCGTGTACCAGCGTTGCCTGGTGGAAGTATGTCTCCCACCCCACCTGTCAAAAAAAAAGTATGGTTGTTAGTTGGATTCACTGCCCACCCATTATAATGTCAGGCACTGGCATCTGTGGCCAAAATGAATGTACCGTGGCCATGTATGACGCATTTCATATGTATTTATATCTTGAAATGTATATCTTCAAAATTATCGTGTTAATATGATTTTTTGCAAAAAAAAAACAAGAAAAACGGAATTTCAAGAAAAGAAATCAGTGTAAGAGAAATCCTTCTAGACTGAGGCAATTTATATTTTTTGTTTCTATCCAGCATGCAACGCAACTAATTGGCAGCTAACGTTTGTATAGTAGTCACATGTCAAACTGTAATTTGTAATACGTTTTGTCGTGATCGTCAAGATTGGCAACGGCATGCTGAAATAATGAAAAAATACAGTTCCATATTTTGTTAATTGTTTAATATTTTAAACATATTTTCTATTTTGGCATAATAATTCAAAGAAATCTGGAGTTAACCTTTTCAATTGAGTCACGTGTTAAAGTGTTTGTTGTATTGTTTTTTGTGATTATAAATTCTAATGGTCATGTTGACCGAGTACTTAGGTAATACTTGTTTATTTTTAAATCACCGAATTTTGTAATATGTTTTTTTGCAAAAACAAAAAAAACAAAAAAAACACAAAAAGGAACGGGATTTTAAGAAAAGAAATGTGTTGGAGAGGCTAAGATTACAGTGTAGTATCTGTTCTGATACGGCATCTCACCTCTTCTAACCTCGATCAGTGGAGGAGAAATCTTTCTAGACTGAATCCATTTGTATTTTTGTGCCCTTCCAGAGAGCAGCACACCTTTTCAATTTAGTCATGTATAAGTATGATTATGTGTTGATGTCGTCGTTGTCATCGTTGTTATGCTGGAATTCAAAAAAAGGTACATTTTCATATTTTGTGAAGTGTAAAATTTTTGTGTTGTATTTATTATTTATTGTGATGATAAATCATAATGGTTTTGTTGACCGAGTACTTATGTAGTACTTGTTGGTATAATAAGCCAACAAAAATAGCTTGAAAAATATTCTAATAAAAAAAAGGAGGGCATCCCCCAAAAATACAAGTAGCATGTAACCATTCTGAATTAGTTTTGCGTTGCAGTGTATTTTACTGCTTTTATTAGGATCGAACAACAATAACCGTTGATGTGTTTTTTATAACGGAGATATGGAACCCTTCTGTAAGGCATTGTAATCACTTAGTTTGTTAGTAACGTACAGAACTCTAAGATAATAATTGATGCTAGATATGTGACTTATGTGCTTTGGTGGATTATCATTTTCTTGTTGGCAAATTTTTAAAGTAATTTAATCTATGCAAATCTGTCATATAATTTATTGTTCGCCGCTTCTTTCATTCCTAACAGAATAAATATGTAAATTTGGCCGTAAATAAGTAGTATTCCTTAGAAACAAAGTTTGTTTATGTGTAATAAGGAGAACGTGGCCTCGCAGTCGTAGTGCTGAACAAATGTGTGAATAAACTTACGTATTGAACAGCAGTGTAAAAACGTAGGAATGCAGTAAGGACTAATTGCATGCAACATTGTTGTTGGAGAATTTTTTAAGAACAGAAGACTTTTTTTTTGTATCGAACACATTGACTGGCAAATAAGTAGTAATCCTGATAAGCTAAGTTTGTTTATGTTTTTGACAGAGAACTCTTCGTCGCAGTCATAGTGATGTACATATGTGTAAGTAAAGTTACCTAACGTAAAGCAACGAACCCAAAAAAGTGTCACAGGCTATATTATACTGTGTTTGGCAATTTCACTAAGAACACAAGTTGTGCTGTCTGTAAACGACGTCCTAAAGGGCCATAGAATATTTGTAAGTGACGTCATACTAAACGTTCGTTTATAAAGGGGGAGAATTGTTATTCCAGAATGTGGCAATAGCAGAGCTCAGCCAATTGAAGTAATCGGAATTATGAGGGGAGAATTTATTAATTAAGTAGTGTAAAATGGAAATAGTATGTTATGTATATGCATGTAATAACCAGTTAATGGCGGTCCAAGCACAGTAGGGTAGGAAAATGTAGAATTTTCCCCGGTATCAACTAGTAGCGATGAGAGCACTAAATAATGAGAGAGAAAAATAGGAACTCCTCCCTCTGTATATGTGGCGATTGTGATGGTGTTTCTCATCGGATATAATAAAATATATTTTTTATTCTGCCCGAATCGATCAGTGGGGATTTAAATTTGCATTGTTATGATGGCTGACCTTATGCATTCATGACCTGAAAGTTTCATTTCTCTGTTGCAGATATTGAGAATGGTATTGACTATCTAGAAAAATAAAAGCAGAAAACGTTGCTCGGTTTTATGGTACAAATCTCGTCTTCACAACTTTTCAAGAATTTATTATTTTGAGTTAAAAATAAGGAAGCCTTACTTTTGGAATGACTCTTGTATATACACATACACTGAAATACATGCATGAACATATATAATTCTATGTATAAAATTCGAAACCGCAATATCAGTGATTGGTGTCAGGTGCCCTTAATAATAGGCCAAGTAATTTTGCTAATAGCGCACAAAAGATAAATAGCATTTATATAAGTGTCATTTCTGTTGTTGTTGTTTTTCAAACTTCAGTCACTGACGTTACAGCTTTGAATTTTACTAGCCTGATGAGTCGTAAAACGGCAAAACACTTTTCTGTGGACAATTATATTTCCTTAAAAGAGACGCTCACCCTATGGCTGCATTGTATGGGAAAAGTGGATAATGTTTTTCTCCACAACATTTAGGAAATGTTTTCCCATAAAAAGATTTTGAAATACAATCAATATTTAAAATTATCCACTGACACGTGTTTCGTCGTCTACAACTCATCAGAGTGGCGGAGTCTAGCGAGATTCGAAATTGAAACCACATTATATATATATATATATATATATATATATATATATATATATATATATATATATATATATATATATATATGAGGAAATATTCTCTCAAAAGAGGATGTAGGAGGGCCAGCCATTCAAATTATAATGCAGAGAAAAATAATTATATTGATGATAACAGTGCTTTTAGCTTGATAGGCAAAGCAGTGGAAAAGTCATATCAGGTGGTAAAGGGGTACTGAGTTATACCCTGGTCTTTTGCACAAAAGGTTAATCTCTAGGATCCTACTGGTTAGCCTGGGCTGATTTCGTTTTCACTGATTTTGAAAAGAAGTTCAACAATGTACTTTTGTGTGAAGCTGTGACGACAAATGGATGGGCAATGGGTAGCGGCCACATAGAAAAAGTGTTCTATGTTGATAAAGTAATCACACAAAAAAAACATATAAATATGTGTGTGTGTGTGTGTGTGTGTGTGTGTGTGTGTGTGTGTGTGTGTGTTAATCTAGCCTAATGAAAGCAGGTGACGAGGCTTCTCAAAGGCTGATAAGCTTTGTTTGAAAATCACCAGCCATTATGGGGCGAGCACGAGATCAATTGGTTCTAATTTCTTTGCAATTCTTCCCTTATTTTTTATTTTTTGGGGAATTAATGCTTAGCTAGCTGGATATCTTTAATTGTGGCCTCAGGAGAATAAATGAAGAATGCAGTCTTCTATCTTGTATAGAAATATAAAAGAGACCAAAAAGGACAGTTTTGTTTGCTATATAATTCTTATTACAATAGCTTTCTGTTCCTTTCCAAATGAATATCCTGTGGTTTATCCCCATATTGCTAGTTCATACTCAATTCGACCCTTACGTTTTTACAATCTCCCTCTATAATAATCTCTAATTATGTAATGTTATGTATGTGTATATGTTTAGATATGTGTCTTATAGGATTCATTCCTAAAATAATCAACTGATCATTATGAATTTCGAGACACAGCTGCTAGGCAAAAATATAGTTGATGTGGGTTATATTTAGTTTAATTTGCCATATAATAAACTCCTCTCAAAATTGGGATAAGGATATTTTACATAGCGTTTATATGCTTATGCTGGTAATTTCATTAAAAAATTAAACGTCACCATAAAGAAAGGAAAAGAAAAAAATAATTTGCCTTTGCACTTGCAGTTTAGAAATAGATTGCAACTTGTTAAAACTCAAATCAGTCCTCCTTAAGGAAGCGACATTTGAACACAAATGCTAAATATTCAAATATCAAATAAATAAAAAAAAATATTACAAAGTTAAACTATTTCTTACATTAAAATAAAAACAGTAATTGAATAAAAAAAAAATAATAATTTATAAAATGTCCCTTTTTTTCACTCCAATGTGCAAATCAATTAACCTTGCAACTGATATCGCATATACGAAAGTAGTATATAAAAAGATGATGCGTCTATTGTGTAAAGTTAGATTAACTTGAAATAAGACATTTTGACTTTACAGTTAGTCCAAGAAACGGGCTGACCTTTCTCATTTATTTAGTATTTATCTAAATGTTAATATTCAGTTGATACGCCTTGTTTCCATTTATCTTAAGAATCCTATCCATGTCTCATTATGAAATGAGTTCTTAATTACTTGCCTCTCCACGAGGACAGAGTACGACACAAGGTCTGTTTTAAATATGGGGAAAATCCAGCTACTCAGAAAAAGAGACAATTTGGATTGTGACAAAAATAAAAATTGCCTCAGTCTAGAAGGATTTCTATTTCACTAATCAAGCACAGCAAAAGTTAAGTATAGTTTCATGACAGATACTCCTAAGATTCATCTTAGAGAGCAACTAACAACTTTTAAATACCTACGAAGAGGAAAAATTATAAATGTTTTAAACGTCTAATATTTGACCCACTTCATATCGCAGAAAACAATTCGCTATTTTACAAACAGAATTAAATGTAAAAAAATTGATGTAAAAATTAAATGTAAAAAATTTAATGTACAAATTTAATGTAAAGAATAAATGTAAAAATTAAATGTTAAAAATTGATGCCAAAATTAAATGTAAAATAAATTGAAACAGTCCCACTTATCTCACATCTTGACATTGCTTTGGGATATGAAAATAAATATGAATTATAAATAATAATGTTTTTCAACTTCAGTCTTCATAGAAATATTTCTATATGACGAGGAAACAGGCTTTAGCAGAAATCGTATGTGCATTATCACCCTTCATCCATTTTTAAATGGTGAGATCGCCTTATCAAAGAATGCAAAGAAACAATTTTTTAAAGATTCCTCCAATGGCTCTGTCATGTTGAACATAAAATTCTTTCTAAAATATACTTTCCTGGCTCTCAGATAGGATCAATGTGTAGTATCTGTTCTGTCCAAAGACAGTATAATAATATCATTGTATACTTCTTTATAACGAATGCCTCTAAAATAGAAATATGTCACAGACTTTTACAAGGGTTTTGGAGATAAATGTACAGAACACCAAATACAGAGTGGTTAATTACTGTGATCCAAGGTGAAGAATATTGAGAGCTGCAAAATAGGGATAAAGATGAAAAAAGTAAAATGGAAGGAGAAATAATTTAAAAGATGAACTAAGGATATTGAAACGAAAACAAATGAACATGGTTACAGAAAGGACACATCAACAAGGAAAAGGAATTATTACTGGTTGCTATAGAAAACAAATAAATATAAAACCCAAGATAGACAAGACCTAAAAAACAGAAAAAAATTTTTATACTTTGTGGACAAAAACAACAGGAGAATACACATACACACACTCTGTAATAAATGATAATAAAATGCACAATTTTTTCATTTTAACTGTAGTTTCCCAGTATTACTGGTCATCAGAAATAAGCGATATGTATTATATACTAACACATATATATACGTACACATATACGCACAGATATACAAATTTATGATTGCACAATGGTATATTAAACTCCAATGACTAAGGCGTTATTCATATTTGTACTAGCCGAATCTTAGAAAATTCAATGTAACTCTTCACAATTGTTTCATGCAGAAACAAACAACCAGGAATAAATATATAATTACGATGATCTTTCGTTCATACATCTCATCAGAAGATCATTAAATCATTAATAGTAGTAAAATATACATGGTTACTAATATATTTTTTATTTACTTACCTATGATACTCACAAACATATATGCCCTTATATGCAATATAAAGTTTTATACAAATATGTCCATGTACAAGTTTATCTGATAACACACACACACGCATATATATATATATATATATATATATATATATATATATATATATATATATATATATATATAGTGGCACCAAAAAGAAAGTCGGCAGTTATCATTTTTTCAAAAACCGCAAAATTAAGCTAAATTGAATGTAACTGTTTAAACAACCTATAACTAATTTGATTCATCTTTTATTCCTCTATAATTTAAACTGTTCATATTTGATATTTAATTGAAATATCTTAGTGTTCACGTCAATTTAAAAAATTAACTTCAAATCGAGAAGGCAAAAAGAAACTCTGCAGCAGCAAATGAGCTTTAAAATATCCACCTTTTAGGCAACAAATCATATCTAATCGTAATTCTTTTTGTTCCAGGTTATACAACGTAACATTTTGTCCATATGCCTCGACTTTCTCATTGTGATCATTACGAGCTCATTAATCTCAACCTTTCTGGTTTATTCAATCGAGAAATCGACCGCAGATTGAAATGTGACGAGAAAACAGTACGAATGACTGTGCAAAACACCAAAACACCGGCAGTGTTTGTGATGACCCTTAATCTGGTCGTCCTGGAGTTACTTCTTACAGTGAAGACAATGCTATCAAGATCTGCAGCCTCAGAAACAGATTTGAAACTGCTTCCAAATCCAACAACAGTGTAATCTTGTTAAAAAGTACTCTCATTCAACAGTTGAGAAAAGATTGAAGGAATTTAATTTATGTGGCTGTATTGCAAGATGCAAGCCAATGATTTCTGTAAAGAACAGAAAGCGCGGTCTGGACTTTGTCAGATGCAATGAAGATCATGACTCTTTACATTGGTCAAAAGTTATTTTTAGCGATGAAAGCAAGTTCAATAGGTTAGGCAGTGATGTCGAAAGAAAGGATAAAGAATTAAATCCTAGGTGCACAATTTCATCGCTGCAAGGTGACGGAGGTTCAGTTTTGGTGTTAGGCATTATTAGTACCAATGGTCCAGGGCCTATAGTTCGCTTGCAATGTCGAATTAATTCGACCAAGTACATTATTATGTTGATGGCGCATTTCCTATCCTATTTTTGTCAGAATTTGGATGATAATCCCATTTTCATGCAGGATAATGCTCCCATTTACAGAACTGGCAATGTCAAGAGGTTCCAAGAAGATTATGATATTGCGTATTGGAATTAGCCTGCAGAAATTCCAAACCTCAATTTTACCGAAAATCTATCAAGCAACAGCTCAGCAATAATAAAATTTAAAATCTGGACAAAAAAATTAAAGAGAAATGGAATACCCTTTCACCGGAGTATTGCCGCAAAGAAAGCCCAAAAGTTTGCAGGCTGTCAAATTACAGAAGGGCTATACTACTAAATATTAACGAGTTCATTGTGTTCCTGTTGTATTGTGCTGTGTTAATGTTCTAAAGTTACATTTAAATAAAAACTTTCCATTGTGTGGAGTTTCTTTTTGCCTTTTCGATTTGAAGTTATTTTTTTTTAATTGACGTGAACACTAGCATACTCTAATTAAAAGTCAAATATGAACAGGTAAATTTATAGAGGAATAAAAGGCAAATAAAATGAGGTATAGTTTGTTTAAACAGTTACATTAAATTTAGATTAAATTTACGGGTTTTGAAAAAATGACAAGTGTGGGCATTCTTTGTGGCACCACGATATATATATATATATATATATATATATATATATATATATATATATATATATATATATATATATATATATATATACATACATATATATACATATATATATATATACATATATTTATATATATATATATATTTATATATATATATATACATATATTTATATATATATATATATATACATACATATATATACATATATATATATACATATATTTATATATATATATATATACATATATTTATATATATATATATATACATATATTTATATATATATATATACATATATTTATATATATATATATATATATATATATATATATATATATATATATATATCTTATAGTACACAACCAGACATCAGACATGCTATTAATGTGTTTGTACCAGAAGACATCATATATATATATATATATATATATATATATATATATATATATATATATATATATATATATATAGGCAAGCTAAATACATAAGGAAGCATAGGATGAAAGTTTGAAAGATGGAAGGTAGCATCCAACCACCTCTTCCTGTTTGGAGACCACCCTTGGAGTAGTGTGTTATTAATTAATATGCTTGTGTTCCTCAACATGAAGAGAAGCTAAATTCAATCAAAGTCCTTGATTACTGACAGGTTCTAAAGCATTCCACCCAGACGTGCATGTCTACCGCCACACCTTTGTACACATTTACCTTTTTCTTACTGAAATCCCCTCGGCTTGTCGTCGCTTGATATATGCGTTTGAAGGATTGTGGGAGGAAGAAGCAGCAAGATCACATAACTTCTAGGCAAGGTTGTCTATTGCTTCCTTGATTGTTTTCCCTGTTTGCTTTTACTTTGCGATATCTGGACTTTAAAAGAAAAGTACTGAATGAATTTTCATAAAAACTTCTACTTCTTGGAAAAGTATTTTTCAAGCTTACTCATCATTATTGGTATATACTAACCAAAATTATCATTATTGGTATATTCTAAACAAAAAGCTACCCAAAAATGTAGCATTTAATATAGCTTTCACAGAGGGTTGTTGAATCTTTATTTACACATAATTAAGCAGGAAAGAGAGAGGGAATTCCAAAGTCTTGCCGTTCAAAGGTAGAAACTATGAGGGTCGTTCCAAAAGTAAAGTCTACTTTATTTTAACTCAAGATGTTGAAGAGTTACAAAGAAGCGAATGGTACCATTAAAACGAGCGACCTTTTCTGCTCCAGAAGATATTTTTCTACATAGTCATCAGCATTCTCAATGCACTTTTGCCAGTGATAAATGATGGCTGTGCATGAGCGTTATATCATACGAGGGTCGTTTCATAAGTAAAGCCTCCTATTTTTTTAATCAAAAAGTTAAAGTGTTACTAAAACGGGAGTGAAAACAAGCAACATTTTATGCTCCAGAATTAATTTTTCTACATAATCATCACCATTAATAATGAATTTTTGATGCACATTCATGACAGAGGGTGCTTTCTTTGAGTCTTACACTGTCAATATCTGCAACAGAAAAATAAACATCATCATAACAATGTAATTTGCAATCTCCTCTGATCACTTCATAGAGAATAAAAAATAGGAGGCATCACTTTTGGAAGGTCCTTCGTATTTGTGTTCCTGTTGTACTGTGCTGTGTTAATGTTCTAAAGTTACATTTAAATAAGAATTTGGAACCTCTTGACATTTCCAGCATCTACGGACCTCAACAGTGAAATTTATTTATTGCTTATTAGTTTAGTTGGGAGTATGTGAATCGAGGGGACATAAGTGATATGTCTTCATCAGAGAACATTGAATTAAATACTTGTAAAACAGGTACATGAATGCAACGTTGCAGCATTCAAACAGAGAATAAGGTTGGCCAATAAAGTGGAACCTATTAGATTTGAGATTTTTTAAGACCCTGTCTAAGAATGAGAGTTCAGGCGTGGCAACAACACTCCATGCATAGGCGAACTGTAGCTTTGTAGCAATATAGGATTCTTTTAGGTGTAAGTAGTTTTCTAGTAAGGTAGAAAGAACCAACCTCTTTTGTAGTAGTGCTAATATTACTAGTTATGGGTGCATTTTCGTTCTTCTTGTTTGGATTAGGGTTTTTTTGTTTTGTTTTTTTTGTTTTTTTTTTAGATTCCCAACTCTCGGAATGTATGCCTTTCATTTTTCATATGGGATCCAGTTTTTGTGTATACTACTTGTCTGTCTTGTTTGTGTAGTAGTTTTCATAGAGGATGACCTTCCAACACAGTTATGTTTTTACATTCCATTTGTGAAAGCTTGCTGCAATCATTTATGATGTGGTTTACCATTTCATCTCTTAATCCACCAGAGATTTTACAAATTCATTCATTAAAAACAGTCTTGATTGACTAAGAGGCAATTACTTTTACTTCTTGCTACAAGAAAATATAATATAATTTTCCTTGAAAGTTGTATGTATGTGATCACATGACACTTTTATGAAATTATATTTTTGAAAAGTATTAAATTAAATTCTATTTCTACTTTTTTACACATTTTTATTTTAGTTGTTAAAATCCATGGAAGACATCCACTGACATGTGTGGTCATAATATATATATATATATAGTGATTGCAGGTGATTAAGTAACTTACTGACTAGATGGTTTTCTAACGAATGATAAAAAATATTTTTTTGTATAGTTTTAAGGGTTAAAAACTTCAAAGACTATATATATATATATATATATATATATATATATATATATATATATATTAAGTAATGTGATTTATAATTTAAAAGTTTTAAAATTTTTAAAATTTAAAAATCAAAATTTAATTAAATTAAAAATCAGTTTCATAAGAAGGAACAACAACAAAGTCAATTATCTGTACGATCGTTTCGGAAATCCGTGCTTTTTATTTGTGGTATACATGAAGTCACGTAGAATAATTATACATAGTTTTTTTGGTAAGCACGGTCTCCTCATCAGCAAATTTAGGAGGATTTCTATTGAATTGAAAAGACACCAAAAATAAACCTAGCATTAAAAGTAAGGCAGATGAATCTGAAAAATTGAAGTAAAAGGTTTGGATATAAAATTTATAAGAAAATTAATAAGGAAATTGGTATAGGTTAGAGATAGAAATGAGTAGAAAAAATATATATATTTTTGAATTTACATAATAAATTTGATTTAAAAATATATATATATATAATTACCTTTTGGTTTTCATTTTTTTGAAATCAGGAACTGTATTTAAAGTAGTCATTTAGATGTTTGCTATAGCTTTTTATTTTATTGAATGATGAATTTTAAAAGGGCGACGCTCGTGCAGTAAATTGTTTCCGTTAGCGTATTTTGATTTAGAGACGCCACAGTTAATATCTATAGAGAGAGAGTTTGTTTTTTTTTTTTTTTTTTTTTTTTTTTTTTTTTTTTGCAAGTTTTTAAGGGGAGATAATTGTCATGGCTTTATTTATTATTTGATTTACGAGTCTAAGGGCGGTAATTGGTTTAACTTAATTTATTAAAAAAAAAAAAAAAAAAAAAAAAAAAAAAAAAAAAAATCTATTTTTACTAATGAGTAATTTTTAATGATTTAAGGTGGTTTATATTTATTAAATTTAAACCAACGTTTATGATTACACGATAGAAGCTCGTGTCTTGAATTTACTAGTTTGGTTGTGCTTTTTATATCTTCATATTTTAAAATTTTTACGGTTTCTTTTGTACATAATGTACAAAATTTATCTCCTGGTTTATATGATTTGCAAGTCTCAATTATTTGCCATTTTAAGTTGAAAGAAATATTGCTATTTTTTAGTTGCCAAATATAGTTGGATAGAGTAGTTTGGTTTGATAGAGAGTTATTTTTAAAAGAATGTTTGTGCGTTGAAATTCTATGTTTTATTGGGCCAGATGTGGAACCAATATATATTACCTCTTGATTATTATGATTATTTTCCGTTAGGTCTATTGTTGGATTATAATGTGGTGGGTTGGTTAATAATTGATCGGTAGATTGATTTAAGTTGGTGTTATTATTTAATTCGGTAGTTGAGTTATGGCTGTTGATAGGTTCTTGTATGTTTGGAGTTTTTGATACTGTGCAGCTATAGATAACATTTTTAATTTTACATGAGCCTTGTAGGGGACATTTATTTTTTCTTCTACAGTTACAGTCCGATGTATTTTGTATAGTTGCATTTTGTAGTTTATTAATTTTATTATTATTAGAGCTAATTATTTTCTGATGAAGGTTAGGCATAGTAGAGTAAGAGACTTTAATTGTGTTCTTATTGAAAATCTTATTATATCTATGGGGGGCTTTAAAGTTCTTATCTAATATTTTAAAAAATTCTCTAGCTATGTTTGTTTCTAGGTTTTTGGAATACGGGGGGTTGAACCATAGGATCTCCTTGTGTCTATTCTTACGTTTGCGGGTTTTAGTTTGTTGTTTATTTATATTATTATCTAATATTTGTAGTTTGGTTTTATCTTTTTTTGTCTCCTGGTTATTTTTCTTAACTCGTATACGGGAAGACATTGCCATATTATATGTTATTACGCTCTTAATAGGTTTATTTTTAATGCAGTTTATGTTTCTATCATTTTCATTTATGAATTTAATTTGTGAATTATATCCAGAGTTTTTAAGGGCTTCATTATAGTATTTTTCATTTTTGGTAAATATTGGTAAATATTGATTTAGTAGAAGACAGTCTAGAAATTCTTAGAGCGATATTGGGAACTATTGATTTTAATATTGATTTAGGGTGGTTTGATTGATTGTGGACATATAGAAGTGATTGGTTAGGTTTATGGTATGGTTCAAAGGTAGAATTTTCAAGATTTAAGGTTATGTCTAAGAAATTAACAATTTTTTTATTAGGGTCGATTTTTATACTAAGTCCATAATTTTTAAATAATTTATGTAGAGCTTTAATTGCATTTTCATAATTTTTATTAGTAGAATTCGTTATGAAAAGTGCATCATCTCTATATAGCCCTCTTAATTAAAGCTCTACATAAATTATTTAAAAATTATGGACTTAGTATAAAAATCGACCCTAATAAAAAAATTGTTAATTTCTTAGACATAACCTTAAATCTTGAAAATTCTACCTTTGAACCATACCATAAACCTAACCAATCACTTCTATATGTCCACAATCAATCAAACCACCCTAAATCAATATTAAAATCAATAGTTCCCAATATCGCTCTAAGAATTTCTAGACTGTCTTCTACTAAATCAATATTTACCAAAAATGAAAAATACTATAATGAGCCTTGTAGGGGACATTTATATATATATATAATTCACAAATTAAATTCATAAATGAAAATGATAGAAACATAAACTGCATTAAAAATAAACCTATTAAGAGCGTAATAACATATAATATGGCAATGTCTTCCCGTATACGAGTTAAGAAAAATAACCAGGAGACAAAAAAAGATAAAACCAAACTACAAATATTAGATAATAATATAAATAAACAACAAACTAAAACCCGCAAACGTAAGAATAGACACAAGGAGATCCTATGGTTCAACCCCCCGTATTCCAAAAACCTAGAAACAAACATAGCTAGAGAATTTTTTAAAATATTAGATAAGAACTTTAAAGCCCCCCATAGATATAATAAGATTTTCAATAAGAACACAATTAAAGTCTCTTACTCTACTATGCCTAACCTTCATCAGAAAATAATTAGCTCTAATAATAATAAAATTAATAAACTACAAAATGCAACTATACAAAATACATCGGACTGTAACTGTAGAAGAAAAAATAAATGTCCCCTACAAGGCTCATGTAAAATTAAAAATGTTATCTATAGCTGCACAGTATCAAAAACTCCAAACATACAAGAACCTATCAACAGCCATAACTCAACTACCGAATTAAATAATAACACCAACTTAAATCAATCTACCGATCAATTATTAACCAACCCACCACATTATAATCCAACAATAGACCTAACGGAAAATAATCATAATAATCAAGAGGTAATATATATTGGTTCCACATCTGGCCCAATAAAACATAGAATTTCAACGCACAAACATTCTTTTAAAAATAACTCTCTATCAAACCAAACTACTCTATCCAACTATATTTGGCAACTAAAAAATAGCAATATTTCTTTCAACTTAAAATGGCAAATAATTGAGACTTGCAAATCATATAAACCAGGAGATAAATTTTGTACATTATGTACAAAAGAAACCGTAAAAATTTTAAAATATGAAGATATAAAAAGCACAACCAAACTAGTAAATTCAAGACACGAGCTTCTATCGTGTAATCATAAACGTTGGTTTAAATTTAATAAATATAAACCACCTTAAATCATTAAAAATTACTCATTAGTAAAAATAGATTTTTTTTTTTTTTTTTTTTTTTTTTTTTTTTTTTTTTTAATAAATTAAGTTAAACCAATTACCGCCCTTAGACTCGTAAATCAAATAATAAATAAAGCCATGACAATTATCTCCCCTTAAAAACTTGCAAAAAAAAAAAAAAAAAACAAACTCTCTCTCTATAGATATTAACTGTGGCGTCTCTAAATCAAAATACGCTAACGGAAACAATTTACTGCACGAGCGTCGCCCTTTTAAAATTCATCATTCAATAAAATAAAAAGCTATAGCAAACATCTAAATGACTACTTTAAATACAGTTCCTGATTTCAAAAAAATGAAAACCAAAAGGTAATTATATATATATATATTTTTAAATCAAATTTATTATGTAAATTCAAAAATATATATATTTTTTCTACTCATTTCTATCTCTAACCTATACCAATTTCCTTATTAATTTTCTTATAAATTTTATATCCAAACCTTTTACTTCAATTTTTCAGATTCATCTGCCTTACTTTTAATGCTAGGTTTATTTTTGGTGTCTTTTCAATTCAATAGAAATCCTCCTAAATTTGCTGATGAGGAGACCGTGCTTACCAAAAAAACTATGTATAATTATTCTACGTGACTTCATGTATACCACAAATAAAAAGCACGGATTTCCGAAACGATCGTACAGATAATTGACTTTGTTGTTGTTCCTTCTTATGAAACTGATTTTTAATTTAATTAAATTTTGATTTTTAAATTTTAAAAATTTTAAAACTTTTAAATTATAAATCACATTACTTAATATTGAATTAGCTCTAGGACATTTAACTATCGAGCTTATTATATATCTAAATTACAACGAGCATTTCCTGTATTTTAATTAAACTAGTAATTTCACTATTACATTAAAATACACTTAGCTCTTTAGACTATTATTCTAATCTCCTTTAAATTATCAGCTCCCTATAACAGGTTGAGTTTATATACGTAATTGTAGATATGTTTCATAAGAAGGACATACAATTATCAACTAAATGCATCCCCATACCCCCTAAAGACACCTTTATAACCAGCTTAATTACAAGTATAAATACATTTATAAGGAACTTGAGATGGAAAGCCTACCATTTTGATAATTACCAAAGTGAAACCACAGAACCAATACACCACCAACCTGGAGAAATAAAAGAAACCATCCTCAGACAAGACAATGAAGAAAGAAAAGCAGCGAAATACTACAGACTAAAAACATACAAAAACCCTAAGAGAAACATAGACACTGCAAATGTTTAAAATGACTTAATCAACCTGATTAAAAATATTAAGTTTAAGAAAAATAAAAAATATATCACTCCAACACTTAAAAAAATAAATAAATTTTCAAAATCTATTTCTACAAGCCACCAAAATAAACTCATAGTACCGGCAGATAAAACTAGAAATTTCTACACAATGGACTATATACAATATAAAAATCTAATATATAAAGAACTTAATAAAAATTATAAAACTACTAATAAATCAGCACTAAATAAAATAAATAATGATGCAAAAAACATTTTAACTAAACTTAAAATAGATAAATACACAGAAATAACAGTACCAGGTACCCCGAGATTTACTTTAAAAGACCACAAACACAGCTTCAATATCAACCCTACTATTAGACTCATTTGCCCCTCGAAATCAGATATAGGACTGGTTAGTAAAAACATATTAGATAGAATTATCCCCAAAATTAAATCCATAATAAAATACCCACTATGGCAATCTTCAAACCAAGTAATCGACTGGTTTTCTAATATTCAAAATAAAAATAATATTAAATTTCTTTCTTTTGACATTGAATCATATTACCAATCTATATCACCTATCCTACTTAATAAATCTCTATTAATGGCACGAAAATTAACTAATATAACTCAAGACGAAACTAAACTAATACTTATAGCTAGACAGTCTTTAATAACATTTGATAATAAATATTGGACCAGGAAAAATACCCCTAACCACTTCAACATTTTAATGGGATCGACGGACTCGACTCAGGTCACTGATCTAGTTGGCCTTTTCCTTTTAAATGAAATACATTGTATACTCCATAAACAATTCAAACTTGAAGGAGGGCTATATAGAGATGATGCACTTTTCATAACGAATTCTACTAATAAAAATTATGAAAATGCAATTAAAGCTCTACATAAATTATTTAAAAATTATGGACTTAGTATAAAAATCGACCCTAATAAAAAAATTGTTAATTTCTTAGACATAACCTTAAATCTTGAAAATTCTACCTTTGAACCATACCATAAACCTAACCAATCACTTCTATATGTCCACAATCAATCAAACCACCCTAAATCAATATTAAAATCAATAGTTCCCAATATCGCTCTAAGAATTTCTAGACTGTCTTCTACTAAATCAATATTTACCAAAAATGAAAAATACTATAATGAAGCCCTTAAAAACTCTGGATATAATTCACAAATTAAATTCATAAATGAAAATGATAGAAACATAAACTGCATTAAAAATAAACCTATTAAGAGCGTAATAACATATAATATGGCAATGTCTTCCCGTATACGAGTTAAGAAAAATAACCAGGAGACAAAAAAAGATAAAACCAAACTACAAATATTAGATAATAATATAAATAAACAACAAACTAAAACCCGCAAACGTAAGAATAGACACAAGGAGATCCTATGGTTCAACCCCCCGTATTCCAAAAACCTAGAAACAAACATAGCTAGAGAATTTTTTAAAATATTAGATAAGAACTTTAAAGCCCCCCATAGATATAATAAGATTTTCAATAAGAACACAATTAAAGTCTCTTACTCTACTATGCCTAACCTTCATCAGAAAATAATTAGCTCTAATAATAATAAAATTAATAAACTACAAAATGCAACTATACAAAATACATCGGACTGTAACTGTAGAAGAAAAAATAAATGTCCCCTACAAGGCTCATGTAAAATTAAAAATGTTATCTATAGCTGCACAGTATCAAAAACTCCAAACATACAAGAACCTATCAACAGCCATAACTCAACTACCGAATTAAATAATAACACCAACTTAAATCAATCTACCGATCAATTATTAACCAACCCACCACATTATAATCCAACAATAGACCTAACGGAAAATAATCATAATAATCAAGAGGTAATATATATTGGTTCCACATCTGGCCCAATAAAACATAGAATTTCAACGCACAAACATTCTTTTAAAAATAACTCTCTATCAAACCAAACTACTCTATCCAACTATATTTGGCAACTAAAAAATAGCAATATTTCTTTCAACTTAAAATGGCAAATAATTGAGACTTGCAAATCATATAAACCAGGAGATAAATTTTGTACATTATGTACAAAAGAAACCGTAAAAATTTTAAAATATGAAGATATAAAAAGCACAACCAAACTAGTAAATTCAAGACACGAGCTTCTATCGTGTAATCATAAACGTTGGTTTAAATTTAATAAATATAAACCACCTTAAATCATTAAAAATTACTCATTAGTAAAAATAGATTTTTTTTTTTTTTTTTTTTTTTTTTTTTTTTTTTTTTAATAAATTAAGTTAAACCAATTACCGCCCTTAGACTCGTAAATCAAATAATAAATAAAGCCATGACAATTATCTCCCCTTAAAAACTTGCAAAAAAAAAAAAAAAAAAAAAAAAAAAAACTCTCTCTCTATAGATATTAACTGTGGCGTCTCTAAATCAAAATACGCTAACGGAAACAATTTACTGCACGAGCGTCGCCCTTTTAAAATTCATCATTCAATAAAATAAAAAGCTATAGCAAACATCTAAATGACTACTTTAAATACAGTTCCTGATTTCAAAAAAATGAAAACCAAAAGGTAATTATATATATATTTTTAAATCAAATTTATTATGTAAATTCAAAAATATATATATTTTTTCTACTCATTTCTATCTCTAACCTATACCAATTTCCTTATTAATTTTCTTATAAATTTTATATCCAAACCTTTTACTTCAATTTTTCAGATTCATCTGCCTTACTTTTAATGCTAGGTTTATTTTTGGTGTCTTTTCAATTCAATAGAAATCCTCCTAAATTTGCTGATGAGGAGACCGTGCTTACCAAAAAAACTATGTATAATTATTCTACGTGACTTCATGTATACCACAAATAAAAAGCACGGATTTCCGAAACGATCGTACAGATAATTGACTTTGTTGTTGTTCCTTCTTATGAAACTGATTTTTAATTTAATTAAATTTTGATTTTTAAATTTTAAAAATTTTAAAACTTTTAAATTATAAATCACATTACTTAATATTGAATTAGCTCTAGGACATTTAACTATCGAGCTTATTATATATCTAAATTACAACGAGCATTTCCTGTATTTTAATTAAACTAGTAATTTCACTATTACATTAAAATACACTTAGCTCTTTAGACTATTATTCTAATCTCCTTTAAATTTATATATATATATATATATATTTATTTATATATATATATTTATTTATATATATATATATATTTATTTATATATATATATTTATATATATATATTTATATATATATATATATATATATATATATATATATATATAATTTAAATTTCAACAGTATTTCTTGCGGTTAACCATAGCCTAATGGATTAGGTCCTTGCTAATGAAGCCAGAGATGGCTTCTGTCGCCGGGTTCAAATCTATCGACTGGTGTTAATTGTGACACTCTACACTGATGATTCCTGTAAGGATGGGGCACTAGTGTTTTTAGGTATTTAATAATCATTATAGTAATAATTACATATATATATATATATATATATATATATATATATATATATATATATTGATGATTAATTTCACATAAGAAATATATAGATATGTATATAACAATTTTGCATAAATAAAGAATATTTTTGAATTTTAAATTGAAAAAGATTCTTTTATAAAAATTGTTTTTAAAGTATAAAGTTTCTCTTTGGAAAAAATCAATATGGCAAATAAGTTAAATTTTAAATTATAATTATTATTGTAAGAAAAAAAACGAAATGTCGTTTTTTACTAATGGGTTACCACTTATAATCTATAAGAGACTTGAAAACGTTGTCTTCAATTCAAACCTTTTCTCAGATTTTAATCTTCCTTTGAAATTTTTGTCTATTGTTGATATTTAAAAATAAAGTGGATCATTAGAAAAAGGGATTTTTATTGGTTGTTTAAAGTACAATATTCTGACACTCACTTTGCTATCACTGAGAAAGCCCCTAGCTTGGATAAGCTTCATGGACTGATCTTCACTTAAGACCTGAAATGGAAGACTTACACGAAATCCTTTGCTAAGGTCAATGCAAAAATGATGTAATCATTCTCTCATTCCTGAATGTATGTCACTCTTGATGCAATCCTTTATCTGTGTATGACATAAACATGTCCATAGTTAGTGGACTATTGCCACATCTGGGGAGGTGCCGCTCAGAGCACACTCTTTTGCCTTGATTGATTACAGAACCCATTTCAAAATCTAAGTGGCAATGCCCTCTTTTCTTTAACTTTAATCTTTGACCCCCTGTACAACATTCGCAATAAGAACTCGTATTACTCCAATCAATGTCAATAATCTGTACCTAAAACCAAATAGAACTTTCATGAACAAAATTTTTTCTTAGAACAACCCTGTAGTTGCTTCCCAGCTAGCTACAACATTATTTAACACATTTCAAGTTCAATGTAGACAAATTTTTGTTGACCTGTCTTCTTAGATAATCAATATCTAACCAGTTACTAATCTTCTTGATGTTTTAATGTCCACCTGTCATACTCAATTAACACTTATCCTTAAGCACCTTCGGGGCTTATAAGCAGTGACTCCTTTGTAATATATATATATATATATATATATATATATATATATATATATATATATATATATATATATATATATATATATATATATATATATTATTGTTTCGATTCTTTGCAATCAATATAACTTAATCTTTTTTTAACAAAGTGTCAGTCCTCAAAAATACTCTCAATAAAACTTATGCTCTTTGTAAAATTTGTTAATTTCAATTTTTTTCATTTTAATCACGTATAGACTTTTAAAAATGTCCAAACTCTACTAAAGTCAGAATATTATTAGTCAATGTATGCAGTCTTTGAATGAACACATTGTTGTAAATGATACCAGCAGGGAATAATAATAAAATCTTGGACCACAGGAGTTGACAAACTGCTGGGAGGCATTTCAAAATTGGTTTGTTGACATGAATAAGGATCTAAGTGGAAATCATTATAATGTAGGGGATGGAGTACAAGGAGATTGTGACTGTTGCAGACTCATATGTGAGGAAAATGACTTAAATATTACATACTCGATTGATTGTGAAGTAGATGTCTTGTACTATCTTGCAAAAGGCCATACTTTATTGCAACTAGTCAAAATGTTTGTAATATTTGATATCTTATCAGAACGCCATAGTAATCTCTTGGTATTAGACAAAAGATATCTAAACATCTCTGGTTCCTCCTTTAAAAAACTCGTCCTACTACCACAACTGCAAATAGATTTACTTTCTTCTCTCACATGTCTAGCATCAATAAACATAATTTATTTCCAAGAACTTCCGATCTGTAGAACATATTACCACAAGGCTGCTTTCATGGTCATCTTCAAATCCAATGTAAACAAATTCTTGTCATATACTGTCCTCAATAAGTATTCAAATTTTGTTGATTCCATTCATTATTTTCTCTCATAATCCTCTCATAATGTTTTATTATTCAACTGACAAACCATCCATCTCATTAATCCTTATCTTTGAATGGCTTTTAACCTTAATAAGTAGTGAGGAGTTAATTACAAAAAAAGCAGATAATTTATTAGAGTATTTTGCTCTTGATATATGCCTTAATCTGTATTTTGCTTCTATCACATTTTAGCTCATTTGCATAACCTGCTGTTGTGTTGCATTCTTTGTCGTCTTCTAACACCATTCCTTATTTCTACTCAGTAAAGAGCGTTACTTATCAGAAAATCAGCTTAGAGGGGGTTATCTACGATTTGAATCAAAAACTATTGAACATTTCAACCAATCTACTCTGGCACAAGAGGATTCAATATTTTACAACTGTGAAAAATCGTGTTTCTGATTTTTTTTAGATGAAGATTGATTATTCGTATTATTCTGCTGCTCTCTACAAATACGCGTGGCGTAAGGGGTAATGTACTTGTACACTCTTTTGAAGATTGAACGTTCATGCCTCCATAGGGGCAGCGAATAATAATACTATATCTATATATCTATAAAAATGAAAGTGTCTGTCTGTCTGTGTGTGTGTCTTTGTACATTTCCCTACGCAATAACTCTGCCACTTTTTAGTCTACAGACTCGAAATTTGATATACAGGGTACTGAGATTTGGAAAAATCTATGTGATCGGTTTTCGGCCAGAAATTTGGCGATTAAGAGGTGAAAGTTCAACGATATGACCTTTGAGAACTCTACCAAACTCCTCCGACAATTTGGGGTCTACAGACTTGAAATTTTAGATATAGGTTCCTTGGACATGGATCAAACTTAATAACTTAATTTGAGCCCAAAACAATAAATTTTAAGAGATCATAATAGGGGTAAAAGTTTTTAAAAATTGACCACTTTTTTTTTTTTTTTTTGATCAACATACACCTCCAAATACCCGGGCAACGCCGGGCACCCACGCTAGTATATCTATAAAAGTGAACGTGTCCGTGTGTCTGTCTGTGTGTCTGTGTACATTTCCCTACGAAATAACTCTGTCAATTTTGAGTCTACAGACTCGAAATTTGATATATAGGGTAATGAGGTTTGGGAAAATCGATGTGATCGGTTTACGGGCCAGAAAGTTGGCTGTTAAGGGGTCAAAGTTCAACGATTTGACCTTTGAGAACTCTACCAAACTCCTCCGACAATTTTGGGTCTAGATACTTAAAAATTTAGATATAGGTTCCTTGGACATGGATCAAACTTAATAACTTGATTTTAGCACAAAACAACAAATGTTAAGGGACAATAATAGAGGTCAAATATTAAAAAATTGCCCTTTTTTTTTCTTTTCGTTTTGTTTTGCTTAGCATACACCTCCAAACACCTGGGAAAGGCCGGGCACCCATGCTAGTATATATATATATATATATATATATATATATATATATATATATATATATATATATATATATTATTATTATTATTATTATTATTATTTAATTTTAAAATATAATTATATCATATAATTATATTATATTTTAAAAATAATACATATGCCACATTTGGGGATACCGAATTGGTCAAAGGGAAAATTATTTCCAACTCGCATTTAGGTAAAAATGCACTATAATTCATTCAAAAAGTATTGCAAAACCAACAATAAATAACATTTACTATTTACTTAGTATTTCTACATAGTCATAGCTGACGGAATGAGAACATACTACTCCAATACATAAAATAAAGGTTCCATTCGAAATTCTGTGCAGATTCTTCAGTTTGACAAGATACTCCTGAAGGAGGTCGGAGGTTACATGCACCTAAACGTTATGAAAATGACACTGAAGATTATAACAGCAGTGCGAAACATCTAAATAATTCATATGCAAAACATGTAGTGGATACATTGGGGCGCATTTATCAGTAAGCCATTGCAATATGAACGTGCAAAAGATATGCTGCAATAGATAAAACTTTTTATTTATCGTGATAATGTTTGGATTAAAATGCAACATAACTGGTTATGTGAGTTTTGTATAAACTTTAAAAAAAAAAAATACCAGTTCTTAATTTAAAAAAAAATTATTCTCTTTTGCATTAACTATTAATATTTAAAAAATTATATTTTTGTTTTATTTAATGGATGTGAAAGCCGATTAGCTGAGGGATTTTAGTATTATTTGTAAATTCTTAATAAACATTTTTCGCATTGAGTGAAATGTTTCTTATATCTTTTTATTTTAATTTAAAAACATAATTAAATAGAAACAAATATAAAAGAAAACTGGTCATTTATTTTGTTGCGACTAAATATTTCAGTTTTGACTGCTTTTTATAATCTTTTCACGACTTTGGTTAAAGTTCTGTAGACTGGCGTTTCTAAATGTGGTTGGGGAGAAAATTCTTCATGCTGGAATCATCTTAAGCCACGTTAAACTTAGAAATCTAATTAAGTTAGACATCTTCATGATGCCAGAAATAACTTCTTGGAAATTTACCATTTAAAATGTGGAAGAAATGAAAACTAAATAAATATGCATAAAAAGAAAATAAGTAAAACTAAGTTTGATGAATGGTTCAATTCTGGATAAAAAGTCAAAGTTGATCCATTTCCTTCGAAACATGGCTAACTTCTTCTCAGACATTGCTGAAGCACAAAGATTTACACTGTTTAAGAATTATGTTCACTTTTTATAGACCTTTGTATTTATAAGATTATATTTCATGAAAACCTCTGCAGGCTATCTATGATATGATTAGGTCAATATCTATTACTAACTAGACTGAGTGTCCGCCGTTGCCTGGGTGTTTGGAAGTGTGTGTTGAGCCAAAAAAAAGTTGTAGTAGGTAGGCAGGCTCGAAAACGTAGCATGAAGGAGGAAAAGAATTGCCGTTGCATCCATCGCCAAAGCAGAAGTGGCAAAGGTTTAAATTAAAGCTAGTCAATCGAAAAGAGGGGATGACTTTCGAAAATACCGGCGAAAAAGAAGCGATCCCTCCTTGTAGAAAAGTGCCAAGTTGAGGGCGAAGTAATTAATCAATGGTTTTAGCTAATTTTTCAATATTTGTCGTCCGAAGGGTCGACTTCAGAATCTCGTGAAAATCCGTCACCTCTGTCAAAAATTTTAGACGGATTTACAAACATACACACATACATACAAACATACATACATACATACATGCATACAAACAAACATACATACATACATGCATACATACATACATACATACATACATACAACATAATGATTGCAACGTCTTGTCAGACGAGTGCCACTCCCTCAGACGTTTAAAATCCATGAGCCCAAATGTCTGAGGGAGTATCTATACAAATATGATGTTAAAGAGTCTTAGCTTTGTATGACAGCTAAGTCTCTCTCTCGGTTCAAAATGTTGAGATCCAGCAACAAGCAAGAGCAAGATAGCCAGCAACAAATTAAACTGCAGACCAGCTTAATGCGGGTACTGGTCTTCCGCTTTATGGTTTTTTAAATCAGAGATTTGCTTCTCCTAGAAAGGTTGCCTTCACCACGGCTTACGGGAGCCCTCTCTACCCCAATACACATATACACACACACAAATATACACGGTGCTAGTTGGCCGTTGACCCAGAAAAAGAGTTCATTCGCCCTTTGGAAGGTCTTGTTTTTAATCCTTCAGGGAGACTAGCCGCCCTCCTCACCAAACAAGTCTGGTGGGGGAACCAGTTTAGTCGCCGGTGACCCGACCATGAGGCAGGTAGTACTGGGTTACATGGTACCAGTAGCATATGACATGACCTGACATACATGCATGCATACATACATGCATACATACATACATACATACATACATGCATACATACATACATACATACATACATACATACATACATGCATGCATACATACATACATAACATACATACATAACATACATACATACATAAAAAAGGCTTCCTTCAATCTTGACAAACTATGGATATCTACTGTGAGGGTGCCTGTGCATGAAATTTTTGTTGCAAGAGTTGCACAATCTCCAATCACAACTCTCTTGAGTCGACATTGTTAATACCAGTGGCAAGTGGAGGTTCAAGATGACTGGAAACAATGCCGAGGTAAGCGGAAAGAACATACAGCGCCTAGAATTACCAAATGGTAACCCATCTGATATTAGCCAGGCTCAACTTTGTTTAACTTTGGTTATCTAACGAGAACTGGTGTGTCAACATGATTATGCTGTACTAACATACATACATACATACATACATACATACATACATACATTTAAACATTTAAACGGACAGTTGAGATTTATATCATAGATGGAGATTTGGATTTGTCAGTCTGAAGCTGGCTCTTTACTATCACTTTCATTAGAATTGGAATATTTTTTAATGCTCAATTCAGTTTACTATCTCGACTTATACATAAAAGGAACTTTGTCAGTCTATGTGTGTGCATATGTGTGAGTTCACTTCCTGTGAGCTCCAAAACGGCTGGCCCGATTTTTATGAAATTTCTACAAATGTATTTTATGTGCCTGGGAGTGTTCTTAAATAGGTTATGTATCGAAATATATCGGATAAGTATCGGAAATCGGTAGCTGTAAAAATCTGATTGAAGCAGGGACATTCCGATTTGGACTAAAGTAAACATTTTCATACAACCTAACATCACAAGTGCAGCTGAGAAGTTTTTACACTGCACAAGCAGAAGAGCCTTAAATATAAAATCAACTGTAGATTCTTTGATAAGACAAAGGCACGTTCAAAGTGAATTTTTCTGTGTAGAGCACAATTGAACCACAATACTTGACATTTGCATTTTAAACTTTAATTAACGCCATTGCAGATATAAACTAATTTCAGAAAATCAACAGCAGTTCTCTACAGTACTATGTAGACAATGTATTGTGGACTAAGTCACTGTAGGTATGTAAGCTTCCTTTCACTGCACTGTGGTGGGTTGTCGAATAGTGTAGGCAGTCAATCGATTTGATTAAAAAAAATGGTCGATTTCATTGATTCTGATGTTTTTACTAATTACCAGTTTTACCAAATATATATATATATATATATATATATATATATATATATATATACACACACACACATATATATATATATATATATATATATATATGACTTAATTTTTTCATTGTTTCTTATTGGTGTTAGCAGCAGCATGGAAACGCCGCCATTATATAGGGGCGTTCCAAAAATAATGCCTCCTATTTTTCTATTCCTTCCAAATGGATCAGAGAGGATTGCCAATTGCATTGTTATGATGACTGACTTACGCATTATGACTCGAAAATTTCATCTCTCTTTTGCAGATATTGAAAGTGTGAGACTCTAAAAAAAAACAACCCCTGTCATTAGCGTGCGTCAGAAGCAGAGATGCATCATTGAATTTCTAGCAAATATACGTTGAAAATAGTGCTGACTATATAGAAAAATAACTTCTGGAGCAAAACAGGTAGGTCTTTTTAATGGTACCACTTCCGTCTTCACATCTTTTCAACTTTCTGAAGTTAGCGAGCACATCCATCGTTCATCGATGGAAAAAATGTATTAAGAATAGTGCTAACTAAGGTCGCTCAAATTAATGATAATATCACACACGTTTTCGTAGGTCTTCAATTTTTGAGTTAAAGAAAAATAGAACGCTTGACTTTTGGAATGATTCTCATATGTAAAAACAAATACTCACCTAACCCAACAGGCAACGGGTGATCTAGTTGTTTATATTATTAGGATGTATGTAAAAAAAGTATTTTATAGAAATCTTTGATCTAAAGGTTAGTTCAAATGTAAAGTGAATTGTTTCACTTTTATTCATAGTAATAAAGAAAATGTAAACTAAAAGCATACATCGCGTTCATCGTCGTCATTTGTGCTGAAACATGAATTATGATGATTACAAAATCTGTGAAAATAGGACAAAATTAATTAACTTTCTCCAAGAAAAAGAACATTTGACGGCGGGGAGTGATAAGTATTCGGTGGGTTCATTTTGTTTCATCTGATTAGTGATAATTCCTACACATGTGACAAATGAGTTTTACAGATGTCGTAATAGATATTGTAGATGTATAGAATGCATTAAGTATAATTAGTTTGTTTCCCTTTTCCTGTTTGTAATTAGAACAGATATTTAAGCTTACATAATGGTGGGTGTGCAATCAATCCCCAACAGTCCATGCTGGGGGAACTGGTGCCACCAATCTGAACCTTAAGAATAAAAAGAAAATTAATTAAGTAGGACGATCTACACTTAAGTTTTAAATAACACGAGTTCGGTTTGTCAGGCTTAATTTAGAATTATCTTTTATTATATTAAATGTGAGTTCATCAAACTTTTTCTTTTAAATGTGAGTTCATCAAAGTTTTTCTTTTAAATGTGAGTTCATCAAACTTTTTCTTTTAAATGTGAGTTCATCAAACTTTTTCTTTTAAATGTGAATTCATCAAACTTTTTCTTTTAAATGTGAGTTCATCAAACTTTTTCTTTTAAATGTGAGTTCATCAAACTTTTTCTTTTAAATGTGAGTTCATCAAACTTTTTCTTTTAAATGTGAGTTCATCAAACTTTTTCTTTTAAATGTGAATTCATCAAACTTTTTCTTTTAAATGTGAGTTCATCAAACTTTTTCTTTTAAATGTGAATTCATCAAACTTTTTCTTTTAAATGTGAGTTCATCAAAGTTTTTCTTTTAAATGTGAGTTCATCAAACTTTTTCTTTTAAATGTGAGTTCATCAAACTTTTTCTTTTAAATGTGAATTCATCAAACTTTTTCTTTTAAATGTGAGTTCATCAAACTTTTTCTTTTAAATGTGAGTTCATCAAAGTTTTTCTTTTAAATGTGAGTTCATCAAACTTTTTCTTTTAAATGTGAGTTCATCAAAGTTTCGCTAAGTTTTTTCTCACTCCTAATATACCGCCCTTCTGCTTAATATTTAAACTTACATAATGATTGGAGCTCAACTGAGCTTCAATCTTTGATTCTTCATTGTAAGATAGCCTCAAGAACTTGTCTTCCTACAACAATGAAAATGCACTTTTGTTTTTCCGTCCATGGAAACAATGCCGAGATAAGCGGAAAGAACATACAGCGTCAGGTGGAATTTTCATAAATATACATTCTTTACAATCGCTTCCGACTTTTGGACCATATTACTGCAGACCTGCTTCTCTGTTAATTACAAACTGGTTTTCTTTAAACCAATGTCAACGAAGTTGTTTCATAAATCACCCTATAAGTAATCAACATATTTCATAACATTGATCAATGTTAGTGGTCTATTTCTGTATTATTAATCTTTATCCTTGAGTAGCTCTTTGCCTTGATAAGTGGTGACAAAATAGTAAAAAAGTAAAGCACAATTAACTCCAATTATCCATACTGAAAAAAGTTGTGCTACCACTCTGAAGTATTTTTTAAAAATTTCAAGTCGGTCGATCTACACTCACGTTTGAAATAGTACATTTTCAGTTTGTCACTCATCATCATCATCATCATCATAATGACGGGATCCTTGTCCGGACCAATGTGACTCTTCCTCTCCAGAGTTTCCTGTCTTCCATCAGCTGCCTCAAATCTTCAGGTTCACAGTTGGCATCGTGTGCTATTTGTTGGATGTACGGGGATCTAGGTCGTCCTCTGCTTGCGCGTCCATGTCGTGGAGTCCATAGCAATACATCACTCACCAATTCATGCTTGCTCCTCAGGCAATGGCCGGCAAATCATAGGCGTCTTTCTCTGATGATATTAGATATGGAAGGTAGATTGCCATAAAGTTGCTGCTTCGTGGGATGATTTTGCCAAGATATATTTAATATTGTTCTTAGCATATGGGTGTATGTGCCGTCTAGTTTTCTTTCCAATCTTTTGGTGAGTGTCCAGGTTGTAGCACCGTATATAAGGACAGACTCTACCACTACCCTGAAGAACTGCCTTTTCAGTTTGTCAACCAGTCTCGAAGTCCATACTGAATGTAGCCCATCCAATGCAGTCCATGCTTTTGAGATGCGAATTCCGATATCTCTCTCTGTGGAAACTATGTTGCTACCCAGATACATAAACTCAGCGACTTCTTTCAGTGTTGATTCAACCAATGCCCTGATCTGTCCCTTCACATTGAAAGTCATAAACTATGTGAAGACCAATGTCATTTGCAGACTTTTCTAGCTTACGTAACAGTGTTTGTGCATCTGCAATGTTGTTTGCGAACAAGGCAATATCGTTTGCGTAATCTGCATCAGATTGATGACGTCTGTTTCTGGATTCATTTAGGGTGAAGCCTAGCATGCTGTGTATATATCAACAGAGGTATGAAGTACAAAGTCAAGACAGACAATGAAAAGAAAAGGGGCAAGAGTATCTCCTTGTAGAACCCCAGTGCGGATGTCGAAAAATTCCGTGTTCCCATCTGGGGACCTGACCATTGCTCGAGTGTGCTCATATAGCATCATGATAGCATTAATGACTTCATTTCGAATGTCATATGCTTTTAATATGCTGGCCATTTTTCCTCTATGTACAGAGTCGAATGCTTTGGAGAAATCTACAAAAATCATAACTGCCTCAATGTTTTTTGCTTTGACTCCTTCAATCAGTCTCCTAACAGCAAGTATTTGACTAGTAGTAGAGCGATTCTTTCTAAATCCATTTTGGTTCTTCCTGAGCACTTCTTCGATCTTTGGTTTGTCACTACTGATTTTAAAACATCTGTTATTTTATTTGTTATGGAAACTTACTCATTCACTTGTAATGGACTCTTCTAATCATGATATAACCCAGAGTCTAATACTCCCGTGGGTAATTATCGTGACCTAATGAGAAACTACAGACTGTCTAATTTAACAGTCGGAAAATATGGACAACCTTTTCTTTGTATCACTTTCTTGTACAATATATTCTTTTCTACATAAACTCATTGTTCAAGTTTTTCTTTACGACTCTTTCCTATAGTCACAATAATATTAAATATTAATTAGTCAAAGTTTGTTTTTTCTAAGACATTTTTCTATATCCACAAAATACAAAATATAACACAGAATCTAAAACCTGGAATTATGCTTGAAGTTTGTTTTTCATATTGAGACTTCAACCGCTCAACTTCATCTTACCTTGATTGTGGTAGGGTAGATGGAAAGAGTAAGCGATGGGGGCGGGGTCGCCGTTGGAGGAATGAAATAGAAATGATCCCTTTGAAGCTATCCCCATTTTATGCTTTTCGCCGATCGGTCGGTCAAATCGGCTTTCAGTTTGTTTTACGTTTAATTTTTTTAATTTCTTATGCAAAAATGGGGTTGATTGGGTTATGATTGTGTTTCTGTGATCATAGTATTCAAAGTCGGCTAAGTGAAAGATAGCAATAGGCTTTTGGCTGAATTCAAAAGCTTCGTCTCTCATGTTAAAAATATTCATTAGGAACCAGACTAGTGGCCAGTCTACATGCTTTCACGGTCCGGATCCGTAGGTTGTCGACCGTTAGTCTAGGGTATGATTATTATGAAAAAACTTCTTATTCTATAAAGAGAAAGGGCAAAAAACTGGCAAATGAAGCTACAAAGTTTCCAAATGCGTCGCTGAAAAAATGAAACTATTTACAAATGGCAATTTTTAAAGAATATTTACTGGCTGTTTTTGGGTATTGTTTGTCCAGAAAAATCGTCTTTATTTGAAACTATCAGGACGGTCACGTGAGGCATTGAAGAAATGTCAGCAGATGTTAAACATCAAATAATGGACACTTGTAGTGAATGGCATATTTTTCCATTACAGTCTACTGAACAACTTGCTGCCTTTTGTGAGGATTAACTTTTAATTGTCATGTTTTTGAAGAGTTTCTTCAAGTTAATTCTCACGAAGGAAACCGTGATCAGAGCAGATATTTTGATGACAGAAATGAAATTTGATTTCTCAAAGGTTATTGGAATCACAACTAATGGTGCTTTAGAAATGATAGGAAAAAAGGTGTTGTTACACTACTATAGGAACATATGGGAAACCTTGGAATTGCTTATAAATTTGTAAAAATTCATTGCATTATCCATCAAGATACATTGTATTCCAAGTCCTTGAAGTTTAAAAATGTTATGGATGTTGTGAAAACTGTGAATCTGATTCTATTTCGTAGATTGAATCATCAACAATTCAAACAATTTTTGTTTGATACTGAAGCAGAATATTTGCATATTTCTGTGATGTATGTGGGATCAGCTGATGATCCCTAATAAAACGAAGACCTGCCTTTTATAAAGATGTGACGATATTCCTTAGAAATTAACATGATATTTCACATTTTCGAGATCCTGATTAGCCTGCAACTTCAGAATTCATTATGCATATAGTGACTCATTTGAATCATTTAAAATTACTATAATACTTCAAAGTAAAGCTCAGCTTATAAATAAGATGTATAATATTTTTGCGTAAAAAAAATTGGATTGTGGGAACATCAACTTAGAAATAAAAATTATACTCATTTACCATCATTCCACACAAGGGAACCGCAAGATTCAAAGCCATTGGTGAATGTAATCTAGGATTTGCAAAACGAATTTGTATCACGTTTTGCTGACATTTTAAATTGTTTACTACGTCATTTGATGTGGAGGGGAATGTTTTCAAATGGAACTGATCGAAATGTAATGTGTCGATATTTTAAAATCCAAATTTAATTCCAAAGGTATTTCATTAGAATATATTTTTCAAAGTATAAAATATTTCAAATTAATGACCCATGCAACAAACATCCCTATTAATGTGATAAACTATTTTCAAAACTGAAGCAGAACAATTTCAGAAGAAAATTGAATGAAAATGTTCTTGATATCTTATTTTTAGCATCAACGAGTTTGAAACCAAATATTGATACATTCTCAATTAATAAAAATCATCAAGTTTCCCATTAATTATTTGGTTGTTGGATGAATACTATGTATTTATACACAAATGATTCCAACAATATTTTTAATTAAATAAATAGTATTTTTGACTACAATATTCATCTGTTGTTAATATAAATTACTTTTATGTATATTCAACACATGTGATTAAGTGAGAATATGCAGATTTGTCAACACTTCTCAATTAAAGTATATAAATGATTCAAATGAAATTTGTTGTATCCCATAGAATGTTTACTTTTATTTGCCAGTTATCTTTTATGAGACTTAGCAGCATTGCCTGTGCTTAATGGCAAATCATGGATACACATTTGTTATGACCCTTGATTACATTAAAAGATAAGAGAAGCGAAAGGAAAGATAGAGCGTAAAAGTCAGAGGAAATGCCATGCAACATAGAAGAAACATAAAGACGGTTAAATATATGTGCATTATATGTATATGCCTTATGAATATGTTGATGATATCGCATGTATATCTATGTAAATGTTTGCAACTATTTGTACTCATATGCATGGGTATCTGTGTTTTTCTTTTGTTTAAGTGTGTGATCCGTTTTCAATAACAGTTTCAAACATACACGTTATAATTTCATCCATTTCACTTTGATTGATTTTTAACTTCGAAGTATTTTGATGTTCCCTGAGGAAAAATAATTTTGATTAGGTGTTTTTTAAATTTCGATTTTATTTCGTTTTTCTAGTTTCTCAATGTTTATTTTCATCATGGTTTTAAATATTTATGTTGATAGGGTCTGCATATTTAATTTTCCTTAATTTTTCATTCATGGCCTTCATCCTTGCCATTACCATACGATCCGGCCCACAGGGTCAAATGACTTGCTGACCCTTGCCTTTAACCAACAGGAGCATTACTACTGTCATACTAATTGTCCAGAACATCTTGACTTTTATGGGCAACACTTATTCAAAATATCACTGATGATTAAAATTTATCTACTAGATTATCTGAAGATCATAGTTTTGGTAAAACGAGGTTAGTAAACTTATAATTTATTTGCATTTACATTAGCGCTACATATTATATGTATTAAGCACCTTTTTAATGACACATATTTTTGCATTCATTCTTTTTCCAGCACATTATTTAATATTATATATATATATATATATATATATATATATATATATATATATATATATATATATATATATATATATATATATATATATATAACTTAAGCAATATATTTTTTCCACTTATCATTTAGTAAATGAGAATATATAAGTAATGCCATTCTTCTTGGGTCATCGTAGTTAATGTGATATTTAGATGAAACCAATTTCTGCTTATGGGTTTGCAGGGAAAGTGGTTGCAGTTATCCCTTGATACAAGTTCATGGCCTGATTACATGCCCCTAATTCAATTCAAACCCGTTCTTCTCCGTGTCCAGAGGATTCAATTGAAGCAACAATGGTAAATCTGAAAGAATTCATCACATTGAGAAGGACTTATATAGAACCCAAAGTATGTTTTGCTTCTTTTTCAGTTAATGGGTTGGAATTGGTTGGTGCCGATCATGGCAATGGGCAGGCAGTATTGTACTCTGTGTCCTCAAGCAATTCTGCAAAACTGGTCTCCAACTGTATGGTATCTTTGATTTAATTACAAGAGAGATGAAGACAGGTAAAATTAGATTCACAAAATCCGGGTTTTGACGTAAAGAAGCTGTTGAGTCAGGTTGAATTATGCAGGGGAGGAAATGGCTCAGAGTTTGGGAATTCATTTTAGTTTCTTTTCAGAAAAAAGAAAATGGAATAATATGTGAACTTTATTGACAATTCTGATTGAAATATTTAAGCAATCTATTGAAAGTCGGCCCACAATAAACTCATTTGATATAGATTCCAGACAGAGGCCAATACTTATTCGCAAGAATACCATGAAAACAGAAAACTGTATTCTCTTTATAATATTATTAGCTGCTTCTAGAATATACGTGGTTTATTCACAGTTGATAATCTTGATAAATAATCAATTTTAAACAAACTCGATAAATTATTTGATAATTATTCCCAAATCTGAGATTTGCTAAAAGACCTTTATTCCTACTGCTATTATTAGTTGGTTATAATAGTTAACACTAGTCAGTAACTCAGTATAACCTACTAATACAAAATTGTATTGACACAATGGGACAACTATGCCCTTGTCAGAAGTTCTATTTTCGATCATATGACTAAGCTCTTCAGAGAAAGGATGCAGTTCGTTTTTTTTCTTTATGTACATTACTGCAAAAGAAGAGAAAGATAAACTAAGAAAAATAAAATGAAATTTACTATTTCTCTTTTTCTTACCAGAGGAAAAAAAACTTTTTACTTTTACTATCGAAAAGTAGTTACAAGCAGTGTTTTACTCTTTCTATTTAATTATGCCAAAAACGAATAGACATAATCTTGCGAATCAGACACAATCAACATTATATTAGCAGACTAGTCAAAGTATCCACGTATGATGACTAAGGCATCATAATTATAGTGTTAAACATTCATTTTCTATAGAAGTTTAATCAATGTCAGCGACGCGATAGAAACTACATTATTTGTAGATGCAAATAACAATAATTATGTGGTTGATTAATTATGGATTACGTGCAATATTTTTTTTTTTTTGAATTTTAATATCAAATAGTAATTAGTGTCATTAGAATTCACTGAAAACGAATGATCATGGTTTATAATGTAAATACAGCTGTGCAACACGGATATATCAGCTAGTATCAATCATTGGTGCTACAAAACTACACATCCGAGAAATGCAATCACATATAAATGGTGTAGTGTTTGGATAAAGCTTAAGAAGCAAACAGACAAAATATAACATTTATTAACCTGTTTTTTTTTTCTCATTGAAATAAAATAATTTAAATTCGATTTTGGATTTTTATACATACATACATACATACATACATACATACATACATACATTCCACTACAGACTAGAGGTCCTTTTCTAAAGATTAAGACATTGCTTTGGATATATGTGCGTTCGTTCTGATCAGATGTCTAAAATAGAACATGGAGTTATCAATAAATATACCCATCTTGGACAAATTGAGAAAGGTTATTTATGAATATCAGAAATAATGAAGGTCCAAGGATTGGTCACTGGTGCACACCCATATTAATGTCATGTTGTTTTGGTGTATGGCCAATAGGCCACACACACACGCGCACACACACACACACACACACACACACACACACACAAACACACACACATAGAGAACAAATGACAAAAAACTATATTCCAAAATTCATGATGTTGATCATCTTATAATTTATTCCTTTAATTCAGTTGGCTTATACAATTCTTGATAGTATCTGTTTCGTAGCGCAAAACCAATCACTTAATTATTATCCAAATTCAAAATGACGTAATGGAAACATATTAAAGTTATATGCAGTTTCTCTTTCAATTTTCGGATTTTAATCATGTCAAATCACACTTCATTTCCTTCAGACGGATTGATTGTTGCTATTTCTTCTGATGAGTTAAGGGCATAATAGATTCACTGATTGATATAATGATTAAGTAATTGATTTTGTGCTACGAAACAGATACTATCAAGAATTGTCAACTGAATTAAAGGAATAAATTATGAGATAGACAACATCATGAATTTTGGAATATAGTTTTTTTGTCATTTATTCTCTATATTGCTCTGTAATTACATTGAGCTTCTTAAATAAGGATTGATATATATTATAAGAAAATATATTTCTACTGAAATATATATATATATATATATATATATATATATATATATATATATATATATATATATATACACTAGCATGACCTGTGTACCAGCGTTGCTCAGTGGAAGTATGCCACCTTCCTGTAAAAAAACAAACACAATTAAACTACGGTTGTTAGTGGAAACCACTTCCGGTCCAGTAAAATAGCGAGCACTGGCATCCATTGCCAAAATAGATGCACCGTGCCGAAGTAACAGCGTTAATATCTTTAACTCCATTCTTAACATGGAGATTTGATTATGTGATGTGATTATTGTGTGCTTTCACTTACCGAATCAAATAAAAGTAGGATAGTGTGGTTTATTAGATAGCAGGTTTACCGCCCGCCTGTAATCTATAATGAAAATAAAAGAATGAACTAAAAATTAATTATAACCCAGTGCATTTATTCCGGAGGGAACATTGTGGCACGAGGAAAAGAAACAACCAAAAAACACTGCAGCAAACCTGAACAATGATTCATATTGCCTTTAAATTTTTCCTTTTCATTTTTTCCAGTGATTATCATCGAGTACAGGCTTAAATTTCAGATTATAAAAGAAATTTAAGGTAGTATTTTTTCTGACTGTAATAGTCGGGGATCAATTTGTAATGATAACTATCTAATAAATGGAACACACTATTTTTTAGCCTCGTCAGTTGTTAATGCTGTCCCTAGCCATTAAATTTTCCCTTTTCTGTTGGTAAGGTGTAGATAATTTGTCCAAGATATTTTGGTAATGTGAAAGCTAAGCAAGAAATGAATGATAAGCGCTGTAGAAATTTGCAAAAAACTAAAAAAGAAAAATCTAAATGCTAGTGGCAGCATTAACAACGGGAGTGGCCAAAAAGTGGGTGTTCACTGTAGTAGACCGCTATAATTGCAAATTTAAACCTATAAGCGTATAATCGCCTAAAGAATTTACAAATAAATGAAAATAAAAAGTAAATGGTACGAGCAGTATTGTTAAGGTCCACAAATTCTTTTTTTTTTTTTAATTTTTTTGTAATTCTGAAAGTTATGGCTGTGATCAATGATAATCACCGGAAAATAACGTACGAAAAACTGAAAAGGTGAAATGCAAAAGCTAGAGTCAGCATTGTTCAGGTTCGCTAAACTATATTAGGGTGTACCTGAACAATTGGAACCCCTCCATTACCAAAGTTGACCTTGTTGTCTTTTTTCAACTATTTGTCTGAATTATTATCGATTGAACCTTCGGCTACTAGGAAAGGCTGAACATTTAAAGATTTGGAAAGGGGCTTTCTCTTTCACATGCAACGTTATAGTAAATATGAAAAAAAGATATACATTTAAAGATTTGGAAAGGGGGTTTCTCTTTCACATGCAACGTCATAGTAAATATAAAAAAAGATATACATTTAAAGATTTGGAAAGGGGGTTTCTCTTTCACATGCAACGTTATAGTAAATATGAAAAAAAGATGTATATTTAAAGATTTGGAAAGGGGGTTTCTCTTTCACATGCAACGTTATAGTAAATATAAAAAAAAGATATACATTTAAAGATTTGGAAAGGGGGTTTCTCTTTCACATGCAACGTTATAGTAAATATGAAAAAAAGATATACATTTAAAGATTTGGAAAGGGGGTTTCTCTTTCACATGCAACGTCATAGTAAATATGAAAAAAAGATATACATTTAAACATTTGGAAAGGGGGTTTCTGTTTCACATGCAACGTTATAGTAAATATAAAAAAAAGATATATATTTAAAGATTTGGAAAGGGGGTTTCTCTTTCACATGCAACGTTATAGTAAATATAAAAAAAAGATATACATTTAAAGATTTGGAAAGGGGGTTTCTCTTTCACATGCAACGTTATAGTAAATATGAAAAAAAGATATACATTTAAAGATTTGGAAAGGGGGTTTCTCTTTCACATGCAACGTTATAGTAAATATGAAAAAAAGATATATATTTAAAGATTTGGAAAGGGGGTTTCTCTTTCACATGCAACGTTATAGTAAATATAAAAAAAAGATATATATTTAAAGATTTGGAAAGGGGGTTTCTCTTTCACATGCAACGTTATAGTAAATACGAAAAAAAGATATATATTTAAAGATTTGGAAAGGGGGTTTCTCTTTCACATGCAACGTTATAGTAAATATAAAAAAAAGATATATATTTAAAGATTTGGAAAGGGGGTTTCTCTTTCACATGCAACGTTATAGTAAATATGAAAAAAAGATATATATTTAAAGATTTGGAAAGGGGGTTTCTCTTTCACATGCAACGTTATAGTAAATATGAAAAAAAGATATATATTTAAAGATTTGGAAAGGGGGTTTCTCTTTCACATGCAACGTTATAGTAAATATGAAAAAAAGATATATATTTAAAGATTTGGAAAGGGGGTTTCTCTTTCACATGCAACGTTATAGTAAATATGAAAAAAAGATATACATTTAAAGATTTGGAAAGAGGGTTTCTCTTTCACATGCAACGTTATAGTAAATATAAAAAAAGATATATATTTAAAGATTTGGAAAGGGGGTTTCTCTTTCACATGCAACGTTATAGTAAATATGAAAAAAAGATATATATT
Organism: Euprymna scolopes; assembly: GCF_053919585.1. Classification (NCBI taxonomy): domain Eukaryota; kingdom Metazoa; phylum Mollusca; class Cephalopoda; order Sepiida; family Sepiolidae; genus Euprymna; species Euprymna scolopes. The sequence goes on along the minus strand of NC_136490.1, from coordinate 71,928,492 downwards.
TAAAGATTTGGAAAGGGGGTTTCTCTTTCACATGCAACGTTATAGTAAATATGAAAAAAAGATATATATTTAAAGATTTGGAAAGGGGGTTTCTCTTTCACATGCAACGTTATAGTAAATATAAAAAAAAGATATATATTTAAAGATTTGGAAAGGGGGTTTCTCTTTCACATGCAACGTTATAGTAAATATAAAAAAAAGATATACATTTAAAGATTTGGAAAGGGGGTTTCTCTTTCACATGCAACGTTATAGTAAATATGAAAAAAAGATATACATTTAAAGATTTGGAAAGGGGGTTTCTCTTTCACATGCAACGTTATAGTAAATATGAAAAAAAGATATATATTTAAAGATTTGGAAAGGGGGTTTCTCTTTCACATGCAACGTTATAGTAAATATGAAAAAAAGATGTACATTTAAAGATTTGGAAAGGGGGTTTCTCTTTCACATGCAACGTTATAGTAAATATGAAAAAAAAGATATACATTTAAAGATTTGGAAAGGGGGTTTCTCTTTCACATGCAACGTTATAGTAAATATGAAAAAAAAGATATACATTTAAAGATTTGGAAAGGGGGTTTCTCTTTCACATGCAACGTTATAGTAAATATGAAAAAAAAGATATACATTTAAAGATTTGGAAAGGGGGTTTCTCTTTCACATGCAACGTTATAGTAAATATGAAAAAAAAGATATACATTTAAAGATTTGGAAAGGGGGTTTCTCTTTCACATGCAACGTTATAGTAAATATGAAAAAAAAGATATACATTTAAAGATTTGGAAAGGGGGTTTCTCTTTCACATGCAACGTTATAGTAAATATGAAAAAAAGATGTATATTTAAAGATTTGGAAAGGGGGTTTCTCTTTCACATGCAACGTTATAGTAAATATGAAAAAAAGATATATATTTAAAGATTTGGAAAGGGGGTTTCTCTTTCACATGCAACGTTATAGTAAATATGAAAAAAAGATGTACATTTAAAGATTTGGAAAGGGGGTTTCTCTTTCACATGCAACGTTATAGTAAATATGAAAAAAAAGATATACATTTAAAGATTTGGAAAGGGGGTTTCTCTTTCACATGCAACGTTATAGTAAATATGAAAAAAAAGATATACATTTAAAGATTTGGAAAGGGGGTTTCTCTTTCACATGCAACGTTATAGTAAATATGAAAAAAAAGATATACATTTAAAGATTTGGAAAGGGGGTTTCTCTTTCATATGCAACGTTATAGTAAATATGAAAAAAAAGATATACATTTAAAGATTTGGAAAGGGGGTTTCTCTTTCACATGCAACGTTATAGTAAATATGAAAAAAAAGATATACATTTAAAGATTTGGAAAGGGGGTTTCTCTTTCATATGCAACGTTATAGTAAATATGAAAAAAAAGATATACATTTAAAGATTTGGAAAGGGGGTTTCTCTTTCACATGCAACGTTATAGTAAATATGAAAAAAAAGATATACATTTAAAGATTTGGAAAGGGGGTTTCTCTTTCACATGCAACGTTATAGTAAATATGAAAAAAAAGATATACATTTAAAGATTTGGAAAGGGGGTTTCTCTTTCACATGCAACGTTATAGTAAATATGAAAAAAAAGATATACATTTAAAGATTTGGAAAGGGGGTTTCTCTTTCACATGCAACGTTATAGTAAATATAAAAAAAAAAGATATACATTTAAAGATTTGGAAAGGGGGTTTCTCTTTCACATGCAACGTTATAGTAAATATGAAAAAAAAGATATACATTTAAAGATTTGGAAAGGGGGTTTCTCTTTCACATGCAACGTTATAGTAAATATGAAAAAAAAGATATACATTTAAAGATTTGGAAAGGGGGTTTCTCTTTCATATGCAACGTTATAGTAAATATGAAAAAAAAGATATACATTTAAAGATTTGGAAAGGGGGTTTCTCTTTCACATGCAACGTTATAGTAAATATGAAAAAAAGATATACATTTAAAGATTTGGAAAGGGGGTTTCTCTTTCACATGCAACGTTATAGTAAATATGAAAAAAAGATATACATTTAAAGATTTGGAAAGGGGGTTTCTCTTTCACATGCAACGTTATAGTAAATATGAAAAAAAAGATATACATTTAAAGATTTGGAAAGGGGGTTTCTCTTTCACATGCAACGTTATAGTAAATATGAAAAAAAAGATATACATTTAAAGATTTGGAAAGGGGGTTTCTCTTTCACATGCAACGTTATAGTAAATATGAAAAAAAAGATATACATTTAAAGATTTGGAAAGGGGGTTTCTCTTTCACATGCAACGTTATAGTAAATATGAAAAAAAAGATATACATTTAAAGATTTGGAAAGGGGGTTTCCTTTTCACATGCAACGTTATAGTAAATATGAAAAAAAAGATATACATTTAAAGATTTGGAAAGGGGGTTTCTCTTTCACATGCAACGTTATAGTAAATATGAAAAAAAAGATATACATTTAAAGATTTGGAAAGGGGGTTTCTCTTTCACATGCAACGTTATAGTAAATATGAAAAAAAAGATATACATTTAAAGATTTGGAAAGGGGGTTTCTCTTTCACATGCAACGTTATAGTAAATATGAAAAAAAGATGTATATTTAAAGATTTGGAAAGGGGGTTTCTCTTTCACATGCAACGTTATAGTAAATATGAAAAAAAAGATATACATTTAAAGATTTGGAAAGGGGGTTTCTCTTTCACATGCAACGTTATAGTAAATATGAAAAAAAAGATATACATTTAAAGATTTGGAAAGGGGGTTTCTCTTTCACATGCAACGTCATAGTAAATATGAAAAAAAAGATATACATTTAAAGATTTGGAAAGGGGGTTTCTCTTTCACATGCAACGTTATAGTAAATAAAAAAAAAAAGATATACATTTAAAGATTTGGAAAGGGGGTTTCTCTTTCACATGCAACGTTATAGTAAATATGAAAAAAAGATGTATATTTAAAGATTTGGAAAGGGGGTTTCTCTTTCACATGCAACGTTATAGTAAATATGAAAAAAAAGATATACATTTAAAGATTTGGAAAAGGGGTTTCTCTTTCACATGCAACGTTATAGTAAATATGAAAAAAAGATATACATTTAAAGATTTGGAAAGGGGGTTTCTCTTTCACATGCAACGTTATAGTAAATATGAAAAAAAAGATATACATTTAAAGATTTGGAAAGGGGGTTTCTCTTTCACATGCAACGTTATAGTAAATATGAAAAAAAGATGTATATTTAAAGATTTGGAAAGGGGGTTTCTCTTTCACATGCAACGTTATAGTAAATATGAAAAAAAAAGATATACATTTAAAGATTTGGAAAGGGGGTTTCTCTTTCACATGCAACGTTATAGTAAATATGAAAAAAAAGATATACATTTAAAGATTTGGAAAGGGGGTTTCTCTTTCACATGCAACGTTATAGTAAATATGAAAAAAAAGATATACATTTAAAGATTTGGAAAGGGGGTTTCTCTTTCACATGCAACGTTATAGTAAATATGAAAAAAAGATATACATTTAAAGATTTGGAAAGGGGGTTTCTCTTTCACATGCAACGTTATAGTAAATATGAAAAAAAAGATATACATTTAAAGATTTGGAAAGGGGGTTTCTCTTTCACATGCAACGTTATAGTAAATATGAAAAAAAGATGTATATTTAAAGATTTGGAAAGGGGGTTTCTCTTTCACATGCAACGTTATAGTAAATATGAAAAAAAGATATACATTTAAAGATTTGGAAAGGGGGTTTCTCTTTCACATGCAACGTTATAGTAAATATGAAAAAAAGATATACATTTAAAGATTTGGAAAGGGGGTTTCTCTTTCACATGCAACGTTATAGTAAATATGAAAAAAAAGATATACATTTAAAGATTTGGAAAGGGGGTTTCTCTTTCACATGCAACGTTATAGTAAATATGAAAAAAAAGATATACATTTAAAGATTTGGAAAGGGGGTTTCTCTTTCACATGCAACGTTATAGTAAATATGAAAAAAAGATATACATTTAAAGATTTGGAAAGGGGGTTTCTCTTTCACATGCAACGTTATAGTAAATATGAAAAAAAAGATATACATTTAAAGATTTGGAAAGGGGGTTTCTCTTTCACATGCAACGTTATAGTAAATATGAAAAAAAGATGTATATTTAAAGATTTGGAAAGGGGGTTTCTCTTTCACATGCAACGTCATAGTAAATATGAAAAAAAGATATACATTTAAAAATTTGGAAAGGGGGTTTCTCTTTCACATGCAACGTCATTGTAAATATGAAAAAAAAGATATACATTTAAAGATTTGGAAAGAGGGTTTCTCTTTCACATGCAACGTTATAGTAAATATGAAAAAAAGATGTATATTTAAAGATTTGGAAAGGGGGTTTCTCTTTCACATGCAACGTTATAGTAAATATGAAAAAAAGATGTATATTTAAAGTTTTGGAAAGGGGGTTTCTCTTTCACATGCAACGTTATAGTAAATATGAAAAAAAGATATACATTTAAAGATTTGGAAAGGGGGTTTCTCTTTCACATGCAACGTTATAGTAAATATGAAAAAAAAGATATACATTTAAAGATTTGGAAAGGGGGTTTCTCTTTCACATGCAACGTTATAGTAAATATGAAAAAAAGATGTATATTTAAAGATTTGGAAAGGGGGTTTCTCTTTCACATGCAACGTTATAGTAAATATGAAAAAAAGATATACATTTAAAGATTTGGAAAGGGGGTTTCTCTTTCACATGCAACGTTATAGTAAATATGAAAAAAAGATATACATTTAAAGATTTGGAAAGGGGGTTTCTCTTTCACATGCAACGTTATAGTAAATATGAAAAAAAAGATATACATTTAAAGATTTGGAAAGGGGGTTTCTCTTTCACATGCAACGTTATAGTAAATATGAAAAAAAGATGTATATTTAAAGATTTGGAAAAGGGGGTTTCTCTTTCACATGCAACGTTATAGTAAATATGAAAAAAAAGATATACATTTAAAGATTTGGAAAGGGGGTTTCTCTTTCACATGCAACGTTATAGTAAATATGAAAAAAAAGATATACATTTAAAGATTTGGAAAGGGGGTTTCTCTTTCACATGCAACGTTATAGTAAATATGAAAAAAAAGATATACATTTAAAGATTTGGAAAGGGGGTTTCTCTTTCACATGCAACGTTATAGTAAATATGAAAAAAAGATATACATTTAAAGATTTGGAAAGGGGGTTTCTCTTTCACATGCAACGTTATAGTAAATATGAAAAAAAAGATATACATTTAAAGATTTGGAAAGGGGGTTTCTCTTTCACATGCAACGTTATAGTAAATATGAAAAAAAGATGTATATTTAAAGATTTGGAAAGGGGGTTTCTCTTTCACATGCAACGTTATAGTAAATATGAAAAAAAGATATACATTTAAAGATTTGGAAAGGGGGTTTCTCTTTCACATGCAACGTTATAGTAAATATGAAAAAAAGATATACATTTAAAGATTTGGAAAGGGGGTTTCTCTTTCACATGCAACGTTATAGTAAATATGAAAAAAAAGATATACATTTAAAGATTTGGAAAGGGGGTTTCTCTTTCACATGCAACGTTATAGTAAATATGAAAAAAAAGATATACATTTAAAGATTTGGAAAGGGGGTTTCTCTTTCACATGCAACGTTATAGTAAATATGAAAAAAAGATATACATTTAAAGATTTGGAAAGGGGGTTTCTCTTTCACATGCAACGTTATAGTAAATATGAAAAAAAAGATATACATTTAAAGATTTGGAAAGGGGGTTTCTCTTTCACATGCAACGTTATAGTAAATATGAAAAAAAGATGTATATTTAAAGATTTGGAAAGGGGGTTTCTCTTTCACATGCAACGTCATAGTAAATATGAAAAAAAGATATACATTTAAAGATTTGGAAAGGGGGTTTCTCTTTCACATGCAACGTCATTGTAAATATGAAAAAAAAGATATACATTTAAAGATTTGGAAAGAGGGTTTCTCTTTCACATGCAACGTTATAGTAAATATGAAAAAAAGATGTATATTTAAAGATTTGGAAAGGGGGTTTCTCTTTCACATGCAACGTTATAGTAAATATGAAAAAAAGATGTATATTTAAAGATTTGGAAAGGGGGTTTCTCTTTCACATGCAACGTTATAGTAAATATGAAAAAAAGATGTACATTTAAAGATTTGGAAAGGGGGTTTCTCTTTCACATGCAACGTTATAGTAAATATGAAAAAAAAGATATACATTTAAAGATTTGGAAAGGGGGTTTCTCTTTCACATGCAACGTTATAGTAAATATGAAAAAAAAGATATACATTTAAAGATTTGGAAAGGGGGTTTCTCTTTCACATGCAACGTTATAGTAAATATGAAAAAAAAGATATACATTTAAAGATTTGGAAAGGGGGTTTCTCTTTCACATGCAACGTTATAGTAAATATGAAAAAAAGATATATATTTAAAGATTTGGAAAGGGGGTTTCTCTTTCACATGCAACGTTATAGTAAATATGAAAAAAAGATGTACATTTAAAGATTTGGAAAGGGGGTTTCTCTTTCACATGCAACGTTATAGTAAATATGAAAAAAAAGATATACATTTAAAGATTTGGAAAGGGGGTTTCTCTTTCACATGCAACGTTATAGTAAATATGAAAAAAAAGATATACATTTAAAGATTTGGAAAGGGGGTTTCTCTTTCACATGCAACGTTATAGTAAATATGAAAAAAAAGATATACATTTAAAGATTTGGAAAGGGGGTTTCTCTTTCACATGCAACGTTATAGTAAATATGAAAAAAAGATATATATTTAAAGATTTGGAAAGGGGGTTTCTCTTTCACATGCAACGTTATAGTAAATATGAAAAAAAGATGTACATTTAAAGATTTGGAAAGGGGGTTTCTCTTTCACATGCAACGTTATAGTAAATATGAAAAAAAAGATATACATTTAAAGATTTGGAAAGGGGGTTTCTCTTTCACATGCAACGTTATAGTAAATATGAAAAAAAGATATACATTTAAAGATTTGGAAAGGGGGTTTCTCTTTCACATGCAACGTTATAGTAAATATGAAAAAAAAGATATACATTTAAAGATTTGGAAAGGGGGTTTCTCTTTCACATGCAACGTCATAGTAAATATAAAAAAAAGATATACATTTAAAGATTTGGAAAGGGGGTTTCTCTTTCACATGCAACGTTATAGTAAATATGAAAAAAAAGATATACATTTAAAGATTTGGAAAGGGGGTTTCTCTTTCACATGCAACGTTATAGTAAATATGAAAAAAAAGATATACATTTAAAGATTTGGAAAGGGGGTTTCTCTTTCACATGCAACGTTATAGTAAATATGAAAAAAAAGATATACATTTAAAGATTTGGAAAGGGGGTTTCTCTTTCACATGCAACGTTATAGTAAATATGAAAAAAAAGATATACATTTAAAGATTTGGAAAGGGGGTTTCTCTTTCACATGCAACGTTATAGTAAATATGAAAAAAAGATGTATATTTAAAGATTTGGAAAGGGAAATTTTTTTTGTCATTGTTCTTTTATAATATAGTAGCTTAGTGTCCAAGCGATAAGAATCTACAGAATTAATAGAAAAAAAAAACGAAAATGTAAAAACATTAAAGGGAGGTGCCAATTGTTAGGGTGCACTCATGTTTGTATGATGGAAAGTGTTGTATCAAACAAAAAAGTAAAAAGAAAAAAAACAAACAAACGGATGGAGCGTCTGTAGTGTGAAGTGTTTTCAATGGGATAAAACACGAGTGATATGATTTAAAAAAAAAGGGAAGGTGTTTCGTTGTGGTTTTCGACGACGACGATGATGACGAAGGAGAGTATTGTATTGAATAGTGTGTTTTACAGGTTCTAAAAGAAAGTATAATGTTAAAATTTGCGAAAGACAATATGTAAACTGGATTAAAAAAATAAAGGGAACAAAATACCAGTCTGCATTAGGAAGTGTGATCAATTGTAAAAAAAACTCGATCGCAGGGCTGTGTAATTATTTGTTGCTGTTTTGGCGACGATGACGACGACGACGATGAAGGAGATTCTTATAGTCGATAGCATGTTTTAAACTTTGTAAAAGAAAGCAAGTAAACTGTTTATTGGACATTCGTTTAATGATTTTCTCTTTTTTTTATTTTTCGATCTCATATGATTGAAATGACTTATGAATTCAATGAACTTGACACCGGGAGAAAGAATATGTCTCTTAGGTATGCTATATTTTAATGTTAGTAATCGTTCGTTTATAAAGTGAAAAACTGGATTCTGGAATATGAGAATTATCAGATCTTAGCCAATCAGAATGGGCGGACTTTGGTGAGAGAGGCTTTATTATTTATAAATCAGAAATTGAAAAGATTATGTTAGATCTATGTATGTATGAACCAGTTACGGTCGGTGTAATCACAGAACTTGGGACCGTGTAGAATTCCTCCCGGTGACTACTGGTAGCAGTAGTAGGACTAAATATTTAAAGAGAAAAATAGGAACTCCTTCCCCTAACACTGTTGCAATTGTGATGGTGTTGCCTGCAGGATGTAATCTAGTATTGTATTATCATGATTGACTGTGTCTGAAATGGTATTCGAAAGCTACATAAAATAGTGGCTATTAACCTAGCTGTATTGAATTTGTATGTGGCAGCTGTTGTTGCAAACTTATAATACTTTTGTCCAGAGGAAAATTCCTACAGCTACTTTATCAATGTAGAGAACATATATATATATATATATAAATATATATATATATATATATATATATATATATATATATATATATATATATAAGAGATAAAAGAATCAGAACTGATTACCACCTCAACAAACTAAATAAAAGGTTCAGTCTAAGATTTCTAGAATGTTATCAATGTTTGTCTTCTAAGCAAATCAGACTTTAACACAGAACTCATGAAGAACGTCCCTCTAGAATATTTGGCCTGCATGAAGCTCTTGTTGGTCGCAGCTATCCGTTAAAATGTTGGATAGCAAGTTTTTACCTTTGATGCTGAAAACAACAAGACTCAGCGGTTGCATGCAAAGTTAGGAAGGCACACAAAGGAATGACACAGAAACAACGTTCACTCCATTTATTTGCCTTAGACATTTGCTTGCTATATGCAGAGATAGAGACAATCAGAGGACGACAGATTCTGATGTTCAACTACTACCATGTTTTTTATTTAATTATTTGGACTATTATTCTCATCTTCTAGTTCTTGTTTTCTACGACTACCGTGGTGAGATAATAACAACTACTGAAAGCAGTAATTGATGCGGATGTAGTTGGAGGATTTGACATTCCTATCCCGTTGCAGTTTACCTGACGAAGGCCAGAGGAATAATTGGCAGAAACGTCGTAGAAAACAAAAACTAGAAGATGAGGATAATAGTCGAAATAATTAAATAAAAAACAAATTTACTCATCTACAAAATAATTCCCAAAATTAATTCAATACTACCATGTTTCTAATATCTCTACTACGGTTGGACTTTAAGGACTGTTCTTGATGTTGATTGGCACATAAAGAAGGTCGGAGATTAGATCAGCCAAAATACTGTGGTAATAGTTATCAAACTGAAAGCACAACTCCGACTGCAATCAAAATAATCTGTTAACTTGCTGTTTCTCAACCACCCTCTTTCAAGAAAAAGAATTAAAACTTTATCGAATCTAAGTAAGAATCATAAAAACAGGTAACAAATGATGAGCAGAGAAATTCCGTTGATAGGTTCTTGGAGGCTTTTGTATTACTGAATGGGTTAAGGCACTTGATTTGATGCTAATTTTTTTTTTTTGTGAAGCTAATTTGATCTTCAGATCTTGCTCCCTGCAATTTTTCTGATCATCCTGATGTTTGTCAAATAAAGCTCAATTCACTTTTAAAGACTTGTTTTTCCATTCCAGAATCGAACAATGTTGATTGTGCCATTCTATTAGGTCAAATTAGAGGAGGAGGTGGGGAGGCAAGATGAGAAAAACAACAGTAAATATACAAACATAGCTTCTAGCTGACAAACAGTGTTCTTTTGATTTAAAAAGGTTAATTTCTGCACAATGAACACTAGCAGGACTTTAAGGATTGCAGTGGAAAACGGAATGGGGAATCGTTTAGCATTAAGAAAGCTACCACTTTTCTGCGGGCTACCAAAAAGGTAATCATTGTCAAATGGCTTTACAATTGAATGGCCCATGGATCTGGGGTGAATTGCTTTGCTTAAATTGTTCTACCTTACTGTTTTGATCAAAGAATTGTCAAGCAGAAATAAATGTTGACCGTTTCATTGAATTGTAAGCCTTTGATTGCTTTATACAGTCAGTTTATTTTCACTCAAATTAGATGTCCTCTGGACGCGCTCTTTTTTTTTCCTTCTTTTTCTGCTGCTTTAGGTTAATGACAACAATTTCAAGACAACTTTGGTAAAAACATTTCATTATTCACTAAACATTCAATTCCTCCTGAAACTTTCGATATTCATTAATTGTGACGGATGTTTTGCAATTTTATAAAAAGAAAGAATGTTTGAAGAAAACAAGTAGATAAAAGAAAAAGGCCGGGATTCTTGCTGGTAAGGAGGAATGGTGAACTGTCTGTTCGGTTAGGGCTTTCTGGTTAGACGATCGGATGGACATTTCAGCCTCCGTGGTTCAAAGTTTGATGATAATGTAATAGGAATGGTTTAATCTTATTAAAACATTAGTTCTTTTCAGATCACCGAAGTTAAGCAACAGTAAGCCTAATCAGTAATATAGGAAATATTTTCTGATACCGTAAAAATATAAGACAGTGATCGCTCTTTTCTTTTGTTATGGGTAAAATAATAGAGTAGCCTCAACTTTCAAACCTTGTTATTCTATACTAGATATAAAAGGAGCGTTTAATGAGTTATGTTTGATTTATGTTTAAGCAGAACTAAGGAGACAATGACTATACCCAAGAAATTAAAAATTAATTGACAGAAACTGATTATATGTGGGAAGTTCCAAAACTAATGCTGTCAATTTTTATTCCACTGAAAAGGATCAGAGAGCATTACAAATTGCATTGTTCTAATGAGAGAACTTATGCATTCATAACCTAAATCTTTCATCCCTATGTTGTAGATATTGACGACGTGAGATTTTAAGAAATCAACCCCCTGTCATGGACGCGCGTCAGAAGCAGAGATGCGTCATTAAATTCTTCTATACAAAAAAAATTGAACCGATTAGCATTCACCAGCACTTGTTGAACGTTTACAAAGTCTATGCTGTTGATATCGGCACAGTTAGGAGATTAATTCTTCGATTTTAGAAGGCCGACAGATATGGGAGTGACAAAGCAAACTCCAGACTTTTACGACCGAGGCATCAACAGAGACCAGCAAAAGTGCATTTAGAAATGTTGAGACTATGTAGTAAAATAAAATCTAGAGTACAAAAGGCTGTTTGTTTTAATGGTACCACTCATGTCTTCGTAGATCTTCAATATTTTACTTTTTCAGTTAAAAAATAGGAAGTCTTACTTTTGGAATAACCCTCATATGTTGAAAACAGACAATGAAGCAGATTTAACATAAAATATTGGATACAAAAAAAAAAAAAGACCACAAATATAAAAAGATTTACACACCGGGATTTAGAAATCATGTGGAATGTGAAAAAATTTAAATGACGATTTTTATATTCAGATGTTCGGTAGAGAAATTAAGAGTCAATTGACCAAACGTCAAAGGATCAATTTTAGGGAAAAATCAAAGAAGATAGTGAATAAATTTGATACTGTGTATTCCTTGAAATACGAGTGGGTGAATCTGAAGAAGGTAAGATATTGCATCGGCCTAAAAGCTGTTGGCATTCTTACATCCAAGATGAAAACAAACTTATTAAACTTATACAGGGTGAAATGATAAGATTGTCGTTCTAGAAAAGATGACATGATTCCATTTCCGTTTGGTGAAAAACAGTTTTCTTTTTTTGTTGCAGGCTATCTACTAGTTGGCCAGTTTTGTACAAATCCCAAGAGCGATAGGAGATGTCTAAAAGTGACACAATGTTCAATAAGCAAGGAGGGGGGGGGCGCAGCTCAACAAAGTTTCCCACCTCAGTTATGGTCTTTGGTGTGGTTTCAAGTGAGGGCCATATCATGTCACCTTATATCTTCTGAAGTCGGCTTGAAAGTCAACACCAAAATGTACCAGCATGTGCTGAAGAGTATGATGATACTCTAGTGCAATCAGTGGGCCACTAGCAGACCCTGGATGTGGTAGAAGGACTCGGCGCTGGTCCACAAGTCCAAAGAGAGCCAAACTTGACTTGAGAAGGAGTGCCACGACTTTGTACTCTTCTCTCACTGGCCTTCTCGTCCCCCGACCTGAACCTGTTAGACTACTTGTTTGGTCATACATCGAGAACATCACTAACATGACCTCTCACAAAGCCAGCCTAATCACCGCTATCTGCTGAGTATTCACCAAGCTCCTTGCATTGCTTGTGTAAAAGGCATGCTCTCTCTTCCAGACCCATCCCATATTGAGGCGCTGTTTGAATAGATATTAGCTCCACTACATAATCAAGTTATCTGAATTGGTTTTTTTTCAATAAAAGGTTTAAAATAAAGCTATAAGGTTGTTTTCTTTAGGGCGACAGATTTATCGTTCCATCCTGTAATAAGAGTCAGAATCAAACAGAGAATGAAAAAATGATGAATTTTGCCTCACACTGTTTTAATGTTTAGTTCAATGGTTTGCTTGATTTTTTTTGCCAAACATTTTCAGCTTGCAAACTTTTCTTTTTTTGTTAGATATACCAAGTTTAGCTGCAATTAAATATCATGAATGGCAATAGAGTAAAAAATACTCCTTGTAATATTTTTTAAATAAATAAATAAAATAAAAAATAATTTAAAAAATAAATAAATAATACTCTTTGTAATTTTTTTGTAACAGGGTTAAACAGTACAATATTAGAGTACAACCAGAGTTAAGGATAGAAGAGAAACATTTTCTAAATCAATACAAGCTGAACAGAATGGTTTAGTTATCAATAGATTGTGCTAGCAAGTTTCAGTATTCATTTCCTTCTTCACCAATGTTTAATATGACATAAGGTTGAGTTTTAATGTAGGAAGTCAAGCTCTCACAAAAAAGAGAGGCACACTGGATAAATACCGAAATAGACCCATCGGTATTCGCCAGTGAGGGAATTTCATGCAATCAGCGATAAATAAATTCCCATCCTTTTAACGAGGAAACGATGGCTATCTCTAAAAAAGAAAGTACTGCTTGGAAGGATAGTTTCCTGAAACCGAAAAGGTAAAAGTTATCCTCAAAATAGTCTGAAGACTACACTGTAAACAACTGAACGAGTTTACACTTCCAGTAAGATCTTGCTAATTTGCATTTCATTTAGACGAAAAACAAGCGATTCCATTCTCCTTATTAAGGTGTACTATATGACAAATGAACAGTTGAATAACATAGTAAACATTAAGATTATGAAAAAACCCCACTCCAAATGGAATTGGTAAAGTTTTTCTTTTAACTTACAGTGCTTATTTTATATGCTATTCTCACAAAGTTTTGGTCTGTGTAATCTCCGATCTTTTTCAAGTACTTTTCGTTATGCTCGGGAATCTGTATGTTATGCTGAGGAATCTGTATGCAATTGCAAGTGGAACCTCTTTATTTAATCCACAGAGATTCCATTCAAAATTTTGTGCAACATTCTGAGTTCGACAAAACGTACTTGAAGAAGGTCGAATGTTGAATAACATTCAAGGTGAGTACGGTAGTCTCACTAGTACAAATTATCAATAGTCATCTAAAAATTCCGAAATATTAGTCGATCGTGAGTCATATAAAAATTAGTTAAATGAAGTGATTAGCTAATTCTAATAACATAAAATCCATGAAATGGTTAAAAGTGCTTTTATTTTTCCTTACAAGTAGAAGATTTTACCAAGTCACATAGTATCAAATTGAATTGAATAAGAAAAAATCAACTAATTTAATTGAAAATTTCAATTTATTTTGGCTTCATATTGCAAACAGCACCATTTTTTAATAAACTCTGAAAATGTTTAGTTTCAACTAGACTATAAGTGTGATTAGATAATTAGGAAACCTTATGCAATAAATATACTACCAGACATTATATTAAATTGACAGACATAGGAGTGTCAAGGATTGTAAATTCCTGATATTAACAAGATCATTAAAAAGTATTCAAAGTATTTTCTATTTGTTTATTTTCTCCATTTATGTTTTTAAGTGTCAGTCAGGTAGCCTTTGGTCTTTACCAGATACTTTTTTTGCAGAAAATTATTTTGAAATGTGAAGATGAAATCACATTTGTATTATTATTCAGTTTATTTCGCTTACTATTCCGATCTTGGGTGTTTTTTTCACATTTTGGCCGATGTAACCTCTGACCATTGTTAAGTATGTGTGTTGAACTAGGAAATATATATAGTAGTAAGTAATAAGACTATATACCGGAAAGAGAAATAGGTTTAAAGCTACTAAAATTCATATTAGATTTATCCGCAAGATATCCTAGCACAACGGATAAAAGTGCTAAGTGTAAAATTATGAATACGTATAACTAAGAATACAAATATGAATTACATAAGACTTCTGCCTGGTTATGTTTGATGTAACAAGACTAAGCTACCACCGTGGGTCTCATTCAAAATTCTAGACAGATTCCAGAGTTTTACAAAAAGATTTTCAAGTTCCACAAGATGCACTTGAAAAAAGATCGAAGGTTACATCGACAGGATTTTTGTGCGAATAACAATCCAAACGAGAAGAGTAGTGGGAATAATGCAAATACTAAAACACACTGAATAAATGTTTGAAAGGGGCAAGCAGATATATGGCCAAAATATTAAGTAAAAGAATCCAACAAAAAATCACATACAAATAGAAAACAATTTTAATTCACATCATGTTTGGAACGGTTATTCACGTCTTGCTTAGTTTAGGCCGTTGAACTCTCCAGCCTTCTTTGGTACCTTTCTTTTATAGTCAGTAAGTTTCTAGGAATTTTGAATTAAACCTTTATTTAATCTACTGTTAAAAAAATATGGATAATATAAATAATAGCAACACTACTTCATCTTATAATTATTAATAAAGGAACCATTTCCCCAATATGATGTTTTTAATAATGATTTGCAGATATATGCGCCATCTAGATGTAAACGCTTAATTATTTGTAAGCATAAAATTGTTACCTATGCATCTTTAAGACATCTTGCTGATGATTATCTTGCAAAAAACAACTTTAATTACATCTAACAAGTATCGGAAAAGCATAAGAAAAAATAACTTCCTGAAAACAAAGAGAGTGAGAGAGAAAAGTAGCAGGGAACTTGCGATCCTCACATGTATTTTAAAGTATACTGTTAGAACTATTGTTGAAGTCAAGATTTTTTTTTCATTTTTGTGCGCTTTCTTCATTTATCAAAGTTGACATCTTTTCAACTTGGGAATCAAACTCACCAAATACGGAAAAAGGACCTTTCTCAAAAAAGCAACCTTCACTATCTTGAATCAGAAAAAATCTGTTTTTTTCATGAAATGTAATTTTTATCGACCGATACTGTGTAGAGTGTAATTCTCCAACTAAAAATTAAAAATAATTCTGAAATCTAACATATAAACGGCTCTTTGGCTGTCTCTCTGTCTTTCTGTCTTTCTGTCTATCTGTCTGTTTGTGTCCATATTCTCAAACTCTATCTCCTCCGAAAGTAAAAGTCAATGAGCGGCGCTAGGGGTCTCAAATGATTGAATTTTTTACCGGCCGTTCTTTTATAGATCTTTTAGCTGGTTAAAATTGTTTTTAAGGGGTTAAAAATGGGTCGAAATTGAAAAAGTCGTTAAACATTTTGGACATTAATCTTAGTTTATTTTTAATTTTTAATTGGTTCATATGCGTGTAACGCTGCTAAAGTGGTAACGTCACCAGGTTTGCATGCTACAGTTTCGGTTTCGATTCTAGCTGATGTGCAATCAATACATACTTTTTGTTTTACTTTTGAAATCACGATTATAATAATGTATACGAAATCTGGACAAATTAAAATATCATATTTAAGGTATCTTACGCCCGGGCAAAGCATCCCCCCCCTGTCGTCCGCTAGTGAAAAATAAAATATTTTGCAAACAATTCCAACTCAAACAATATATATATATATATATATATATATATATATACTAGCAAAAGTACCCGTCGTTGACTGAGTTCAAAAACAGCCTACAGAAAATGAACTCTAACTTTATGAAAGTATGATAGCTTATGAAAAGGAAGGGTTGTAAAGAGATAGCTTCGAATTTGGGGGTATCAAAACCAAAGCAAAATATGATGAAAGTAAAAATAAAATAGATAAACCCCATAATTTATTATACCATACCTGTTCACACTGAAACACTTATCACAATATTCTGTTGAACTATATTAAAAAACCTTGTTAAACTTTGTGACATATTTCCATTCTATGGAGGTCAGGCGCGGACGAACACCCAATAATTTTATCATACCATATTTCTTCAAACTGAAACATAATTATTAAAGTATACATGCAGATAGATATGAAAAGTCTTTATTAAAGTTTGTGCGTATTTCCATTCTATGGAGGCTAGGCACGAACGCAGACCCCACAATTTTATTATACCATCTCTATTATAGTTAAAACATACTTATCAAAGTATTCTTATGTACATATATATAAAAAACACTTGTAAACGTTTTTTTTTAATTTTTAAATCTTTTTATTTCCATACTTTGTGGACCAGGCGCGTACGCAGACCCTACAATTTTAATGAACCACCGTTCTGCCAGATCAAACATACCCATTCCTGTGTCTCTATACATCTTCTAGCATTATATGTAATCAGTTTTTTAAAATAGTCAACCATATAGGAGCCTATTCGTGACCACACACACATTCAGCTTTATATATATATATATATATATATATATATATATATATATATATATATATATATATATATATAGTAAGATGATTGATAATAATTTATAATTAAAAATAGAAATTAAAAATTAAAAATCGGTTTCATAAGGAAGAACAACCAAGCATTCATAAACTACATTTACCATCCAAATGAATGTTTTGACGATGGTACTTACGACTTTTAGAAGGCGAACCATTAAAAGATACATCTGCCTTACCTAAAAATGCTAGTTTTATTTTCGGTGTCTTTAAAAAAAAAAACACCCAATATTTTTGCTGATGAGGAGACTTTGTTTCAAAAAACTATATGATAAAATTATTGGCCAAGACTTATTGTCTATCTCAATAAAAACATCGTTTCCGAAACGATCGTACAATTTATTGATTTTTTTGTTCTTCCTTATGAAACCGATTTTTAATTTTTAATTTTAATTTTTAATTATAAATTATCAATCATCTTACTCAATAATAAATAGTTCTAGGATATATATGCCTATAGAGCTTATTATATATCTGCATTGCAATGAGCACTGATTTATTTTATTTTAATTGTATTAATTTACTAATACATTAAAATATACTCTGCTCTTCGGACTGTTGTTCTAACCTCCTTAATATATATATATATATATATATATATATATATATATATATATATATATATATATATATATATAACATTTTAAATAAAAAAACGCATTGTTTTCACTTCACAGTAATCCGTCCAACCGAATTCATTTTCTCAACCTCTGTCTTCTATTCACTATCGGTAAAATTCTACTGAGGTTTCTCTCATTTCATACATAAAGTAAAGTAAGATCTTCCCTGATATCATTGGCCGAAATAGATTAATAGACAAAGCTCCCATAAACCTATCTTGTATAGTCAGTCGTTTCCACCCCAAACGTATCCCTATCGTGAAAAACATCAATCATGTTAATCGTTTTAACTATTTAGTCCGGGTGTATATTTCAGTTCGTTTTACATTTTACTATGAGGAATTTGACAGAGTGTTTATTCTCTCATTAAAATATACCATGCATGCCATAAACTCAGTTACACTGGGTTTGGTTATTTAGTGATGGACATGATTTTTCTATAATGCTGTGGATGCACAAAATAGCAATAATCTATCATATTGTTAACATGTTTTTATACATTTTTGTAAACTGACTTATTCTGTATTTAATGTGCATTAACTTTGCTATATAAGTTTAATGTTAAATAATCTACATGGATTTTATATTCCAAAAGGATATTATTGTAACAGATTAATACACATAATTATTTCAACAAGTATCGTGGGCATGACAACATTCAGTAGTAAGATGGTTGCAGGAATGCAAATTAATCACTCTGTGACTATTATTCCCAAGTCCACTCAAACCCAGAATGTCTGTATCCCTTAGGATTGCATCTATGTATTAAAAAGTTTTATACAGATATACATATAATTTTATATCATAAAAAGCTAGTTAAAACAAATACTCTAAATAAATATTTGAAAATATTAAAAACATAACAACTTTTACGGAAATAAACAGATTCGACATTAAATGAGCAAAAAAGAAGCAGAACATTATTAATTAACCGATCCATTTTACTTTGAACTTACAAAGAAAACGTAAAAATGTTTGTTTTTCAAAATTTCTTAGAATCTTGAAATGTACTTTATTAATAACCATTTGGCTTTACCTGCTGTCACGTTGCAAACTTCATTATCTGAAAAATTTAAATGCTAATTTAAAATAATTAACATCTGATTTATAACTTTATTGTGATCGAAAAATAAAATATTTTAATGAAACGTGACCGTAAACAAAAGAAAAGAAGGAAAAAATTAATTTGCCTTTCAACTTGCCATTTAGAAATAGATCACAAGTCGACTCCCCGAACAACAAAAGATATTTGGACACAAGTGCTAAATATTTGGCTAGGAAATAAAGCAAAATAATTATTTTCATATTATAATACAAAATAATTATTGAATGAAAAAACAATAACAAATAAGAATAAAAGTTAGTTAATAATTAAAACGTCCTTTTTCAAAAATGATATCGTATATACATAAGCGATATAAGAAAGATGGTGCGCCTATTTTATAAAGTTGAATTAACTTGACATGTGATATTTTGACTTTATTGTAAGTCGAAGAAATAGACTGACATTCACATAAAAAAAAAACAGTATTTTTTTTTATCCAAACATTTGAATAATAAAACTCTTAAAGGATGGGGATCGTATAGGTCCTGCCAAAAGTTCATACATTCCCCCTTTTTTATCAATTCAAACTGATGTATACTGGTAAAAGGAATGCAGTTTGAATAAATTATTCATAACGATACTTTTTTTTTCTTTCAGTTTAATTTAGAACATTCATAAAATACAATCATCATTTTACAATTTATTTCTGTTTTAATTCCAACATAAACATTGTGGCATCCTCATAGTTCAGAGTCTGATTAAAAAAAGCATTCTATCCCAAGATATTAACGATTTTAATTCAGTTTACAAAACCAAACAAAAACAAAATTATCTCTTTTTCAATATTTCATTTATCTAAAAAGCAATTCTTCTTTCTTTCAATGACATATTCGATAAATATTCCGATTTCTAAATGAGTTGTTTAGACTTTTGGCGTCTAAATTTACATTTTCTAATTTGCATTGCGACTGTTAACTGTGTGATGCATTTCTGTGGACTCGCTAATTCATCCCATGTTTGCAATGTCCATTGTATTATGCAAGCGCGCAACGGCGGCCAGAGCTAACAACAATAATGTGTGCACATGGGACTGTATGGATCTGGCTCATCAATCATGTGTATAATTCATCTGGCGGGCACAATGCCAACAATTCTATGACAGTTTAGGTGACAGTTTAGCCACGAAACAAATTGATAACTACCCATCGAAGTTGG